>NC_134400.1:133694387-134021422 GCF_050003625.1 Haematobia irritans
GAAATGAGCCTCATCGCTGAACAAAATTTGTCGATAAAAAAGCGGATTTTCTGCCAACTTTTCTAGGGCCCATTCACTGAAAATTCGACGTTGTGGCAGATCGTAAGTCTATTCATGATGAAATGTCAAAGCATACTGAGCATCTTTCTCTTTGACACCATGTCTGAAATCCCACGTGATCTGTCAAATACTAATGCATGAAAATCCTAACCTCAAAAGAATCACCCTTTACATGGACGGACGGACAGCAAGCGCTAGATCGACTCAGGAGGTGATTCTGAGTCGATCGGTATATATTTTATGGGGTCTAAAAATCAATATTTCTGGTAGGCATATTTTTTGGCAGATCAAAGTTATTATACCCTGACCACCGTGGTGCAATGGTTAGCATGCCCGCCTTGCATACACAAGGTCGTGGGTTTGATTCCTGCTTCGACCGAACACCAAAAAGTTTTTCAGCGGTGGATTATCCCACCTCAGTAATGCTGGTGACATTTTTGAGGGTTTCAAAGCTTCTCTAAGTGGTTTCACTGCAATGTGGAACGCCGTTCAGACTCGGCTATAAAAAGGAGATCCCTTGTCATTGAGCTTAACATGGAATCGGGCAGCAGTGATAAGAGAGAAGTTCACTAATGTGGTATCACAATGGACTGAATAGTCTAAGTGAACCTGATACACGGGCTGCCACCTAACCTAACCTAACCTACCCTGACCACTATGTGGTTTAGGGTATAAAAAATGGGCTGGGATTAAAGCCATTGAATCTGGAAAGAGCCTGGGAGTTGTTTCGCTTGCATGAATGTGGCTAGTTACCGAATTTGGGTTTCTCCGATTCCTCCGATCCGTTCCTAAGTGAGCAGTTTGTGAACAATCAAAATATCTGGTTTTACTTGCAAAAGAGGTCAGTTGAAAATTTACACCGTCGAATGTCCATCAGAACTCATGCGCCGCCTATAGTCTCTACCCGCTTTTTTCATCGACCGTGGGGTCAAAATAAATGCTGAAAATGTCCTAGGGATAGTATTGAAGCCCTGGGCAGATAAACAATTCGGTCATACACCATGGACATTCCAACAAGACTCAGTACCATCGCACTTAGCACCCGTCAATCAATAACGACTTAAAAAGGACGTTTCTCGTTTTATTTCTACCGCACAATGGCCACCAAACTATATGGATCGCAATCTTTGGCGGCTGAGACATTTTGAAGAGTATGGCTCGGACTAGAACATATCAAAGTGGCTCTAATCTAAAGACGGCGCATTGCCGTGAATGTGCCGAAATATTGTAAAGCCATTTTCGTGCAGCATGTGATGACTTTTTCGGCGGTTTCCGCACGTATATGGCATGACTGGGAGCAATGACTCAAGGGCTCTTGGTAACTACTTTATCACCTTAACTACACTGAAAGAATAGTTTTCTTTTCTTAGGAACGAAATTTTACATAAACGCTTTTATTGTTTTAAAATGCAAATAAACTCGATGTGGGACAAACATTAAAACGCTTGGAATGTATTTGCTGCTAAAGAAATGCTCTATAATAGTAAAAGGAAATTTCGTTTGTGTGAAATTTCAAACCGAATGCTTCACTTGAATTCACTAAAATTCATAAAGTAATAATGTGATATACACATATCTCTTGAAGTGGATTTATATCTAGTAGCGTTATCTATGTGCCAGTCCGCTGAAATTGCGGATATAGTGCCTCATCTCGCCTGGATATTTCAATACACTTTAATAATTCAGGAATACAATTGAACTAATTCTAATATACTACCTGGTTTTGTTTTTTGTTTTAATAAATGTAACTGTTGGTGTAAAATTTCATTTGTGCTTTTTTATATACCATAATCTCTTAATATGTAATAAAAATCTAATTAACTAATAACTGGGTTTTATGCAATTCCTTACAATTGCTTTCAATTACAAATGCTTTGTAATTGACAACATAAATGTTTATATAATTGTTTGATATCTGATTTAGTTGGAGTAACAAAAGTAACAATAAATAATAAATATGCAATACTATTTAAATAATAATTTGTAATTTTTTTTCTTATCATAGGTAACCTAAAAATTATAATTCAAATTGTTCCATCAATTCTGTTTGATATTTGATTTTTTATCTAAAAAAAATTATAACTAAGGTGTAATAATGCACAGACAAAGTGGATAGTGGAAAAAGTAGAGCACCTTTTTTTTATACTTATTTATATGTAGGGTGATTTTTTTGAAACAGTTCTGTAAATTATAGCTAAATAAAATAAACGTTAATGAGTTGTATTTTTCTTTCTTTATATTTGGTATTTTATCAACACAGGTTTACTAAATATCGCCAACTATCAACTACACCCAAAGGAGAGTTTTCTTTTTTTTCTTTTGGGGGATTGAAATCGTAGACAAGCAAAGTTTTCTTTTGATTCTGAAAAAAAACGTCTTTAACCCTCATACTACGTTGGGGTTATTTGATGACCCACATAGTATTTTTCATCACCACATTTCTTAAAAAAATAAGTAAAATAGATTTGAGGCAATATTTGCATCCCAGCCAAAAAAAAAAAACAAATATGGAAAGTCTAAAGTCGGGCGGGGCCAACTATATTATACCCTGCCACACTTTGTAGATCTAAATTTTCGATACCATATCACATCCGTCAAATGTGTTGGGGGCTATATATAATTTTTTGTCCCAAATACATACATTTAAATATCACACGATCTGGACAGAATTTGATAGACTTCTACAAAATCTATAGACTCAAAATTTAAGTCGGCTAATGCACTAGGGTGGAACACAATGTTAGTAAAAAAATATGAGAAACATTTAAATCTAAAGCATGAATGAAGTCGATTGGACTAAAACTGCGACCTAGACTTTGATTACAAAAATGTGTTCACGGAAAGACGGACATGGCTATTTCGACTCAGGAGCCCACCCTGAGCATATTTGCCATTTTGTGTCTATCTCGTCTCCTTCTGGGTGTTGCAAACATATGCACTAACTTATAATACCCCGTTCCAAAGTGTGGCGCAGGGTATACAAATGGAAATTGTTGTAAAGGCACAACTTTAAAATGCAAATAAAAAGAAATTAAGTGCACGAAATAAATTTTTTTGTTGTTGCCTAAAATTTAACATTGTTTCATTAAGAAAATTGCATTTTTCATTTAAAAAATAAAAACGAAAAACAACTAAAAGATTACAAATAAGAGAATACCAAACTGCTGAGATATGGGTAACCAATTTGTGTGATTGCTTTACTACGGTGTTTTCGAGAGACCAACACTTATATTAACCAACACCGACAGTCATCGGTTGCATTGGATATTGGTGGTTGAATTTTTTTTTACCAATTGGTGTTTTAAGATTGCAAATATTGGTGTTTACTAAATACACTGGTCGGTTGCGGTAGATCACAGCCGTTCTCTGAAGCCCATGTTAAATTAATCGATTCTGTTTCTATTTTGCATAACTTGCGGATCCAAAAAGGACATTTTCACTTTTTTGGCGACGATTTATTTTTCGCTGGGATTATAAGTATATAATAATAATAATAAAGTAGTTGTTTCATTGGGTGTAAGTCAATAGTAGATTTAGAATATTTAGGAAGAAAAGTAGTATACAATACAACGGTTTGTAAATAAATAAAGGATGAAGATTAATCTAAAAACTATTATTGACTTGTAGTTGGTCTCCAAACGATAAAATGCCTGGGAATGCTTATGGCTTCCCAGCAAAAAAACAAGTATATACGGCCGTAAGTTCGGCCAGGCCGAATCTTATGTACCCTCCACCAAGGATTGCGTAGAAACTTCTACGAAAGACTGTCATCAACAAATTTCAACTCACTCGGATGAAATTTGCTCCTCCAAGAGGCTCCAAAACCAAATCTCGGGATCGGTTTATATGGGGGCTATAAATGATTATGGACTGATATGGACCACTTTTGGCATGGTTGTTAAATATCATATACTACCACCATGTACCAAATTTCAACCAGATCGGATGAATGTTGCTTCTCCAAAAGGCATCGGAGGTCAAATCTGGCGATCGGTTTATATGGGAGCTATATATAATTATGGACTGATAGGAACCAATTCCTGCATGGTTGTTGGATACTATATACTAACATTACGTACCAAATTTCAACCGAATCGGATGAATTTTGCTCTTCAAAGGGGCTCCGGAGGTCAAATCTGGGGATCGGTTTATATGGGGGCTATATATAATTATGGACCGATATCGACCAATTTTTGCATGGGTGTTTGAGGCCATATATTAACATCACGTACCAAATTTAGACTGAATCAGATGAATTTTGGTCTTCCAAGAGGCTCCGAAGGTCAAATCTGGTGATCGGTTTATATGGGGTCTATATATAATTATGGACCGATATGGACCAATTTTTGCATGGTCATTAGAGACCATATACTAACACCATGTACCAAATTTCAGCCGGATCGGATGAAATTTGTTTCTCTTAGAGGCTCCGCAAGCCAAATCGGGGGATCGGTTTATATGGGGGCTATATATAATTATGGACCGATGTGAACCAATTTTTGCATGGTTGTTAGAGACCATATACTAACACCATGTACCAAATTTCAGCCGGATCGGATGAAATTTGCTTCTCTTAGAGGCTCCGCAAACCAAATCGGGGGATCGGTTTGTATGGGGGCTATATATAATTATGGACCGATGTGGACCAATTTTTGCATGATTGTTAGAGACCATATACTAACACCATGGATGAAATTTGCTTCTCTTAGAGGCCTCGCAAGCCAAATTTGGGGGTCCGTTTATATGGGGGCTATATGTAAAAGTGGACCGATATGGCCCATTTGCAATACCATCCCACCTACATCAATAACAACTACTTGTGCCAAGTTTCAAGTCGATAGCTTGTTTCGTTCGGAATTTAGCGTGATTTCAACAGACGGACGGACGGACGGACATGCTCAGATCGACTCAGAATTTCACCACGACCCAGAATATATATACTTTATGGGGTCTTAGATCAATATTTCGATGTGTTACAAACGGAATGACAAATTTAATATACCCCCCCATCCTATGGAGGAGGATATAAAAATAGAAGTACTTCTAAAGGAACAACTTCAAAAGCACTTCCAAAAATGTTCTCCCAAATATGTCCTTTATTTTAACTACTCAGGAAGTTTTTTTGATTAATTTTTTTTATAACTCGCCTTTTTCATATTTTTAAAGGATAATTTTAACTTTTTATACCCTGCGCCACACTGTGGAACAGGGTATTATGGGTATATAAGTTAGTGCATATGTTTGCAACACACAGAATGAGACGAGATAGACACACGGTGTCTTTGGCAATAATGCTCAGGACGGGTCCCTGAGTCGATCTAGTCATGTCCGTCTGTCTGTGAACACATTTTTGTGATCAAAGTCTAGGTCGCAGTTTATGTCGAATCGCCTTCAAATTTGGCACAAGTTCCTGTTTTGGGTCAGAATAGAACCCTATTGATTTTGGAAGAAATCCGTTAAGATTTAGATATAGCTGCCATATATATCTTACGCCGATATGGACTTAATTTGTCTAAAATTTTATTCCTCAGAAAATAAACCCTTTCTTATAGTGTAGAGAAATAGTTTTTTTTTTTATTATGCCATATAGCGAAATTTTGTAAACCTGTGTAAATTATTAAGGCTTGATAAAAGCACAATATTATACAAAATATTTGTACAATCAATTGAATTTAATTTGTAAATGATTTTGTACATCGTGTATTGTTTTTTTTTTTTTTTTTTGCATGTCACATTTTCCATATGATCAAACATAAGATATTTGCATAAATATGTATATATGAAATTTTCAATGTAAATATTTCATTAACAAAATGTTTGAAGAGAAAAAAGAAAGGGCACACACATATAAATATTAAATAAATCAATAATCAACAGAAAATTTATATAAACTAAATAATTTTTATATGTTATAAATATATATATTTCTTTTTTAACGGTAATATCGGAAAAGACAACAAGTTTCATAAAAAAAAAATGGCATAGAATAAACGAAACTTACCTTCCGGCCATTGGACACAAACTGCATTTTATCATGACGATGATGATGAGGAGGTAGATGGGAATCCATGTCATACAAGGCGTTGGGTTCCATTGTAAACAAAAACAAAAAATCAAATTCAAAGTTGATGCATGTCGAGAATTGTAGATTGTGATGATGATGCAAGAGAGCCAGGAATTTATGATGTCAGTATATATTATTAATTGTGATGGATAATATTCATGTAATCCAAATTGATATTTAAACGCAGCATTTGTTTTGTTTGGGTTTGTGGTATGAAATTACGATTTTTTTGTTTTGCATATCATTTGTCATACATCAGAGAAATACACAGCCATATAAAGGTAGACAAAATGTTCGCATTGATGACGGTAGCATTGATGGGCATAAGGCAATTGACGAGCGTTGTAGTTTTATAAAATTTTTTCCAAAAATTGTTAAAGTTTCATAAGGTTGTGAGTGGTATATTTCAGAGAAGGCAGGCAGGCGGGCAGGCAGTCAGTCATCAAAAGCGGTATAACAATTTCATCAACAATCAAAATATTTTCGATATGGTAAAAAAAAGAGCCAAACATAAAACGGTGAAAAAAAGGAGAATATATACTTTAGTAAATTTTATCAAAAAATCTTGAATGCTTAAATATATATAAACGACTATGTTATATGTATATAAACAAATGTATTTACATAGTCTATAAATATTGTGTGTATTTTTGTATTAATTTTCTTTCATATTCACAATCATGCGAAATTCTATGTTAAACTAAAGATGTTATCCACCATGCATTTGTTAACACAAACACAAGCATTTGGGAATAGGGAGGAGACATTTTCAAAAGGACTTCACTGGAGGGACACTAAAAGAACACTAGATAATTTCATCATGCCAAAATAAGGACAATTCACCAAGAACACCAAGGTAATATAAACACTAATATACACATCTATATAATTAATATGATTAAAAATGGAAATGGAAACCCAGTAACAGGTTGGCTGATAAGTCCCCGGTCTAACAAAGAAAAACACATTTTTTTTTGTGTCAAAATTCGTTTTTATTATTCAACATAGTTCCCTTCAAGAGCGATACAACGATTATAACGATCTTCCAATTTTGTGATACCATTTTGGTAGTATTCCTTCGGTTTTGCCTCAAAATAACAGGTTGACTGATGAGTCCCCGGTCTGTCACATAGATGGCGTCGCTAGTATTAATTGCATATTATTTTTATATAGTACCAACCCTCAAATGATTCGTGTCAAAATTTGACGTCTGTAAGTCAATTAGTTTGTGAGACAGAGCTTCTTTTGTGAAGCAACTTTTGTTATTGTGAAAAAAATGGAAAAAAATGAATTTCGTGTTTTGATAAAATACTGTTTTCTGAAGGGAAAAAATACGGCGGAAGCAAAAACTTGGCTTGATAATGAGTTTCCGGACTCTGCCCCAGGGAAATCAACAATAATTAATTGGTATGCAAAATTCAAGCGTGGTGAAATGAGCACGGAGGACGGTGAACGCAGTGGGCGCCCGAAAGAGGTGGTTACCGACGAAAACATCAAAAAAATCCACAAAATGATTTTGAATGACCCTAAAATGAAGTTGATCGAGATAGGAGAGGCCTTAAAGCAATCAAAGAAACGTGTTGGTCATATCATTCATCAATATTTGGATATGCGGAAGCTCTGTGCAAAATGGGTGCCGCGCGAGCTCACATTTGACCAAAAACAACAACGTGTTGATGATTCTGAGCGGTGTTTGCAGCTGTTAACTCGTAATACACCCGAGTTTTTCCGTCGATATGTGACAATGGATGAAACATGGCTCCATCACTACACTCCTGAGTCCAATCGACAGTCGGCTGAGTGGACAGCGACCGGTCTCAGTTTCGGCGATCACCTCTTCATTGCAGCCAAATTTTTTCCCTGCGAGCATCCTTTTGAGGTCTGAGAACAAGAAAAAGTCGCTGGGGGCCAGATCTGGAGAATACGGTGCGTGGGGAAGCAATTCGAAGCCCAATTCATGAATTTTTGCCATCGTTCTCAATGACTTGTGGCACGGTGCGTTGTCTTGGCGGAACAACACCTTTTTCTTCTTCATATGGGGCCGTTTTGCCGCGATTTCGACCTTCAAGCGCTCCAATAACGCCATATAACAGTCACTGTTGATGGTTTTTCCCTTCTCAAGATAATCGATAAAAATTATTCCATGCGCATCCCAAAAAACAGAGGCCATTAACATACCTTGGAAGTTAATTTGAAAAAAAATCTCCTTTTTTTAACTACATCTTGAGATGTTCAAATTTCACCAATGACGATTTTTTTTATTAAATATAAGACTTAATACATAATAGAAATTGCAAAATCTTCTCAATTATCCCCGCTGGATATATTCTTTTTATTTTATTGTCATTGTGTTTTAACTTTACCATTGCTTTTCTGTTCTTTTTGCGTCATTTTATTGTTAAAAATTAAAAATTTCCATTAAAAAGGTACAGAAAAATGTTTTTTAGTCAATCATGGAATTAATTGATCACATTATTATACCCTCAACCATAGGATGGAGGGTATATTAACTTTGTCATACCGTGTGTAACACATCGAAATAATGATGTAAGACGCCACAAACTGATTCCTCTAAGACCTCTAAGAGAAGCAAATTTCATCCGATCCGGCTGAAATTTGGTACATGATGTTAGTATATGATCTCTAACAACCATGCAAAAATTGGTCCATATCGGTCCATAATTATATATAGGCCCCATATAAACCGATCTCCAGATTTGACCTCCGCAATCTCTTGGAGGAGCAAAATTCATCCGATTCGGTTAAAATTTGGTACGTGGTGTTAGTATATGGTATCTAACAGCCATGCAAAAATTGGTCCATATCGATTCATAACAATATATAGCCCCCATGTAAATCGATCCCCAGATTTGACCTCCGGAACCCCTTGAAAGAGCAAAATTCATCCGATTCGGTTGAAATTAGTTACGAGCTGTAAGTATATGGTATCTAATAACCATGCAAAAATTGGTCCATATCGATTCATAATAATATATACCCCCCATGTAAATCGATCCCCAGATTTGACCTCCGGAACCCCTTGGAAGAGCAAAATTCATTCGATTCGGTTGAAATTTGGTACATTGGCTAGTATATGGGCGCTAACAACCATGTCAAAATTGGTCGATATCGGTCTATAGTTATATATAGCCGATCCCCAATCACAAAAAATTGTTACATATCGCCAAAAATTATCTACCAACATTTTATTTCTATAGAAAATTTTGTCAAAATTTTATTACTATAGAAAATTTTGTCAAAATTTTATTTCTATACAAGATTTTGTTAAGATTTTATTTCTATAGAAACTTTTGTCAAGATTTTATTTCTATAGAAAATTTTATTTCTATAGAAAATTTTGTGAAAATTTTATTTCTATAGAAAATTTTGTCAAAATTTTATTTTTATAGAAAATTTTATTTCTATAGAAAATTTTGTCAAAATTTTATTTCTATAGAAAATTTTGTCAAAATTTTATTTTTATAGAAAATTTTATTTCTATAGAAAATTTTGTGAAAATTTTATTTCTATAGAAAATTTTGTGAAAATTTTATTTCTTTAGAAAATTTTGTCAAAATTTGACTTTTATAGAAAATTTTGCCAAAATTTTACTTTTATAGAAAATTTTGTCAAAATTTGACTTTTATAGAAAATTTTGTCAAAATTGTACTTTTATAGAAAATTTTGTCAAAATTTTATTTCAATAGAATTTTTGTAAAAATTTTATTTCTATAGGATTTTGTCTTTGGTCTATAGTTATAGGTCTATATAGGTCTATAGTTATATATAGCCGATCCCCAATAACACAAAAAAATTTTCATATCGCCAAAAATTATCTACTAACATTTTATTTCTTTAGAAAATTTTGTCCAAATTTTATTACTATAGAAAATTTTATTTCTATACAAGATTTTGTCAAGATTTTATATCTATAGAAAATTTTGTCAAAATTTTATTGCTATGGAAAATTTTGTGAAATTTTTATTTCTATAGAAAATTTTGAGAAAATTTTATTTCTATAGAAAATTTTGTCAAAATTTTATTTCTATAGAAAATTTTGTCAAAATTTTATTTCTATAGAAAATTTTGTGAAAATTTTATTTCTATAGAAAATTTTGTCAAAATTTTATTTCTATAGAAAATTTCGTGAAAATTTTATTTCTATAAAAAATTTTGTCAAAAATTTATTTTTATAGAAAATTTTGTGAAAATTTTATTTCTATAGAAAATTTTGTCAAAATTTTATTTCTATAGAAAATTTCGTGAAAATTTTATTTCTATAGAAAATTTTGTCAAGATTTTATTTCTATAGAAATAAAATTTTGAGAAAATTTTATTTCTATAGAAAATTTTGTCAAAATTGTATTTCTATAGAAAATTTTGTGAAAATTTTATTTCTGTAGAAAATTTTGTGAAAATTTTATTTCTATAGAATTTTGTCTTTGGTCTATAGTTATAGGTCTATATAGGTCTATAGTTATATATAGCCGATCCCCAATAACACAAAAATTGTTTCATATTGCCAAAAATTATCTACCAACATTTTATTTCTATAGAAAATTTTGTCCAAATTTTATTACTATAGAAAATTTTGTCAACATTTTATTTCTATACAAGATTTTGTCAAGATTTTATTTCTATAGAAAATTTTGTGAAAATTTTATTTCTATAGAAAATTTTTGCGTCATTTTATTTCTATAGAAAATTTTGTCAAAATTTTATTTCTATAGAAACTTTTGCGAAAATTTTATTTCTATAGAAAATTTTGTGAAAATTTTATTTCTATAGAAAATTTTGAGAAAATTTTATTTCTATAGAAAATTTTGTCAAAATTTTATTTCTATAGATAATTTTTGCGTCATTTCATTGTTCAAAATTAAAACTTTCCATTAAAAAGGTCTAGAAAAAATGTTTTTTACTCAATCATGGAATTAATTGATTACATTATTTTCAAATTAATATTGCAAAAGTTATATCAATCACAGTAATTATGATAACAAATATTGGTTTAATTAAAACGTCAATTAATTTTTTGATTGAGACAATTAATTATTTTTTGTATTTCAATTATTTATTCATAATTATTTTAACTACACAGAAAAAATATCACCAAAATATTCCCAATTAAAAAGTTGATTGAAGTTGAAAACTTTTCCAATTAAAAAAAATTAATTGATACTATTAACCATTTAATCAAACTAGAAACATTTAGTCAATTAAGTTAATGATTGAGAGTTTTTAAATTTCAATTAAAAACTTAATTAATACAATTAGCTTTTTAATCAAACTCGGAAGAGTATGACAGTTAAAAAATTATGGATGTATATATTTTTTTTTAAATTCTTAAAATTTAATTTTTTTTTGAAACTATGAATTTTGGCATCAAACTAAAAAGGATTAAAAATAGTTATAGAAAGTGATTGAAATATAGTATAGCGATTAAAAATAGTTTCGGTTTTAAATGAAAAATTAATTGAATTTTGCAAACAACGTCAATTAAAAATTTAATTGAATCAATTAAAAAATTAATTGAATCAATTAAAAAATTAATTGAAATTTCCTAATGAAATCAATTAATTTTTTAATCAAGTATTTTTTTGGATGCTCAAATAAAACTGTGATTGAAATTTCCTAATGAAATCAATTAATTTTTTAATCAAGTATTTTTTTGGATGCCCAATTAAAACTGTGATTGATACTATCATTTTCGTGATTGAAGACATTTCAATTAAAAAAATAATTGGATCAATTAATTTTGTGATTGGATTTAATAAAAAAAAATTTTGTGTGTATGTAACTATGACAGAAAAACATTTCACCGAAATATTTCCAATTAAAATTGCAATTGAATTTTCAAAAATATTCAATTAAAAATATAATTGATTCAAGAAATTTTTTAAACTAAAACAAAAATCAATCACAAAAATTAATAATATCAATATCCTTTTTTAATTGGATGAATTAATTGTTTAATTGACTTCGGAGATTAATGCTATTATTTCGATGACAGAAGACATTTCAATTAAAAACTAATTCGATCAATTAATTTCGTGATTGAATCCAAAAATATTTTTTTTTGTGTGCATGAAATAATTTTCTTGTCATTTTATAATAGTTCATACTTTCTTACTAATTTTCCGATTTCCAATTATACATAATAAAATATTTGTTGTCTCCAATCACGAAATTAATTGATCCAATTTCTTCAATCACAAGAATTGAATAATTAATTGATCCAATCAAAAACTTAATTGATATAATGCATTTTGTGTTTAATTTTTGTTTCAATTAAAAAACTTCGTTGAATCAATTACATTTTTTATTGAATATTTTTTTTAATCTATTAGAGATTTTATTGGAAAAATTTTGTTGATAATTTCATCCATGTATAGAATATTTTGTTGGAAAACATTTAGTTTCTATAGACATACTAGTTAACTAAATTTTTACACAAATCGAAAAACAAATCCAACTATAAATATAATCGAATAGTTCATAAGCAAGTGCTAAATCATAGAATTCTTATGAAAAATTATTTCATCTAAAGCTAAAATAAATATAAATAAATAAATAATAATACAACAATTAACTGATTGCCTCAATTTAAATTAAATTAATAATTAAATAGAAGTTAATGCTAATTATTAATAGATAAGAAAATGTCAAACAATAAAATACTATATTGGTAAGAAATCCAGTCCAAACATCCTCTTAAATTTGAGTAACGAAATCATTGTTTTTCTGCCTTTCACCCAAATAAATAGACATGACTTTCAAAAAGGTCTTCAAGAATGAAATAATAATATTTACTTCAAGCAATTCTGTGGCCGGCAAGGAGGGAGCTCAGAGGAGCAACGGAAATTCATTCATATGGCATGACATCATATACAAAGGAAACAGAAGTCCCAGGTTCTCCAATAAGAATACTGCAGAAATCAGCAAGGAGTAAAAAACACAACGCATCGAAAGCATTTCATATTTGTTTCTCTCTGTTTGTAAATTATGAAAAGTAAGAAGTACACACTGTTCAAATAGGTATGTACAAATGGAAGGATGGCAAACTTATATTTACACTGAGAAAATTTGTGCAAAATCACACAATATTCCATTGAATGCAGTGTTTTGTAAAAAATTAAGTTGCAATATCCCACTGGAGATTTCAGTAAATTATGGAGTTTAAATTAAGGAAATGAAAACAAAATTAATTTCAATAATATACATTTATTCAGTTTATATATACGATCAGTGCAAATAAGAAATGAGAGAAAAGAGAATTATAGAAAGATAAATGCATTCAGATGACGTTCTCCTACGATCCGAACTAAGCGGATACGATCAAGGAGAGATAACAAGATAATTTAAAGAAATAGTCTCTATTTCCAGGGATACTTATGCGATCTTTGCCAACAAGATCCCAGGCAACTAGAAAGAAAGCTTCGAAGGCAAGCTGAAAAATTGTTGGCGTTTAGTCGAAACTGCACACAAAAATCTTTTTCTGAGTCAATCACGAAAATGATAGTATCAATCACAGTTTTAATTGGGCATGAAAAAAAAAATACTTGATATAAAAATACATATAAAAAAATTAATTTTTTTTTTGATTCAATTAAATATTTAATTGATGTTGCTTGCAAAACTCAATAAATTTTTGTTTTAAAAACGTAAACGTATTTTCAATTACATTCTTCACTAACTTAGTGTTTTTAGTTTGATTAAAAAATTTATTGTTTAAACAGTTTTTTTATACCCACCACCATAGGATGGGGGTATATTAACTTTGTCATTCCGTTTGTGACACATCGAAATATTGCTCTAAGACCCCATAAAGTATATATATTCTGGGTCGTGGTGAAATTCTGAGTCGATCTGAGCATGTCCGTCCGTCCGTCTGTTGAAATCACGCTAACTTCCGAACGAAACAAGCTATCGACTTGAAACTTGGCACAAGTAGTTGTTATTGATGTAGGTCGGATGGTATTGCAAATGGGCCATATCGTACCACTTTTACGTATAGCCCCCATATAAACGGACCCCCAAATTTGGCTTGCGATGCCTCTAAGAGAAGCCAATTTCATCCGATCCGTTTGAAATTTGGTACATAGTGTTAGTATATGGTCTCTAACAACCATACAAAAGTTGGTCCATTTCGGTCCATAATTACATATAGCCCCCATATAAACCGATCCCCCGATTTGGCTTGCGGAGCCTCTAAGAGAACCAAATTTCATCCGATCCGACTGAAATTTGGTACATGGTGTTGGTATATGGTCTCTAACAACCAGAGAATGAAGCCGACCCATTTTTGTCGTCGGCGGCGGGCACTAAATTTTTGCCTCCGGTGGCGGCGGCTTGACGGCTGAGCCGATATAAATTTGTTCACGCGGCGGCGGACAATTATCCATTATAAAATCAATTTGAAGTTAATCGAATGGTAATGAGATTAGTTGTACAACCTATCTTACAAACAAATGTACTTTTCGTTCAAAATTTCTGAGCTAAATTTTTGCTAAATTATTATAGCAGCTTAATTATCATTGGTGGTGTTCAAAATTTTGGGAAAAATACTACAATTATATATAAATTTTTCTGATTTAAATCGACATTTTTGATTAATTGGCGGCTAAATTTGAGTCGAGATGAGTCGACATATTCGGCGGCGGCGTCGACTGGCAAAAAATGGTCGGCGGCGACTGAAATCGGCGGCGCGACTCGGCGGCTTCGTTCTCTGCTAACAACCATGCAAAAATTGGTCCATAGCGGTCCACTTTTACATATAAACCCCATATAAACCGATCCCCCGATTTGGCTTGCGGAGCCTCTAAGAGAACCACATGGTACATGGTACATGGTGTTAGTATATGGTCTCTAACAACCACGCAAAAATTGGTCCACATCGGTCCATAATTATATATTGCTCCCATATAAACCGATCCCCCGGAACCTCTAAGAGAAGCAAATTTCATCCGATCCGGCTGAAATTTGGTACATAGCGTTGGTATATGTTCTCTAATGACCATGCAAAAATTGGTCCACATCGGCTCATAAGTATATATGGCCTCCATATAAGCCGATCCCCAGATTTGACCTCCGGAGCCTCTTAGAGGAGCAAAATTTATCCGATACGGCTGAAATTGGGTACAAGGTGTTAGTATATGGTCTCTAACAACCATGCAAGAATTGGTCGATATCGGTCCATAATTATATATAGCCCCCATATAAATCGATTCCCAGATTTGTCCTCCGGAGCCTCTTGGAGGAGCAAAATTCATCCGATCCGGTTGAAATTTGCAACGTGGTGTTAGTATAAGGCCGCTAATAACCATGCCAAAATTGGTCCATATCGTTCTATAGTTACATATAGCCGATCCCCAATCACACAAAAATTGGTCCATATCGGTTCATAATCATGATTGCCACTCGAGCCAAAAATAATCTACCAAAATGTTATTTCTATAGAAAATTTTGTCAAAATTGGTCCATATCGGTCCACTTTTACGTATAGCCCCCATATAAACCGATCCCCCGATTTGGCTTGCGGAGCCTCTAAGAGAACCACATGTTACATGGTACATGGTGTTAGTATATGGTCTCTAACAACCACGAAAAAATTGGTTCACATCGGTCCATAATTATATATTGCCCCCATATAAACCGATCCCCCTAATTGGCTTGCGGAGCCTCTAAGAGAGGCAAATTTCATCCGATCCGGCTGAAATTTGGTACATGGCGTTGCTATATGTCATCTAATGACCATGCAAAAATTGGTCCACATCGGCTCATAAGTATATATGGCCCCCATATAAGCCGATCCCCAGATTTGACCTCCGGAGCCTCTTAGAGGAGCAAAATTAATCCGATCCGGTTGAAATTTGGTACGAGGTGTTAGTATATGGTCTCTAACAACCATGCAAGAATTGGGCCATATCGGTCCATAATTATATATAGCCCCCATATAAACCGTTCCCCAGATTTGATGTCCGGAGCCTCTTGGAGGAGCAAAATTCATCCGATCCGGTTGAAATTTGCAATGTGGTGGTAGTATAAGGCCGCTAATAACCATGCCAAAATTGATCTATATCGGTCTATAGTTATATATAGTCGATCCCCAATCACACAAAAATTGGTCCATATCGGTTCATAATCATGGTTGCCACTCGAGCCAAAAATAATCTACCAAAATGTTATTTCTATAGAAAATTTTGTCAAAATTGTATTTCTATAGAAAGTTTTGTCAAAATTTTATTTCTATAGAAAATTTTGTCAAAATTTTATTTTTGTAGAAAATTTTGTCAAAATTTAATTTCTATAGAAAATTGTGTCAAAATTTTATTTCTATAGAAAATTTTGTCAAAATTTTATTTCTATAGAAAATGTTGTCAAAATTTTATTTTGTCAAAATTTCATTTCTATAGAAGCTTTAAACTTAATTATATACCTATTTAATCTGCCTTTTTTTTTGTTTAATATATACCACGTATGGACTATGTGGCATATATTACGGTGTTAGAAAGTTTTAAGATACCTTGCCATCGGCTTCATTAGAAGTTTCTACGCAATCCATAGTGGAGGGTACATAAGCTTCGGCCGGGCCGAACTTACGGCCGTATATACTTGTTTTTACATCACTTTTTTAACTGACTTACGGCCATTTTCATATAGCTCCATTAGACTTTAACTCCCAGTTAACAGAAAGTAAAATGGAAATATCTTCTATCCGGTTTACTTTAACTGAAATTTTTTTTAGCAGTTAAGCTCCTAACTGGCATATAGAATATATAGGCAAGATGATAGATAATAATACGGTTTAAAAGTTCATTAGCTAACCTAGCACTAACGTAGCTTCGTGAAAATGGGGGTTAGTCTTTCAAATTTGATTAAAAAGTTAATTATATCAAATAATTTTTTAATTAAAAATATTAAAAATTTCAATCGTGGACTTAATTAACTTAATGTTTCTATCTTGATTAATCAGTTAATTGATTGATTGATTTATTGAATTATATGCCAATACAACAAGATAACTATCTTAAATTTTACAGTATTGGAATTACAATGTTATCATAATCTCTATGTTATTGATATGTGGATTAAAATTAATTATAAATGAAAAAACAAACTTGATAAACATTTAATATTTAAATAAAATATCAATTTATCAATTAATTTATTAATTGAAAAATTTTTCAACTATAATCAATTTTTTAATTGGAAATAATGTAGTGATATGTTTGGGGTCTACGTTACAGAAGCGATTTTTTTTTAGGGTGTAGAATGAAATAGGTCCAGTACCATGTGTGTGTGTGTGTGGGCGTATATATGCTCGCTATAGGCATCTCTCTTGCATCTTTTCATCCATGCTTATGCGGTGGTTCTGATTGTGATTCGTAGGCTTACTTCTGTCATTTCGAATCCGTAATAAAACTGCAGTACATAAAGAAAACTCTCACAACGGATATGATATGCAAATTGCATTAAACCGACGACAATGCAAAATATAATGTTGTTTTTTTTCCTCATATTGCTTAAATATTCATTTCTCGGATAGGTTATCGACGAAAGGTAAGCTATCAATAAGAATACAACGGATGATAGAGGATACATTATTTTATTTAGCAGAAAAGGCAAATGGAATTTTTTTTTGTTTATAAGGAAGGCAAGTGCTATGGAATCGATGGACATGTCAACGAAAATGGCTATAGGCGAATTAAGTTTTTGTTTTAGATCACGAAAATTAATTGATTTTAGTTCAATATCTTTTTTTTTAATTATTTTTTGTTTGTTTGAGAAAAAAAGTTTTATACAAATAAAGTACACAGTTGTACAAAATTCGAAATTCGCACAAAATAGTTTATATTTTTCTAAACTGCAAATGAAAAAAAAAGGTTTAATACAAAAAAGTACATAACTTCGAAATTTGCATAAAATAGTTCATATATTTCTAAAATGAAGAAATTCTACTTAAATTGTGTCTGTCTTGAATTTCGTATTGCGCTCAAAATTTAATTTTAACTTAAAATTTTGACAATTTTTCACTTTAAAATGTGAACAAACCCGGAAAAAACTATTGACTATGCAAAATATGGAATGAACAACATTGGCATTCACAAATAAAAACTTATATCACCTTAACTTTGGAATGTTGCAATGGACAGTCATTCGCGCTTCTTATTAGAAACGATGATAAAGGTTATGGCATACTAGTGTGTTATTGTTCCGTTCACTAACACTACTGATCCGTACATGGATTATTCATCGTTTTTTTTTTTCAGCGAAAGAGAATATGGACGGTTTCTAAGAATACACTAATAGCCGCTTCTGTGAGCATGATTAAGGGATCAGCTTGGTACAATTGTACTAAATTTGGTACATTTCATTTGAAAATCCAATAACATTAGCATTTATCTAGAAAGAGTTATTACATCCTTACTTTGGAATGTTGCTATAAACAGTCTTTTGCTCATTTTAATAGAAAAGAAAAAAAGTGGTAGTAAACAGGTGTGTTATTTTTGCGTCCAGTAATACTAGTTCCAGAGAAAGCCACTGGTGACGGCTACAGAGAATACACTGAATGCCGTTTCCGCGGGTCAAATTGCCCAGCATGGAGCCGAAAGAAAAAACCATGGATTGAGAACATGACATTGATGTAACAAGTATATATGGCCGTAAGTTCGGCCAGGCCGAAGCTTATGTACCCTCCACCATGGATTGCGTAGAAACTTCTTCTAAACACTGCCATCCACAATCGAATTACTTAATTTGCGGTAACGCTTGCCGATGGCAAGGCATCTTAAAATCTCCTAACACCGTCTTTTAAATTGTATGTAAGTCCATACGTGGTATATATTAAATCAAAAAAGATCGATCAAATACGTATATAATTCAGTTTGACAAAATTTTCTATAGAAATAAAATTTTCACAAACTTTTCTATAGAAATAAAATTTTGACAAAATTTTCTATAGAAATAAAATTTTAACAAAATTTTCTATAGAAATCAAATTTTGAAAAAATTTTCTATAGAAATAAAATTTCACAAAATCTTGTATAGAAATAAAATTTTGACAAAATTTTCTATAGAAATAAAATTTTGATAAAATTTTCTATAGAAATACTATTGTAACAAAATTTTCTATAGAAATAAAATTTTAACAAAATTTTCTATAGAAATAAAAGTTTAATAAAATTTTCTACAGAAATAAAATTTTCACAAAATCTTGTATAGAAATAAAATTTTGACAAAATTTTCTATACAAATAAAATTTTCACAAAATTTTCTATAGAAATAACATTTTGATAAAATTTTCTATAGAAATAAAATCTTGACAATATCTTGTAAAGAAATAAAATTCCACAAAATTTTCTATAGAAATAAAATTTCACAAAATTTTCTATAGAAATAAAATTTTGACAAAATTTTCCATAGAATAAAATTTTGACAAAATTTTCTATAAAAATAAAATTTTAACAAAATTTTCCATAGAAATAAAATTTTGACAAAATTTGCTATAGAAATTAAATTTCACAAAATTTTCTATAGAAATAAAATTTTGATAAAATTTTCTATAGAATAAAATTTTGACAAAATTTTCTATAAAAATAAAATTTTAACAAAATTTTCTATAGAAATAAAATTTTGACAAAATTTTCTATAGAAATAAAATTTTGACAAATTTTTCTATAGAAATAAAATTTTGACAAAATTTTCTATAGAAATAAAATTTTGACAAAATTTTCTATAGAAATAAAATTTCACAAAATCTTGTATAGAAATAAAATTTTGACAAAATTTTCTATAGAAATAAAATTTTGACAAAATTTTCTATAGAAATAAAATTTTGACAAAATTTTCTATAGAAATAAAATTGTAACAAAATTTTCTATAGAAATAAAATTTTGACAAGATTTTCTATAGAAATAAAAGTTTAATAAAATGTTCTACAGAAATAAAATTTTCACAAAATCTTGTATAGAAATAAAATTTTGACAAAATTTTCTATACAAATAAAATTTTCACAAAATTTTCTATAGAAATAAAATTTTGATAAAATTTTCTATAGAAATAAAATCTTGACAATATCTTGTATAGAAATAGAATTTCACAAAATTTTCTATAGAAATAAAATTTTGACAAAATTTTCTATAGAAATAAAATTTTAACAAAATCTTCTATAGAAATAAAATTTTGACAAAATTTTCTATAGAAACATATTCAAAAACTACGCAACCAATATACTTCCTATAAAAGGTATATATCAAAATCACATATTGATTTATATGTTTAAAGCTGTGACAAATAATGGATTTTCGCTTGTACAATTTAAAAGAAACAGAAATCAACACAACATCAACACAAGACAAGAGGATAATTTAATATCTGTTAGATGCAGAACAGAGCTAACAAAACAAAGGATTGAATACGCGGGACCTCAAGAATATAATGCACTACCACAAACTCTAAAAATAATTGCTAGAATTTCGGTATTCAAATCTTCATTGAAAAAATATATACTAGGAAAAATTGAAACACTAATTTAATATCAATCATTACACATTTTTTATTGTCAAGTTGAATTTTAATATAATTTTAATATGAATTTATTTTTGAATTAATTATGAGAAGTAATTGATAATACGATAGATATATGTTTTTGCCAACTAGTCTCTATATAAGCCTACTCGGCGCAGAGACTTCTATTATATTGTAAACATATTTAATGGAATAAAGTAAATTAAAAAAAAAAAAAAAATAAAATTTCACAAAATTTTCTATAGAAATAAAATTTTGGCAAAATTTTCCATAGAATAAAATTTTGACAAAATTTTCTATAAAAATAAAATTTTAACAAAATTTTTTATAGAAATAAAATTTTGACAAAATTTTCTATAGAAATAAAATTTTGACAAAATTTTCTATAGAAATAAAATTTTGACAAAATTTTCTATAGAATAAAATTTTGACAAAATTTTCTATAAAAATAAAATTTTAACAAAATTTTCTATAGAAATAAAATTTTGACAAAATTTTCTATAGAAATAAAATTTTGACAAATTTTTCTATAGAAATAAAATTTTGACAAAATTTTCTACAAAAATAAAATTTGGACAAAATTTTCTATAGAAATAAAATTTTGGTAGATTATTTTTGGCTCGAGTGGCAACCATGATTATGAACCGATATGGACCAATTTTTGTGTGATTGGAGATCGGCTATATATAACTATAGACCGATATGGACCAATTTTGGTATGGTTGTTAGCGGCCATATACTAACACCACGTTCCGAATTTGAATCGGATCGGATGAATCTTTCTCCTCCAATATGCTCCGGAGGTCAAATCTGGAGAACGGTTTATATGGGGGCTATATATAATTATGGACCGATATGGACGGTTGTTGAAGATCATATACTAACCCCATGTTCCAAAATACAACCGGATTGGATGAAATTTGCTTCTCTTAGAGGCTCCGCAAGCCAAATCTGGGGATCGGTTTATATGGGGGCTATATATGATTGTGAACCGATGTGGACCAATTTTTGCATGGATGTTAGAGACCATATACTAACACCACGTTCTACATTTGAACTGGATCGGATGAATTTTGCTTCTGTTTGAGACTCCGCAAGCCAAATCTGGGGATCGGTTTATATGGGAGCTAGACATAATTATGGACCGATGTGGACCCATTATTGCATGATTGTTAGAGACCATATGCCAACACCATGTACCAAATTTCAGCAAAATCGGATGAAATTTGGTTCTCTTTGAGGCTCTGCAAGCCAAATCTAGGGATCGGTTTATATGGGTGCTACATATAATTATGGGCCGTTGTGGACCAATTTTTGCATGGTTGTTAGATACCATATACCAACATTATGTACCAAATTTCAGGCGTATCGGATGAAATTTGCTTCTCTTTGAGGCTCTGCAAGCCAAATTTAGGGATCGGTTTATATGGGGGCTACATATAATTATGGGCCGTTGTGGGCCAATTTTTGCATGGTTGTTAGACACTATATACTAACACCATGTACCAAATTTCAGCCGGATCGAATGGAATATGCTTCTCTTAGGGGCTCCGCAAGCCAAATCTGAGGGTCCCTTTATAGGGGGGCTATACGTATTTAAAAGTGGACCGATATGGCCCATTTGTAATACCATCCGACCTACATCAATAACAACTACTAGTGCCAAGTTTCAAGTCGATAGCTTTTTTCGTTCGGAAGTTAGCGTGATTTCAACAGACGGACGGACGGTCGGACGTCTTCAATGTCAGAAATGGTGAAATGTCTTCAATCACAGAAATGGTATATCAATTAACAAATGAATTGAAATTGTTTCCATTAAAAAATTTGTTGAATCAATTACATTTTTAATTGAATATTTTTTAAAGCTCAATTATGAATTTAATTGGAAAATTTTTCGTGAGCACTTTTTCTGTGTAATAGGGAATTTATATATGTGCATATATTTTTTTTTTTTTTAAATTAATTGTAGTTGCAAAACGTTATGTTATGGCATCTATCAATAAAAATTGTGTCTTTAAAAGAGTACAGCATTTCATTTTGGACAATTAACTAGAAACTGGTACGATTTGCTAATGTAAATTGCAAGCGAAAATACATTCTCCATGTGCTCGAAGCTCGAAGCGCTTTCACTCACCGGTTTAAGAAAATAGTTCGCCTTTATTCGTCTGAGGAATAATGATCTTTTTATCACTGTACTGTTCATTGAACTCAGTTGAGAACATTTGCCCGTCCCCCCTGTTAGGTGGACTTTTTGCCTACAGTAGTACATACGATTGGCATTCCACAAATATATATTTGCATACATAGGCAGATAATTCCAATTAAAGTTATCCCTTAGGAAATATAAATGTAAGTAAATAATATTCAAATGCCGACTATGTGAATGTTATTAGGATGAACTGCTACAAACATATATGAACATGCAATATAAAGTTTGTGTGTATTTTAGTTCGAGATATAGAGAACTTCGACGCATGAAAATTCGAAGTTCATTCCCTCGAACGGAAACATGTACAGTCAGGCGTGTATAGATTTGTAGCTGGTGTTTTCTTTTCAATGACTCTATTGATCAAGTTCTTTAAACATAAATTCACTTTTCATCATAAATTTTCAATCGTTTGTAGTTCAATTTTTTTTCTCCGAAATAGATCAGTTGAACTAGTACACTTTCCGAAGATAAATCTAAAAATTTTAGCTATGAAGACTATATCAGAATCTCGAGAACCATTTATTTCCATTTATTTAAGCAAGGCAAAGTCTTTAAAAGGCCAAATTAACGAATTACAATGTACTACTCTAATTTTTGTTTGTGTTTTAGAGGAATCGTTAAAATCTCTTGTATGTGTGCAAGAAAATGTTGAAATAACGCCTTGATTTAAAATTTAAAATCTGTAGATTTTCATACCCATTATTTAAATGAATACGAGAAGTAAAATCTGGAAATTTTACATTAAGATTCAAGCACTTTTCATGACCAGTGCGCCTTCTAAAAGGTTAGCTGATAAGTCCCCGGTCTAACAAAGAAAAACACATTTTTTTGTCAAAATTCGTATTTATTATTCAACATAGTTCCCTTCAAGAGCGATACAACGATTATAACGACCTTCCAATTTTTTGATACCATTTTGGTAGTACTCCTTTGGTTTTGCCTCAAAATAGGCCTCAGTTTCGGCGATCACCTCTTCATTACAGCCAAATTTTTTCCCTGCGAGCATCCTTTTGAGGTCTGAGAACAAGAAAAAGTCGCTGGGGTCCAGATCTGGAGAATACGGTGGGTGGGGAAGCAATTCGAAGCCCAATTTATGAATTTTTGCCATCGTTCTCAATGACTTGTGGCACGGTGCGTTGTCTTGGTGGAACAACACTTTTTTCTTCTTCATATGGGGCCGTTTTGCCGCGATTTCGACCTTCAAATGCTCCAATAACGCCATATAATAGTCACTGTTGATGGTTTTTCCCTTCTCAAGACTATCGATAAAAATTATTCCATGCGCATCCCAAAAAACAGGGGCCATTACTTTGCCAGCGGACTTTTGAGTCTTTCCACGCTTCGGAGACGGTTCACCGGTCGCTGTCCACTCAGCCGACTGTTGATTGGACTCAGGAGTATAGTGATGGAGCCATGTTTCATCTATTGTCACATATCGATGGAAAAACTCGAGTGTATTATGAGTTAAAAGCTGCAAACACCGCTCAGAATCATCAACACGTTGTTGTTTTTGGTCAAATGTGAGCTCGCGCGGCATCCATTTTGCACAGAGCTTCCGCATATCCAAATATTGATGAATGATATGATCAACACGTTCCTTTGATATCGTTAAGGCCTCTGCTATCTCGATCAACTTCATTTTACGGTCATTCAAAATCATTTTGTGGATTTTTTAGATGTTTTCGTCGGTAACCACCTCTTTCGGGCGCCCACTGTGTTCGCCGTCCTCCGTGCTCATTTCACCACGCTTGAATTTCGCATGCCAATCAATTATTGTTGATTTCCCTGGGGGCAGAGTCCGGAAACTCATTATCAAGCCAAGTTTTTGCTTCCACCGTATTTTTTCCCTTCAGAAAACAGTATTTTATCAAAACACGAAATTCCTTTTTTCCATTTTTTTCACAATAACAAAAGTTGCTTCACAAAAGACATTCTATCTCACAAACTAATTGACTTGCAGACGTCAAATTTTGACACGAATCACTTGAAGATTGGTACTATATAACAAGTAAAGGGTGATTCTTTTGAGGTTAGGATTTTCATGCATTAGTATTTGACAGATCACGTGGGATTTCAGACATGGTGTCAAAGAGAAAGATGCTCAGTATGCTTTGACATTTCATCATGAATAGACTTACTAACGAGCAACGCTTGCAAATCATTGAATTTTATTACCAAAATCAGTGTTCGGTTCGAAATGTGTTTCGCGCTTTACGTCCGATTTATGGTCTACATAAATAAGCTACGTAAATAAGCAAAATTGCCGCATTTGGAGTGAAGAGCAACCAGAAGCCGTTCAAGAACTGCCCATGCATCCCGAAAAATGCACTGTTTGGTGTGGTTTGTACGCTGGTGGAATCATTGGACCGTATTTTTTCAAAGATGCTGTTGGACGCAACGTTACGGTGAATGGCGATCGCTATCGTTCGATGCTAACAAACTTTTTGTTGCCAAAAATGGAAGAACTGAACTTGGTTGACATGTGGTTTCAACAAGATGGCGCTACATGCCACACAGCTCGCGATTCTATGGCCATTTTGAGGGAAAACTTCGGAGAACAATTCATCTCAAGAAATGGACCGGTAAGTTGGCCACCAAGATCATGCGATTTGACGCCTTTAGACTATTTTTTGTGGGGCTACGTCAAGTCTAAAGTCTACAGAAATAAGCCAGCAACTATTCCAGCTTTGGAAGACAACATTTCCGAAGAAATTCGGGCTATTCCGGCCGAAATGCTCGAAAAAGTTGCCCAAAATTGGACTTTCCGAATGGACCACCTAAGACGCAGCCGCGGTCAACATTTAAATGAAATTATCTTCAAAAAGTAAATGTCATGGACCAATCTAACGTTTCAAATAAAGAACCGATGAGATTTTGCAAATTTTATGCGTTTTTAAAAAAAAAAAAAGTTATCAAGCTCTTAACAAATCACCCTTTATATACGGCCGTAAGTTCGGCCAGGCCGAATCTTATGTACCCTCCACCATGGATTGCGTAGAAACTTCTGTGAAAGACTAACATCCACAATCGAATTACTTGGGTTGTGGTATCTTAAAACTTCTTAACATCGTTTTCTAAATTGTGAGTTAGTCCATACATGGTAGATATTAGACCAAAAAGTTATGTATAGTTAAGTCTACAAATAATTAGGAATCGATATGGACTTTTTGCACGGGACGTAGAGAGCCAGAATTGAAATATGGGTGACGCTTATATGGGGGCTATATACAATTATGAACTTGATATGGACCAATTTTTGTGTGATTGGGGATCGATTTATCTGAGGGCCATATATAACTATAGACCGATATGGACCTAGTTAGACATGGTTGTTAACGACCATATACTAGCACAATGTACCAAATTTCAACTCACTCGGATGAAATTTGCTCCTCCAAGAGGCTCCAAAACCAAATCTCGGCATCGGTTTACATGGGGCTATGTATGCTTATGGACTGATATGGACCACTTTTGGCATGGTTGTTAAATATCATATACTACCACCACGTACCAAAGTTCAACCAGATCGGATAAATTTTGCTTCTCCAAAAGGCACCGGAGGTCAAATCTGGGGATCGGTTTATATGGGAGCTATATATAATTATGGACTGATAGGAACCAATTCCTGCATGGTTGTTGGATACCATATACTAACATCACGTACCAAACTTCCACCGAATGGGAAGAATTTTGATCTTCCAAGGCGCTCTGGAGGTCAAATCTGGGGATCGGTTTATATGGGGCCTATATATAATTATGGACCGATATCGACCAATTTTTGCACGGGAGTTTGGGGCCATATATTAACACCACGTACAAAATTTCAACTGAATCAGATGAATTTTGCTCTTCCAAGAGGCTCCGGAAGTCAAATCTGGTGATCGGTTTATATGGCGGCTATATATAATTATATAATTATGGACCAATTTTTGCATGGTTGTTAGAGACCATGTACTAACATCACGTACCAAATTTCAGCCTGATCGGATGAAATTTGCTTCCTTAGCGGCCTCGCAAGCCAAATCTGGGAGTCGGTTTATATGGGGGCTATATATAATTATGGACCAATGTGGACCAATTTTTGCATGGTCGCTAGAGACCATATACTAACATCACGTACCAAATTTCACCCGGATCGGATAAAATTTGCTTCTCTTAGCGGCCTCGCAAGCCAAATCGGGGGATCGGTTTATATGGGGGCTATATATAATTATGGACCAATTTTTGCATGGTTGTTGGAGACCATATTCTAACACCATGTACCAAATTTCAGCCGGATCGGATGAATTTTGCTTCTCTTAGAGGCCTCACAAGCCAAATTTTGGGGTCCGTTTATATGGGGGCTATACGTAAAAGTGGACCGATATGGCCCATTTGCAATACCATCCGACCTACATCAATAACAACTACAAGTTTCAAGTCGATAGCTTTTTTCGTTCGGAAGTTAGCGTGATTTCAACAGACGGACGGACGGACATGCTCAGATCGACTCAGAATTTCACCACGACCCAGAATATATATACTTTATGGGGTCTTGGAGCAATATTTCGATGTGTTACAAACGGAATGACAAAGTTAATATACCCCCCATCCTATGGTGGAGGGTATAAACATTTTTGTGATACTTTTTTTTTTCTGTGTGATCTGAAAAATGTTTCATATAAAGTGGAAATTCTATAAAGAAGTGGGAGAGATACATTTTTGTTCTCTCTTCAGAGTAACCAAATTTTAGCAGCACATCCTAATAACAAAATAAGACTAGATGTCCTTTAGTTGGCACTTGAACGCTTACTTATGGGAAACTGGTTTACACCAGGGTTGGCCTGTCACAAACTGTGACTTTTGCGACATACATTTGCGACGGTATAATACGTATGTCGCAAAAGTCGTAAACCTACTGTAGAAAACCAAATTTTGAATAGAAGAAATCCTGAACATTTTTTAATTTAGTTTGACAGCATTCGCTGTGAGTTTCTGCAGAAATTTGTGAAAGTTTTCCCATGTTCAAGCCTATTTTCTTAGGTGGTATCGAAATTCCCGTTGGTGAGTGTGCAAAATACCTTGGGGTTATATTGGACAGGAGACTGAACTCAAAGCTAAGAAAGGACGAGAAAATCCACGGTTACCCTGTACTCGTGCAAAAGACAATAGGGAAAATGTGAGGACTAAAACCGAAAATTGTGAACATTCCTAAGAATTGAAACTTCTTCGCACATACCATCGTCTTGGATATCATCGAATTCGCCGCCTAGCTGACGCGACTAAAGTATTTTCAGTTTGCGACTTTTGTTACTTTGTCTACATTTACGACGCGTATGTGACGTTTACGACGTTTACAACTTTGCGACAGTCGCAAACCTAAAAAAAGTTTGATACAGACCATCTCTGGTTTACACACATAAATGACATAATTTCAGGATTTCATGCTTTAATTTTCTTAAATTGCTTACAGCAGCAAATGCAATGACATTCCAATATAAAAGGATTAAACTCAATATTTCTTTCAAGCTTTCAAGAGTATGCAAATAAAATATTTTTTATTTAAGGATATTATTAGCAATATTTAAAAGATAAAGAGAAGAGGACATGACAACAAAGAAAAGCATTGAACTGCAAATAGACATTCATTGTACAGTACACTTGTGAGGCATTCCATGTGAGTAATTGATGGACAGATAAGGATAAAGGATAGTAATAATAATATTAATATTATTATTTTAGCTAGCAATGCAATTTTAAATGTGTGTGTGTTTTTTTTCTGAACATTCCCATAACAAATATGCATATAAAATGGATAAAATAGCAAACTGTTAACATAACAACAAATACTTAAAGCTAAACACATTCTATTTTGGTTTCGTTTGCTCACCTAGAGCTGGAGCCGGTATGGCACCGTCTTTTGTCAATACAACTTTTGGGTTGGGTTTTGGTTGTTCATATTTGGAAATTGATGTTTATTTTTTTTTTTAAATTCCATAATGAGGTGGAAGAAGAGAGTAAAAGAAAACAAACAAGAACAAATTAGGAAACATTATAAATATGCCAAGAAATACAAACACAAATTACATTCTACATTCCTAAAGGTTAAGAAAACAATTCCTACGAATTTTTTGGCAAAGAAGATGATTTAGTTGATTCGTTTTAGGTCATATGTGGTGTCTATAACATTCTGGTAAGTGTACATAGTTTACTCTTGTGAAATGAAACTTAAGACCAAGGAAATGTCTTTTTAGACCTATAGGTCAAGTTGTTTTTTTACAGTTAAATAATTATTTGTTTATGATTACTGTGTTACATTGTTTGTTCTCAACTACACTGAAGAAAAATTTTGTCGGTTCCAAAGATTTTCTCTTTCCACTAAAACTGTTCGTATTGATTCGGAGCCACACGGTTGCCAAAGTTAATAGAATTTTACCAAAACTGGTAGAATTCTTGATACATTTCATCCCCAACCAAGAGGTACTTCTATTTTGTATAGAACTATCAAACAACAATAAACTAAAATTTTGACAAAATTTTTTTATAGAAATAAAATTTTGAAAAAAAAAAATCTATAGAAATTAAATTTTGACAAAATTTTTCGATAGAAATAATATTTTGACAAAATTTTTCGATAGAAATAATATTTTGACAAAATTTTTCGATAGAAATAAAATTTTGACACAATTTTCTGTAGAAATACAATTTTGACAAAATTTTCTATAGAAATAAAATTTTGACAAAATTTTCTATAGAAATAAAATTTTGACAAAATTTTCTATAGAAATGAAATTTTTACAACATCTTTCCAAAGAAATAAAATTTTGACAAAAGTTTCAATAGAAATAAAATTTTGACAAAATTTTCTATAGAAATCAAATGTTGACAAAATTTTCTATAGAAATACAATTTTGACAAAATTTTCTATAGAAATAAAATTTTGACAAAATATTCTATAGAAATAAAATTTTGAAAAAATTTTCTATAGAAATAACATTTTGACAAAATTTTCTATAGAAATTAAATTTTGACAAAATTTTCTATAGAAATAAAATTTTGACAAAATTTCGTAAAGAAATAAAATTTTGACAAAATTTCCCAAAGAAATAAAATTTTGACAAAATTGCCAAAATAAAATTTTGGCACAATTTTCTATAGAAATAAAATTTTGACAAAATTTTCTATAGAAATAAAATTTTGAAAAAATTTTCTATAGAAATAACATTTTGACAAAATTTTCTATACAAATAAAATTTTGACAAAATTTTCTATAGAAATAAAATTTTGACAAAATTTTCTATAGAAATAAAATTTTGACAAAATTTCGTAAAGAAATAAAATTTTGACAACATTTCCTAAAGAAATAAAATTTGGACAAAATTTCCAAAATAAAATTTTGACAAAATTTCCAAAATAAAATTTTGACAAAATTTCCAAAATAAAATTTTGACAACATTTTCTATAAAAATAAAATTTTGCCAAAATTTTCCATAGAAATAAAATTTTGAAAAAATTTCCTATAGAAATAAAATTTTAACAAAATTTTCTATAGACATAAAAATTTGACAAAATTTTCTATAGAAATAAAATTTTGACAAAATTTTCTATCGAAATAAAATTTTGACAAAATTTTCTATAGAAATAAAATTTTGACAAAATTTTCTATAGAAATAAAATTTTGACAAAATTTCGTAAAGAAATAAAATTTTGACAAAATTTCATAAAGAAATAAAATTTTGACAAAATTTTTTATAGAAATAAAATTTTGACAAAATTTTTCTAAAGAATAAAATTAAATAATTTTTGACAAAATTTTCTATAGAAATAAAATTGTGAAAAAAATTTTCTATAGAAATAAAATTGTGAAAAAAATTTTCTATAGAAATAAAATTTTTGAAATAAAATTGTGCCAAAATTTTCTATAGAAATAACATTTTGCGAAAATTTTCTATAGAAATAAAATTTTGACAAAATTTTCTATAGAAATAAAATTTTGACAAAATTTTCTATAAAAATAAAATTTTGAAAATTTTTTTTACAGAAATCAAATTTTGACTAAATTTTCTATAAAAATAAAATTTTGACAAAATTTTCGATAGAAAAAAAAATTTTAACAAAATTTTCTATAGAAATAATATTTTGATAAAATTTTCTATAGAAATAAAATTTTGACAAAATTTTTTATAGAAATAAAATTTTGAGAAAATTTTCTATAAAAATAAAATTTTGACAAAATTTTCGATAGAAAAAAAAAATTTAACAAAATTTTCTATAGAAATAATATTTCGATAAAATTTTCTATAGAAATAAAATTTTGACTAAATTTTCTATAGAAAAAAATTTTGACAAAATTTTCTATAGAAATAAAATTTTGAAAAAATTTTCTATAGAAATAACATTTTGACAAAATTTTCTATACAACTAAAATTTTGACAAAATTTTCTATAGAAATAAAATTTTGACAAAATTTCGTAAAGAAATAAAATTTTGACAAAATTTCCTAAAGAAATAAAATTTTGACAAAATTTCCTAAAGAAATAAAATTTTGACAAAATTTTTTATAGAAATAAAATTTTGACAAAATTTCTAAAATAAAATTTTGACAAAATTTTCTATAGAAATAAAATTTTGCCAAAATTTTCCATAGAAATAAAATTTTGAAAAAAATTCCTATAGAAATAAATTTAAAAAAAATTCTATAGACATAAAATGTTGAAAAAAATTTTCTATAGAAATAAAATGTTAACAAAATTTTCTATAGAAAAATTTTGATAAGATTTTCTATAGAAATAAAATTTTGAGAAAATTTTCTATAGAAATAAAATTTCGACAAAATTTTTCCAAAGATATAAATTTTTGACAAAATTGTCCACAGAAATAAAATTTTGACAAAATTGTCTAGAAATAAAATTTTGACAAAATTGTCTAGAAATAAAATTTTGACAAAATTTTCTATAACATAGAAATAAAATTTTAACAAAATGTTCTATAGAAATAATATTTCGATAAAATTTTCTATAGAAATAAAATGTTGACAAAATTTTCTATAGAAATACAATTTTGACAAAATTTTCTATAGAAATAAAATTTTGACAAAATTTTCTATAGAAATAAAATTTTGACAAAATTTTCTATAGAAATAAAATGTTGACAAAATTTTCTATAGAAAGAATTTGAGAAAATTTTCTATAGAAATAAAATTTTCTATAGAAATAAAATTTTGACAAAATTTTCTATGGAACTCGAATTTTGGCAAAAACAAATTTCAACAAATTTTTAAAATAACCACAAAAATATGATCGAAAACACTAAGAGCATTTTTTTGTTTTTTTTTTTTTTAATTTGGTGGATTTATGGGAAAATTTTCTTGAAAATTTGGTAGTTTATTGTTGGCACAAGTGGCAACCGTACTAAAGAAACAGATAATTAAAGCATAAATAAAAATTGAACTTTCAAACTCGACTTCAAGTTGAAATCAGGTAATGTTTTAAGTAAAAAGATTCTTTAGTATAAAATTGTCATCTTCCTATCCAATAAGCTCCAATAAATATTGTAATAATATTTTCAAAGACATCTTCATTTTCTGAATATATTTTATCTTAATAGTCAAGTAAGGAAAATATCGAAATTAAAATCTAGTTCAATAAAATTTACATTTTATTTTCATATTTTAAGGACAAATTTATCTCTTTTCTAGAAAATTTTTCTTTATACCAAGTTTTCTTTTTATCTCAAAAATTTTGCTGAGCAAAACTTTCACTCGCATTTCATGGACAAGAACTAATGACAATAGTTCTTTTTGTGTAGTTTTATTTCACCTTAAAAACAAAATTTTAACAATAAAAGAGAACTTCGTTGGTATGAAATAGCCTTTTCGAGGATTAATTGACCCTATTTGATAATTCACTTAATTTGAATTCCTTGGAGTGAATCAATAATGAGAATTTATTTAATGAAATACTGCAAAGCCAAGCAATCATGGAAATTAGGATGTTAAATTTACGCTGACCTAATGTGTTTCATTTACCAGGAACAAATTCTTGGAAAACATATCTTTTACTTTTGTCTTCAATTTTTTTTTTTTGTTTTATGAGAAAGGGACATTGGCCCAGGGATACAAGAGTTGAAAATTAACTTTTGTTTAATAAATTTTTTTGGCTGAAATGATTTAGATCCTAAATTAATTTTTTAGTTTTAATTTAGATCCTCACAAACCTAACAATTATTTTTATCTCTGCTTGAAAATTACTATTCAGAAGATTAACTTGGTTTATCTGATATAGAAAATTTTCTTTGCATACTTTTAGGCAATACATTTGTATATTGGAAATATTATGGTAAAGTGCTCACAAATATAATATTCGATTTTATGTTAATTTCAAATATTTTGTCTCCATTTTAATGGAAATCACTGCTTGAAAGTTAGTATTCAGTATATTAACTCGGTTTATTTAATATAATTTTCTTTGCATACTTTTAGGCGATACATTTGTCCACTGAATATATTATAGTAAAAAAGGGGAAAGTACTCACATTTATAATATTCCACTTGTAAACTCAATTATTTGTTAAGACTCCGATCATTTCTGTAGTCTTAACGAGATTTGAGATCCAAATGTATAAAGAATTTTACATAAAAAAAATGTTGCACAGTATGACAAAAATGTGGCGCAAAAATGTAAATGCAGTGCAGCATTTACTGACACAACTAAAAAGTGTCACAAAAGTATCACCGATTGGCCACAGGATGGAAGCTATCTTCTTAAGAATCCACTGCATTGATAACACATTAGTTCTTCAGTTGTGATGCTATTCCAGTTTTTCAGTTAAAAAAAAAAAATAAGAAAAATCTCGAAGAATTAAAACTTTGGCTTGGTTTTTTTTTTCTACCTCTTTCTCTATTGAAAGAAGTTTTGAACAATACTAGCATATAATTTATATGCCAAGAAATTAATCGATTTTTTTTGACAGCGGAATATTTTATTTATCCTTAATATGTTTTAAATCCGGAAAAAATTCAAAAATTATTTTTAAATTCGGCACAAATGATTGCCTCAAAAGAATTTCTTGTTAAGTGAAGGGATTAAAAGTAATGACTTGGGAAAAACTTTCAATTTTTTTGATGGGCATATGTATCTCCCAAAATAGTCTCAATAATACCCCTCACATTAGTAAATTCAGTACAGGGGTATGTTATTATATCTATTTTAATTTTTTTTTGCATAAAAGTTTGCAAAATTGGTTATTCCTTAAAAAGTCAAGTGAATAATTATTGGTTTGCGGGCTTTTTCGTTGGGTCTAAATAGAAATAATGCACCTTTACAATGACCAAACTTAGCTTTATCTTCTCGTACAATCAGTTAAATTTAATCCTGTAAAATATTCTTAAACCACAAAAAGTTAATCAACTCGAGTAATTTGTAATGCTCGGTATAATCATTTCTAAATCAATTAAAATTAATGAGCCTTAAAGGAATTATTATTTTGCTCAGAAACAGACATCTCTCAATCACTTTTCATGCAAGACATACATTTCATTCAAATGAAAAGCTAATCAGAATAAAAGTTTCAGTGGTTTTCCAGTCAAAATTGAAATTTTAAATAGCCAGAAGGCCATGTGATGGAATTAACTTTACATTGAAATTAAATTAAAATTCTGTCCGAATATGAGCAAAAATATTCGAGTTGGATTTATTTAATTGTTAGTTAATGTTTCACATACAAGTGCAAAGAATACACATATTTTGGATGCTTGAAAAGAGTTTTTTGTTTTTTTTGTAGAGGTCATAATATAGTGGTAATAAGAAAGTCAAATGTGAAAAAAAATTTTGCAAAAAAGGCAGAAAATATGCTAACTCCCCAAAGTAGTTTGGATTGCCATCTTCAAAAAAACTGACATAAGCTTGTCATGGGACAGAAGTTATCCACTGACGCGAGAGTAAAACTTTTCAACATAAAAATCCAGCACTTTGGAAATGCAAGTCGTGACTTCAGCAGTACATCGGAAAATATTCAACATCAAAAAATGTTCAATTGGAGTTTTGATGCGAGAGAAGATCAAACATTTTGGAAATACTTTGTAAGCCATGACTTCAAAAGTACATCGGAAAATGCTCAACTGGAGATTTTCATAATTTTCACTTCAAAAGAAAATTCTTTTGCACAAAATTACCCCGAATTTTTTATAAGAAATTTTGAACATCAATTTAGTTTATCACACTTGTAGTAGTTAGTTCAATTTTACCGAAATATATGACTACTTCGTAATAGTTATTATTTTCAACTCTTTTGCAGTATTTTCAGTGTAATTTATCGCAAAACAACTGAAATGGAATAATTCATTAAAAAAAGTGAACTTTTGTGTCTAAAATTTAATTGCGTAGAAAAAAATGTTTAATTTAAAAAATCGTATATATTTTTAATGAATTCTGAAGTACTGAATTAGAAAAACAAACAAGTCAATGAACGAAATCAATGAAGAGGACGATGTCAAATCAATCAGGTTTGCCATTTTGGTCCGATCGGACCAAAATTGGTCCAAAAAATTATTAATTTTTAAATTTGGTCCAATGGTCGGACCAAATGGGATTTGGTTGAGTTTGGTCCATTTTCGTCAAATCAGTATTTTTCAAAATTTTCTATAGAAAAAAAATTTTGACAAAAATTTCTATAGAAATAAAATTTTAACAATATTTCTATAGAAATAAAATTTTAACAATATTTTCTATAGAAATAAAATTTCCCCAAAATTTTGTACAGAAATAAACTTAAAAAAAATTTAAAGTTAAGGTTTAACGTTAACTTTAGATACACAATTTTTTTCATTAGAAGCGATAACTATCTATAGAAATAATATATTTTCTATAAATATAAAATTTTGGTAAAATTTTCTTACAAATGAAATTTTTAAAAAAATTCTTAAAGAAATGAAATTGTAAACAAATGTTCTATAGAAATGAAATTTTAATAATAAAATTTTCTACGGAAATAAAAATTTTCTATAGAAATAAAATTTTGAGAAAATTCTCTATAGAAATAAAGATTTTTCTATAGAAATAAAATTTTGACAAAATTTCCTATAGAAATAAAATTTTGACAAAATTTTCTATAGAAATAAAATTTTGACAACATTTTCTATAGAAATAAAATGTTGACAATATTTTCTATAGAAATAAAATTTGGACAAAATTTTCTATAGAAATAAAATTTTAACAATATTTCTATAGAAATAAAATTTTAACAATATTTTCTATAGAAATAAAATTTTGACAAAATTTTCTATAGAAATAAAATTTTGACAAAATTTTCTATAGAAATAAAATGTTGACAAATTTTCTATAGAAATAAATTTTGACAAAAATTTCGATAGAAATAAAATGTTGACATACAAATAATTTTTGACAAAAATTTCTATAGAAATAAAATTTTGAGAAAAATTTCTATAAGCATAAAAATTTGACACAATTTTGTATTGAAGTAAAATTTTGAAAAAAATTTCTAATGAAATAAAATTTTAATAAATTTTTCTACAGAAATAAAAAATTTCTATAGAAATAAAATTTTGACAAAATTTTCTATAGAAATAAAATTTTGACAAAATTTTCTATAGACATAAAATTTTGACAAAAATTTCTATAGAAATAAAATTTTGACAAAATTTTCTATAGAAATAAAACTTTGACAAAATTTTCTATAGAAATAAAATTTTGACAAAATTTTCTAAAGAAATAAAATGTTGACAAATTTTCTATAGAAATAAATTTTGACAAAAATTTCTATAGAAATAAAATTTTGAGAAACATTTCTATAGACATAAAAATTTTACACAATTTTGTATTGAAGTATTGTGAAAACATTTTCTAATGAACTAAAATTTTAATACATTTTTCTACAGAAATAAAATTTTTCTATAGAAATAAAATTTTGACAAAATTTCCTATAGAAATAAAATTTTGACAAAATTGTCTATAGAAGTAAAATTGTGACAAAATTTTCTTTAGAAATAAAATTTTGACAAAATTTTCTATAGAAGTTAAATTGTTACAGAATTTTCTATACAAATAAAATTTTGACAAAATTTTCTATAGAAATAAAATTTTGATAAACTTTTTTGTAGATATAAAATTTTGACAAAATTTTTTGTAGATATAAAATTTTGACAAAATTTTCTATAGAAATAAAATTTTGACAAAATTTTCTATAGAAATAAAATTTTGACAAAATTTTCTATGGAAATAAAATTTTGACAACATTTTCTATAGAAATAAAATTTTGACAAAATTTTCTATAGAAATAAAATTTTGACAAAATTTTTTATAGAAATAAAATTTTGATAAAATGTTCTATAGAAATAAAATTTTGACAAAATTTTCTAAAGAAATAAAAATTTGAGAAAATTTTCTATAGGAATAAAATTTTGACAAAATTTTCTATGGAAATAAAATTTTGACAAAATTTTCTATAGAAATAAAATTTTGATAAAATTTTTTGTAGATATAAAATTTTGATAAAATTTTTTGTAGATATAAAATTTTGACAAAATTTTCTATAGAAATAAAATTTTGACAAAATTTTCTATAGAAATAAAATTTTGATAAAATATTTTGTAGATATAAAATTTTGACAAAATTTTCTATGGAAATAAAATTTTGACAAAATTTTCTATAGAAATAAAATTTTGACAAAATTTTCTATAGAAATAAAATTTTGACAAAGTTTTCTATAGAAATAAAATTTTGACAAAATTTTTTATAGATATAAAATTTTGCCAAAATTTTCTATAGAAATAAAATTTTGATAAAATTTTCTATAGAAATAAAATTTTAACAAAATTTTCTATAGAAATAAATAAAATTTTGATAAAAATTTTTTGTAGATATAAATTTTTGACAAAATTTTCTATAGAAATAAAATTTTTACAAAATTTTCTATAGAAGTAAAATTTTGACAAAATTTTCTATAGAAATAAAATTTTGACAAAATTTTCTATAGAAATAAGATGTTGACAAAATTTTCTATAGAAATAAAATTTTGATAAAAATTTTTGTAGATATAAAATTTTGACAAAATTTTCTATGGAAATAAAATTTTGACAAAATTTTCTATAAAAATAAAATTTTGACAAAATTTTCTATAGAAATAAAATGTTGACAAAATTTTCTATAGAAATAAAATTTCGAGAAAAATTTCTATAGACATAAAAATTTGACACAATTTTGTATTGAAGTAAAATTTTGGAAAAATTTTAAATGCTATTAATTTAATTTGGAAAAATGGTCCTTGGACCAGCGGACCATTTTTCCAAATTAAATTAATTTTTTTTTGTGGGTCCAATTTTGGAAAAATGTTGGTTCGAAATAAAAATTCATTGTGGCAACGCCGAAACCAATGTAAAAATATTTGCTTTTGGTTCGATTTTGCTTTCCTATGAAATTGGAAAAAATACTTTGAAGATTTTTACCTTTACAGGTGTATTTTGATTTATATCAGAATCATAAGTGCAAAGACAAAATCTTTGGAACTGGACATGGGTTTTTTCAAAGTGCAGTCACATTGACAAAAATTTAACTTTAGGAAAAAGCACTTTACTTTTTGAGATTGAGTAGATGACATAATCGTACCCATATTTGCAATCTGATCTCTCGAAATGACAATTTTACTCAATTTTTCTGAATCATGCGACCAAGTAGTAGATGGACCGACGGACGGTCGGTCAGACAAGACAGTTACTCCCAATGAAATTTGTTAGTTAGCCTGTTAAATACAACAAAAAATCTGCCGAAAAAGGGGAAGCAGTCACTGTTTGCTAAATTAGCTAACATTGTTTATATGTATTTTTTTTTTTTTTTGAGTAAAGCCTGCTTTAGTTTAGCTAAAACAAAAATAAAAAATTAAACTAATAGCTTTCGTAACACAATAGAAAATATATTAAGAATATGTTTTATATTTGGCTAAAAAATATTTATCAAACTAAGACATAATAGCAAACAAAATGTTTGCTGATCGCATTTAGAACTTTAGGAATATTAGAGGGCATATTAGAAGAGAATCCACAAATTTTACGAAATGTAGTTCGTTTGACTGTGAAACACAAAAATATAATTACAGTCTGTGTCAGCTGTTTTTAGCAGACTTTTTTTATGAGTGTAGATGTACATACTCTGGAATGAGTCTGATTCTGTATAAAATTATTATACCATGGTATATGGTGTAAAAATATATAAATTTGAAAAATCTTTTTTTTTTACAATTTCCACTATTCAAGCTATTAACGAATTTATTGCCAGAAAATTGATTCTTAAATGGATCTATAGATGCTTGGCAATACCTAAAAGCATTATTTATGGATTGAGTTTTAATTTTGTACTTACCGTTGGGAACTGTAGTAACTTTTTTCGTTTGAACACGGGCTGTAGCATTATTGACCTGTATAATGGAAATTGATTATGTAAATTAAGATTTGCAATGCAAAAACGTAATACAAAAATATAAATTGTTTGGTTTGCTTATTATCGTCCTGTCTAATCGTAACATACCAGGACCAGGAATGCAATATTTAGTACTTAATTGTTCACCCTTTTCTGTATCGTAATACCCTTTCGAGTGATTTAGTCCCCTTTGTGGTAATACAGTTTTGGGAACCAATATCAGTTTTCATGAACCATAATTTTGACAAAACTTCGATATTATAATAATTTTTTTAATTTATTTGTTACATATACGAAAAATTTTTTTTTCTGATTCACGAAATTAATTGACCAAATTATTTTTTAATTAAATCACAGAAATGATAGCATAAATTAAAAAATTAATTGCAAGTCAATTAAAAAATTACTTGATCCAATTACAATATTAATTTATACTATTTTTATAATTGATTTTTGTTTCAATTAAAAAATTTGTTGAATCAATTAAATTTTTAATTGAATATTTCTAAAACTCACACACAATTTTTTTTCTGTTTCAGTCACGATCCAATTGATCCAATTAATTGTTAAATTGAAATGTCTTCAATCAATCACAAAAATTATACTGTCAATCATAATTTTAATTGGACATTAAAAAAATACTTGATTAAAAAATTAATTGATTTCATTAGCAAATTTCAATTAATTTTTTAATTGATTCAATTAAAAATCTAATTGGTGTTGAGTGCAAAACTCAATTAATCTTTACATTAAAAATGTAACTACACAGAAAAAAATTTCACAAAAATTTTTAATTGGGTTTTAAAAAATATTCAATTAATAATTTAATTGATTCAACAAACTTTTTAATTGAAACAAAAATCAATCACAAAAATTAATAGTATCAATTAATTTCTTAATTGGATGAATTAATTTTTTAATTGACCTTCAATTAATTTTTTAATTGATACCATCATTTCTGTGATTGAAGACATTTCAATTAAAAAATTATTTGGATCAATTAATTTCGTGATTGATTCAGAAAATTTTTTTTGTGTATTTTCAATTACTTTCTTAACTGACATAGGGTTTTTACTTTGATTAAAAATCTTCCGAGTTTGATTAAAATGTTAATTGTATCAATTAATTTATTAATTGAACAAATTTTCAACTTCAATCAATTTTTTAATTGGAAATATTTTAGTGATATTTTTTTTCTGGACAATTAAGACTTTAATTGGAAAAATTTTCGTGAAATTTTTTCTGTGCACTGCCTCTGACGTATACTGAAATAGTATCCAGTGCAACTTTTTCAACTTTCCTAAACTAAATATTCTTGGATTTTAAGAATATTATCTCAGCAAAAATTTCTATTACCAGGTATGAGTACAAGTATGCCTGCGCCAAATTAGGTAACAACTTCTTCGTACATATATAAGCAGTAATACTTTTACACGGGCATTACATTGGAGGAAAGCACTTTGGTGCAAGCATACCAGCAGTCGAAAAATTAATACTTCGTCGCAAGCATACCAGCTCTCTAAAAATAATAGCTTTACCATAAATAGACTCAAAACGAGCGAGTGAGTTGCTGCTCTCATATATATTTATAGATTTTATTCTCTCTTATAAAGGGTGATACGGTCAAAATTTGGTCAATATAAACTTGACGTATTTCTTTCAATTTTGCATTTAAAAAACCTGAACACCCCTCATTTTGAAGGTGTGTATGTGTAGAATGTTGCTTTTATTTTGATTTTGGAATTCACTCTTCAGTTGTCAAAATGCCGTCCAAGCAAGAAGAGCAGCGTATCAAAAGTTTGCTCGCGCATCGCGAAAATCCGAGCTACTCGCACGCAAAGCTGGCAAAATCGCTAAAAGTTGCCAAATCAACCGTTACAAATTTAATTGAAGTGTTTGGGGAACGTTTGTCGACAGCCAGGAAGTCTGGATCGGGGGGAAATCGAAAACCGGAAGCCGCTGAGACGACAAAGAGAGTTGTCGGTAGTTTCAAGCGAAACCCTAACCTCTCTCCGAGATGCCGGAAATAAGCTGGGTGTATCGTCTACAACCGTGCATCGAGCCAAAAAACGAGCCGGACTATCGACTTACAAGAAGGTAGTGACTCCAAATCGCGATGATAAACAAAATACGACGGCCAAAGCGCGATCCCGGAGGCTGTACACGACGATGCTGACGAAGTTTGACTGCGTGGTAATGGACGACGAAACCTACGTCAAAGCCGACTACAAGCAGTTTCCGGGACAGGAGTTTTATACGGCAAAAGGAAGGGGAAAAGTAGCAGATATTTTCAAGCACATAAAACTGTCAAAGTTCGCAAAGAAATATCTGGTTTGGCAAGCCATCTGTACCTGTGGCTTGAAAAGCAGCATTTTCATAGCTTCCGGGACTGTCAACCAAGAAATTTACGTGAAAGAGTGTTTGAATAAACGTCTGCTGCCTTTCCAGAAGAAACACGGTTGTTCCGTACTGTTTTGGCCGGATTTGGCATCTTGCCATTACGGTAAAAAGGCCATGGAGTGGTACGCCGCCAACAACGTGCAGGTGGTTCCCAAGGACAAGAACCCTCCCAACACGCCAGAGCTACGCCCAATTGAGAAATACTGGGCTATTGTCAAGCGGAACCTACACTGAAAAAACAGTGAACCCACCAGGAAAGAAAATTTTAGTTAATTGTAGAAAAATTTGATTAATTGTAGAAAATTTTAACTAAACTGTATTATAAACGCAGATGTCGCGCTGATTTCGCAAAAACAAGTAAAAAATTTTCGACAAATTTAAGAAGATTTATTAGACAAAATTATTATTTTTCATTTATTAAAGAAAATTTCGTAGTTTGAAGGAAAAAATTGGAGTTCAAAATTGCAAAAATGTCTTTAGTGCCATACGAAGTTCATGATGGACGCATTATTGGTAAAATTTACAAATATTAAGGAATTCTGAACTATTTTGTGGGAGACACGAATTTAGTTCATCTTTATACTTCAATTGTGTATAATTTTTTCTTCTGCTTTAGTTAAGTTAACTTACGTACGCAAAAAATTGTTGATGGCATGGAAACTTTCTTAACACGTAATAATTCCATGAACTAAAAGAGAATTAAATCAGCTTTAGTGAAATATACGGTTCACTTTTTTTTGAGTGTAAAGAAGACCAAAAAACTGCTAAGGACGAGCAGCAGTTCAAGGCAAAATGGCTTTCTGCGGCGAAGAAGGTGGACTAGGTGGCTGTACAAAATCTGATGGCAGGTGACAAGCGTGAGGCCCGGCAATTCGGATTTGGAAAAGCGAAAGCCTGACTGAATATTTTTCCTGAATTTTATACTAATTGAACTTGAAAAAGAAATTTAATTTGATTTTTTAAATAAACGATTTCACCGATTTACACGTGTTTTCCCTTGACCAAATTTTGACCGTATCACCTTTTAAGTTAGTTTCGTATTCTCGGTCTTTTTCTCCCTCTGTTTAAATTTACGAGGGCAGTTCGGAAGCTTCTTAGCCTAGCACAAAAAGCACGGTATAAACAGAAAAATAGTTAAGTGTTTTTCCATCTCTGTTATGAACACATGTTAAATTTTGTTTCGATCTGGCAACTCCTTCATATAGAAACAGGTGTTCAAAAAAGACGCATCCGCAATTTTTTTTTACAATGGAAAAATTAGAAATGCGTGCTGTCATTAAATATTTACATAAAAAAAAGGTTTATCGGGACAAGAAATTCATAATGATATGGTGAATGTGATTGGTGAAAGTGCTCCTTCATATGCAACAGTAAAAAATTGGGTTGCTGAATTTAAACGTGAGCATTGAAGATGAACCACGTAGTGGACGTCCAAAAACAGCAACAACAGCAGAAATTGTAGCCAAAATGCGTGAAATTGCTAATATCATGGGCATCTCAAATGATCGAGTCCATTTAATTTTGCATGAAGAACTACAGAAGAAAAAGCTTTTCTGCAAAATGGGTGCCGCATTTGTTAACAGTCGATCAAAAACGCATAAGAATGAACATTTCTCGAGCTTGTTTGGATCGTTTTAAGCGAAATAAAATTGATTTTAAGCGTCGTTTCATAACTGTTGATGAGACATGGATCCACCACTATACCCCCGAGACAAAAAGAACAATCCAAGCAATGGACTGAAGCTGGAGAAAGTGCCCCAAAGAAGGCAAAAACAATTCAATCGGCTGGTAAGGTTGTGGCAACGGTTTTTTGGGACTTCAAAGGTATTTTATTGATTGACTATCAGCAAAAGGGTAAAACAATAAATTCAGAGTACTATTGCAACCTTTTGGATCATCTAAATGTACAAATTCGAGAAAAACGTCCTGGCTTACAACACAAAAAAATAATTTTTCATCAAGACAACGCACCAGCGCACAAGAGTGTTTTAACAATGGCTAAAATCAACGAATTAAAGTACGAGTTGCTTGACCACCCACCTTATTCTCCTAATTTAGCTCCCAGTGACTTTTACTTGTTCCCAAATCTAAAAAAATCCTTGCTGACAAGCGTTTTACCTCAAATGAAGATGCAATTACAGTTTTAGCCCACTATTTTGAAGACCTTGAGGAAAACTATTTTAATCAAGGGATAGAATTGCTAGAAAAGCGTTCGACTAAGTGTATTTAAGTTTCAGGAGATTATATTGAAAAATAAAAATATTTTTGAAAAACTAACTATTCTCTTTCATTGATAGGCTAAGAAGTTTCCGAACCGCCCTCGTATTCATAATTCGTCAAGAAGATTTTTGCTCCCAGTGTTCAACATCCGTTTTGCCATCCGTATATATAAGTAATAATCTGCAATATTCGCCTCATAAATCTGATTATATTCTCAAAAGCAAAATTTCATAATTTCCATGAAATTTGCCTACACCCAGAAAAAAGTGCCTTTGAAACTAAAGGAAAACATTTTCATCAATATAGTTTATCCATTTTATTTCCATTAAGGTAAATTTTTGTGAAAAATAATAAAATTTACTCGTTTCAGTAAAAAAATCCTAAACTGTAAGCAGTTAGGAACAGTTCATTAACTAGAGTAAGGCATGGAATTTTACTCATACTATTTTCTTCGCTGGGTATAAGAATTTACTACTGAAAAAGAAAATTTTATTCACCGATAACAAAGCATTCGTAAAAATAAACAAAAACCGAACTAAAACCAAGTTTCCTCAAAATTAGTAAAATTTCTTATAAAATGATAATTGCGACTTCCTTTATAATAGAAAGTTTTTCATACATACGAACAACACTTGGCATAGAAAAATATTTTAGTTCGTTCGTACTAAGAAGTATGCAATCCTTTCAAAACTTAAGGAAACACACTTGTTAGAATATAGGAAATTTTCCTAAATTTCTATTGTCTACCTGTAATCGATACCTGTCATCGTAATCGATGTGTTTGCGCGTGGGTGTAATCGATATATTTGCGCGTCGGTTGTTTTTTAGTTGGAATCGCGTTGTTTCGTTGTTAAAAAATAATATGGTAAAATAATATAATAAATAACAAATAAAATATATAAAATATTTGTTATTTTAAATTAGTGAGAAAAATTTTCGTTTTTTTAAATAAATCTATCAATGTTCGTGATAGTGTATAAAGAAAGAAAACACCAGCAGAATAACAACCCTTTCATTTGTCTTCATTTTGGAATCTTCAATTATCAGGTAATATTCAGTGACGCTAACCTTTTGCAACAAAAATGTTTTATGATTTTTTATATTTGTAGGTATTGAAATTGTAAAAGGAGGACAAAATCGTTAGGCAGCAACTTATTAAAAGTGAAAAGTACAAGAAGAAGAAAAAGTGCGTTTTACAGTTGATAATATCACACGGAAATTGGAAATAGTGGAATAATAAACTAATATTTCAAAGAGATTCGATGCTGTTGATTCTTAATAAATATATTCAATATATTAATAAAACATGTCTTTTATTGAAGATAAAGTTGCTTATAGAAATAAATAAAATTGTATTTAAAAACGAAGGTAAGCAGTTCTAATTATGAAGTAAAAGTTTTACCACAAATGTGTAAGATTTGTCCAAATGAATGAAAAAATTTCAATAAAATCATTCCATATATGAATTCAAATTAGTTAAATTTTTTCATTCTGTAGTATAGTGGTACATAAATATAGGAAAATGTTAACTAATATATGGAATACATTATTCCTAATTTCTACGAAAATCACATCGTTCAAACAAATAAAAATGGCTTTGGCGCTATACGAAGTTCAACTTTCTTCACAATGAGTTCATTTTAACTTAAAGAAGGGGTCACTTTTTTCTGGGTGTAGAACAAATTGTGTTGTAAGTACATCTATCCACAATGCCCGTCACCACGAATTTCCTGTTATGCTCCATCGTTTCGATAACAATAACCATCATCATAAAGCACACATATTGTAATAATAACCATGTTAGGCAGTATAAAGAGGATGAGGACATTGTGTTCAAAAGGATTGGAATGTTGTTGATGCTGCCTGTTACTCCATGTGACCAGAGTTGCTAGTTAGTTAGTTATCCAAATACATGAATGGAACTCGAAAATATTCAAACACTTGAATCTTTCATTTAATTATGATGGTGAGTAGCGGAGAGCTTATGTTGTGTGTGAGAGTGAGTATTCGTACTATTCTGTTTGTCATTAACTGTTCTAATGTTTTGGGCATATAGTGTTTCGTTGTAGTAAATTATAAAACATAAATCAACGTGAGAATAAGCCATCGGCAATCATCTCTTTCTCCCACGCACACAGAAACACACATACACACATGTGTAAATACTATGTGGGCATCCTTCCTTTCATAATCAAATACAAGAGACTAGGTGGTAATCATCATAGTCTATAACCACACCAGGGGTGGGGGGATTGGGTGTGCACCAGCATAGTGTGTCAAGCGTTAAGTAAGTGGGCGTAAATATGTATGCATGTTGTAATCTACGAGACCAAATAGGGGTATAGACCACAATAAATGTTTAACTGAATGTTTCAATTTTAATTAAACTTAGAATATTGCCTATGCAAAAGGATTAATATTTACGTATTGTAAGTACGAATATATAATGTGACGAGCACTTATGTGTGGATACATGTGTACGAAATATTTCTTTAAAATCCTTAAGAAGATATAGAATATATTAAATCTTACCCTGCTTTCAATCTAAAGTTTTCATTAGTATATAAATTAAAGAATCTATTTAAAAAGAATGGAAATTTAAAGAAATTTCATAAAAAAAGTCAATGTAACAGGTTGGCTGATAAGTCCCCGGTCTGACACATAGATGGCGTCGCTAGTATTAAATGCATATAATTTTTATATAGTACCAACCTTTAAATGATTCATGTCAAAATTTGACGTCTGTAAGTCAATTAGTTTGTGAGATAGAGCGTCTTTTGTGAAGCAACTTTTGTTATTGTGAAAAAAATGGAAAAAAGGAACTTCGTGTTTTGATAAAATACTGTTTTCTGAAGGGCAAAAATACGGTGGAAGCAAAAACTTGGCTTGATAATGAGTTTCCGGACTCTGCCCCAGGGAAATCAACAATAATTGATTGGTATGCAAAATTCAAGCGTGGTGAAATGAGCACGGAGGACTGTGACGCAGTGGACGCCCGAAAGAGGTGGTTACCGATGAAAACATTAGAAAAATCCACAAAATGATTTTGAATGACCTAAAATGAAGTTGATCGAGATAGCAGATGCCTTGAAGATATCAAAGGAACGTGTTGGTCATATCATTCATCAATATTTCGATATGCGGGAGCTCTGTGCAAAACGGGTGCCGCGCGAGCTCACATTTGACCAAAAACAACAACGTGTTGATTATTCTGAGCGGTTTTTGCAGCTGTTAACTTGTAATACACCCGAGTTTTTCCGTGGATATGTGACAATGGATGAAACATGGCTCCATCACTACACTCCTGAGTCCAATCGACAGTCGGCTGAGTGGACAGCGACCGGTGAACCGTCTCCGAAGCGTGGAAAGACTCAAAAGTCCGCTGGCAAAGTAATGGCCTCTGTTTTTTGGGATGCGCATGGAGTAATTTTTATCGATTATCTTGAGAAGGGAAAAACCATCAACAATGACTATTATATGGCGTTATTGAAGCGTTTGAAGGTCGAAATCGCGGCAAAACGGCCCCATATGAAGAAGAAAAAAGTGTTGTTCCACTAAGACAACGCACCGTGCCACAAGTCATTCAGAACGATGGCAAAAATTCATGAATTGGGCTTCGAATTGCTTCCCCACCCACTGTATTCTCCAGATCTGGCCCCCAGCGACTTTTTCTTGTTCTCAGACCTGAAAAGTATGCTCGCAGGGAAAAAATTTGGCTGTAATGAAGAGCTGATCGCCGAAACTGAAGCCTATTTTGAGACAAAACTGAAGGAGTACTACCAAAATAGTATCAAAAAATTGGAAGGTCGTTATAATCGTTGTATCGCTCTTGAAGGGAACTATGTTGAATAATAAAAACGAATTTTGTCAAAAAAATGTGTTTTTCTTTGTTTGACCGGGGACTTATCAGCCAACCTGTTACACGCACAGAAAAAACATGTTTGGACATGGTTGCCGCATCCATTTAATGCTTATCTAGAGTATGTAATGTCGCGAAAAGCATGCATTTTGTCTTTGTAAAAATAATTTTCGAGCGGAGAAAAATATATGTTGGCAATAAGCATTTAAATGGTTCTTAAATGCCGCAAACATGTTCTATTATTTAAATGTTAGAATTTGAGACCACTACATCGTCGGGAAAAGTATGTACCTGACCATTTATTCTTCTTTTTACTTTTTTGGAGGGAAAAAGGTATTTTTATAGGTTACGTATAGACATGTCTAGAACCATTACATGGCCATAAAGACCATTTACATTGTTTCGGTGACCATTTACTTTTTAATTTTTTTTTGCAGCGAAAATAATTTTATAAAAACATTGAGCAGGTACACACGATTTTCATTTTGCGCGTCAGTCGCGTGTTGATTGTTTCTTGGAATGGACGGAGAATACGGAATTACTGTGTTTTGTGTTAATTTATTTATTCAGAAGTGGCACGCGGATTTATGTGAACACAAAAAAGGAAAGTGTAATTGAAAAATGGGGTTTGTTCTGCATTTTGATATGTGGTATAATTTATTTGTATTTGCAGTTACATGATGTCTGCGTTTGTACATTTGATGGGCACGAAGTAAATATGGAATGATTACTTATTGTTGAAATTGAACCATTGAAATTGAAATGAAAACATATGTGATGTTTGCTTGCACGACATTATAAATACAAATAAACAATGAATTAGTTTATAAATAAATAAAAACAAATAAATAAAGTTAATTTTGGGTTTTCTTTTCTCAAGTGGGGCGTCCTTTTTTCGACGATGAAAAAAGTTTTTTTTTTCATAAAGATCAAAACATTTTAGGTTGTGACCTTGCTCGTTTAATTGGAAGAAAAACATTGTTGACGAATACCATAACATTTTAGATCGTGACCATTGTATTTTGATTCAAACAAAATCCTTTTTATCAATATAATAACATTTTAGATGAGAACAATTTTATTTTTCTTAGAACCATGTTCACTGAGCCAACATGGTTGCAGGTGAAAATGTTACATGGTCGCCGCAAAAATAGCTCCTATCATATTACTTTGCTCTTCGAATATGATTGTGACAATCATGTTTCTTCTTTGCGTGTATTTTACTATTTAGAACAAAGCAAAAAATTAATATTTCTTTCAGTTATATTCGTCCTTCTAACCATTCTCCTACTGTTCTGATTTCATCTTAAAACCATGCACCGAAAAAAGTAAACTGTTTTATAACAAGAATAAACTACCTCGTACGAACATTGAACTAAATTATGTGGAGTATAATTTTTTAAAATTTCCACAAAGCGTTGTTAAAACCAAGAACATTTAATTATCCTGGTATACTTTTTAACTCCAACTCACGAAATTACCCCCTCTCATAGAATAAAACATACACTAACAATAATGAACAAAATCATTGGCGCCAAATCATGACCATTTTAACCATACACACTAAAAATGTTTTCCGATTCAATTAGGAAATTAATTGATCCAATTAATTTTTTAATTGAAATGTCTTCAATCACAGAAATTATAGTATCAATTAAAAAAATTAATTGAAAGTCAATTAAAAAATTAATTGATACTATTAATTTTTATACCTCCACCATAGGATGGGGGTATATTAACTTTGTCATTCCGTTTGTAACACATCGCAATATTGCTCTACGACCCCACAAAGTATATATATTCTGGGTCGTGGTGAAATTCTGAGTCGATCTAAGCATGTCCGTCCGTCCGTCTGTTGAAATCACGCTAACTTCCGAACGAAACAAGCTATCGACTTGAAACTTGGCACAAGTAGTTGTTATTGATGTAGGTCGGATGGTATTTCAAATGGGCCATATTGGTCCACTTTTACGTATAGCCCCCATATAAACGGACCCCCAAATTTGGCTTGCGATTGCTCTAAGAGAAGCAAATTTCATCCGATCCGGCTGAAATTTGGTACATGGTGTTAGTATATGGTCTCTAACAACCATGCAAAAATTAGTTCATATCGGTCCACTTTTACGTATAGCCCCCATATAAACGGACCCCCAAATTTGGCTTGCGATTGCTCTAAGAGAAGCAAATTTCATTCGATCCGGCTGAAATTTGGTACATGGTGTTAGTATATGGTCTGTAACAACCATGCAAGAATTGGTCCATATTGGTCCTTTTTTACGTATAGCCCCCATATAAACGGACCCACCAAATTTGACTTGCGATTGCTCTAAAAGAAGCAAATTTCATCCGATCCGGGTGAAATTTGATACATAGTGTTAGTATATGGTCTCTAACAACCATGCAAAAATTGGTCCACATCGGTCCATAATTATATATAGCCCCCATATAAACCGATCCCCCGATTTGGCTTGCGGAGCCTCTAAGAGAAGCAAATTTCATCCGATCCGGATGAAATTTGGTACATGATGTTGGTATATGTTCTCTACTGACCATGCAAAAATTGGTCCACATCGACCCATAATTATATATAGCGCCCATATAAGCCGATCCCCAGATTTGACCTCCGCAGCCTCGTAGAGGAGCAAAATTCATCCGATCCGGTTGAAATTTGGAACATGGTGTTAGTATAAGGCCGCTAATAATCATGCCAAAATTGGTACATATCGGTCTATAGTTATATATAGCCCATCCCCAATCACACAAAAATTGGTCCATATCGGTTCATGGTCCATAATCATGGTTGCCACTCGAGCCAAAAATAATCTACCAAAATTTTATTTTTATAGAAAACATTGTCAAAATGTTATTTCTATAGAAAATTTTGACAAAATTTTATTTCTATAGAAAATTTTGACAAAATTGTATTTCTATAGAAAATTTTGTCAAAATTTTATTTCTATAGAAATTTTGTCAAAATTTTATTTCTATAGAAAATTTTTTCCAAATTTTATTTCTATAGAAAATGTTGTCAAAATTTTACTTCTATAGAAAATGTTGTCAAAATTTTATTTCTATAGAAACTTTAAACTTAATTATATACGTATTTAATCTGCCCTTTTGTAGTTTAATATATACCACGTATGGACTATGTGGTATATATTACGTTGTTAGGAAGTTTTAAGATACCTTGCCATCGGCTTCAGTATAAGTTTCTACGCAATCCATGGTGGAGCGTACATAAGCTTCGGCCTGGCCGAACTTACGGCCGTATATACTTGTTGTGATTGAGTTTTGTTTCAATTAAAAAAATTTGATGAAACAATTAAATTTTTAATTGAATATCATTTAAAACTCAATTAAGACTTTAATTGGGAAAATGAAATACAAAAAATTGTCTCCATTAAAAGTATTTGTATTTAGAAACGCAAACCTTTATACAGCTCCCAGCAAATTTGAAGTAGTTGAGATGGTAACACAAATGTTTGTGTACATAGTGGTGAAGGGTATAATATAGTCGGCCCCGCCCGACTTTAGACTTTACTTACTTGTTTTAATTGAAATTGATTCTATCACGAAAATGATAGTATCAATCACAGCATTAATTAGAAATAAAAAATGTACTTGAGTAACATATTAATTGAATTCTTCGGCACTTAAAATTATTTTTCTCATTGTTTCAATTAAAAATTTAATTGATTTTGGTCGCAAAACTCAATCATTTTTTTTAATTGATTATTTATTTATTTACAAGTATTTTTTCTTTAGATAAAATAAATTTCTTATTTAGTTAGATTTGAGTCAAAATTTTATAAGCCAATGAATAGTATAAAACTGTTTCCGAATAAAATTTCTAAATTTTGTAATTTGCAAATATTTTTGTATTTAATTGAAAATTTAATTGGGGCAGTTAATAATAATTACAATGTTCAACTTGATTAAAAAATTAATTGTATCAGTTAATTATACCCTGCGCCACACTTTGGAACAGGGTATTATAAGTTAGTGCATATATTTGCAATACCCAGAAGGAGACGAGATAGACACATGGCGTCTTTGGCAAAAATGCTCAGGGTGGGCTCCTGAGTCGATATAGCCACGTCCGTCTGTCAGTGAACACATTTTTGTGATCAAAGTCTAAGTCGCAGTTTTTGTCCAATCGACTTCAAATTTGGTACAAGTATGTGTTTTGGGTTAGAATAGAACCCTATTGATTTTGGAAGAAATCGGTTCCGATTTAGATATAGCTCCCATATACATCTTTCGCTCCCATATACATCATCTTGGGCCCAGAAGCCAGAGTTTTGCACTGATCTGCTTGAAATTTTGCACAAACATAAAACTTGGCCGTAGAGTCAAGGGTGCACAATTTTATTGAAATCGGTTTAGATTTAGATATAGCTCCCATATATATCTTTCGCCCGACGTGGACTTATGTGGCCCCAGAAGCCAGAGTTTTACCCTAATTAGTTTGAAATTTTGCACAAGAAGAACAATTAATAGTATAGTCTAGTGTGCCAAATTTTATTGAAATCGGTTTAGATTTAGATATAGCTCCCATATATATCTTTCGCCCGATATGGACTTATATGATCCCAGAAGCCAGAGTTTTACACCAATTTGGTTGAAATTTTGTACTAGGAGTACAATTAGTAGTAAAGTCCAGTGTGCCAACTTTTAATGAAATCGGTTCAGATTTAGATATAGCCCCCATATATATCTTTCGCCCGATATGGGCTTAGATATGCCCAGAAGTCAGATTTTTATCCTGATTTTCTTGAAATTTTGCATAGAAGTGCAATTGGTGCTATAATCAAATTTTGATTGAAATCGGTTCAGATTTAGATATAGCTGCCGTATATATCTTTCGCCCGATTTACAGTCATATGACCATTGTGGTCAATCTTTTACTCCGATTAACTTGAAATTTTGAACCGGAAGTAGAATTGAGATTCTGACTGGCCATACCAAATTTGATTAAAATCGGTTTAGATTTAGATATAGCTCCCATATATAGTTTTCGCCCGATTTACACTCATATGACCATAGAGACCAATTTTCTACTCCGATTTAGTGTAAATTTTGCACAGGGAGTAGAATTAGCTTTGTTGCTATGCGTGCCAAATTTGGTTGAAATCGGTTCAGATTTAGATATAGCTCCCATATATATGTTTTTCTGATTTCGTCAAAAAAACCAACATTTTCCTTGTAAAATCGCCACTATACTTCTAATACATATCTATCGACCGATAAATCCAACCAACCAACTATCTGAATTCATTCCGTGAATTCACTAAATCTATTGCGAATTAAACTCGAACCTTCCGAAAAAAGGTTTTTGACTCCATGTAGTCCGTAACATTAAAATTGGCTGATTTAACCAATATTTTAAATTAAATTAAAATTATTCAATTTGAGTTGAGTTTAATTAATTATACATTTCTACTCAACATATTAGTAATCGAGAAATGAATACTACTATTTATTGTCTTTGTCTGTTTTAAACTTAATTAACAAAAAAATTCAACTTAAATATCATATCAATTTAATTTAAAGCTCCCACTCGCCCACATGAACCATCTCAATATCTTTTAATCATTAGGGTTATAATTTTGGTTTTTCTCTTCTATGGAATAGAATGAATGAACTACATATCGGAAGAGAGCTGGGACCATAAATATGTCGCCATGTTATCACAACGAATACTAACTGAACCGAAACTTAATGAATTTATATGCAAACAAAAGGCAGGCAAAATCACACTTTGGCTTTAGAAGTTTCAAATCCCTACATGGCTTTTTCTCTCTTTTCACCACCCCAAGTTGTTGCTGGTCATACATTTGTGGTTTTTAACAAATGGTTTTCTATTCTTTTCTTGTTGTTGTTTGTTTGTCAGGTTAGGTTTATATCCTCTTCAAATTCCATGGGTTTTACAAAAGCCTTACTGAAAATGACATTTTTAACTAAAAACTGTTTGCAACTTTTTTTTGTGTGTCTGTCTTTTTCTAGAAATAGAAATTTCTTCATATGAGTTTATACTTTTGTTATTATCTCGATTCTTAGCAAAAGAAAATAAAATAAATTAAAAAGATACTGTTCATTTCAGAAGCTAAGCAAGTGTATGAGACCCGTATTTTTTTAACCTACAGATTAAATTACATTTAGAGCATGGAAAATTTGAATCATGTTATTTTAATAAATGAAAGAATATTGCATACTTTTGGGTGTACACATATAATGAGAAAATGTTGTAATTTTTTAATAAACTTGAGTAAATTGTCATGATGGTAAAATGGTGGTGGTGATATAAGCCGTACAATGGCTACTGATTGTAAATGAGATTCTTACCGTTCTGAGGTCACCACCTGTCAACATAAGACCAGTAGCTACATGAGAATGTCACGTCTGGTGGCCCATTACGAACCACCACAATCATATACTGAATTTAAACAGAATACCTCTTATTTATATGATCGGCGCAATGAGAACAACGGCAACTACATTTAATTTAATTTAATTTAATTTAATTTAATTTAATTTAATTTAATTTAATTTAATTTAATTTAATTTAATTTAATTTAATTAATTTAATTTAATTTAATTTAATTTAATTTAATTTAATTTAATTTAATTTAATTTAATTTAATTTAATTTAATTTAATTTAACTTAATTTAATTTAATTTAATTTAATTTAATTTAATTTAATTTAATTTAATTTAATTTAATTTAATTTAATTTAATTTAATTTAATTTAATTTAATTTAATTTAATTTAATTTAATTTAATTTAATTTAATTTAATTTAATTTAATTTAATTTAATTTAATTTAATTTAATTTAATTTAATTTAATTTAATTTAATTTAATTTAATTTAATTTAATTTAATTTAATTTAATTTAATTTAATTTAATTTAATTTAATTTAATTTAATTTAATTTAATTTAATTTAATTTAATTTAATTTAATTTAATTTAATTTAATTTAATTTAATTTAATTTAATTTAATTTAATTTAATTTAATTTAATTTAATTTAATTTAATTTAATTTAATTTAATTTAATTTAATTTAATTTAATTTAATTTAATTTAATTTAATTTAATTTAATTTAATTTAATTTAATTTAATTTAATTTAATTTAATTTAATTTAATTTAATTTAATTTAATTTAATTTAATTTAATTTAATTTAATTTAATTTAATTTAATTTAATTTAATTTAATTTAATTTAATTTAATTTAATTTAATTTAATTTAATTTAATTTAATTTAATTTAATTTAATTTAATTTAATTTAATTTAATTTAATTTAATTTAATTTAATTTAATTTAATTTAATTTAATTTAATTTAATTTAATTTAATTTAATTTAATTTAATTTAATTTAATTTAATTTAATTTAATTTAATTTAATTTAATTTAATTTAATTTAATTTAATTTAATTTAATTTAATTTAATTTAATTTAATTTAATTTAATTTAATTTAATTTAATTTAATTTAATTTAATTTAATTTAATTTAATTTAATTTAATTTAATTTAATTTAATTTAATTTAATTTAATTTAATTTAATTTAATTTAATTTAATTTAATTTAATTTAATTTAATTTAATTTAATTTAATTTAATTTAATTTAATTTAATTTAATTTAATTTAATTTAATTTAATTTAATTTAATTTAATTTAATTTAATTTAATTTAATTTAATTTAATTTAATTTAATTTAATTTAATTTAATTTAATTTAATTTAATTTAATTTAATTTAATTTAATTTAATTTAATTTAATTTAATTTAATTTAATTTAATTTAATTTAATTTAATTTAATTTAATTTAATTTAATTTAATTTAATTTAATTTAATTTAATTTAATTTAATTTAATTTAATTTAATTTAATTTAATTTAATTTAATTTAATTTAATTTAATTTAATTTAATTTAATTTAATTTAATTTAATTTAATTTAATTTAATTTAATTTAATTTAATTTAATTTAATTTAATTTAATTTAATTTAATTTAATTTAATTTAATTTAATTTAATTTAATTTAATTTAATTTAATTTAATTTAATTTAATTTAATTTAATTTAATTTAATTTAATTTAATCTAATCTAATTGAATTGAATTGAATTGAATTGAATTGAATTGAATTGAATTGAATTGAATTTTTTTTTTTTTTTTTTTTTTTTAATTTTTAATTTCCTTTATTGAATAATTCATTTATCATTACACAATAATATAGACCCGCGAAACCATTGCGGTTTTTCTGCAGGAAAGTATTGAAGTGTCTTGAAGAGACTTAATGTTATAAAAGAAGTATTATATAAAAATTCATAAATACATTAAATAATTATAATATTCAAAGTTAATTTAGTTTTTCATTGATTTTCAAGTAAATAGTCTTTTAAATTCTTTTTTAATTTCAATTTATCTTTGAGATTAAATAAATTCAAAGGTAATGCATTTAAAATATTCGGTAATTGAATGGCCAAAGAATTCTTCCCGTATGTGGTTCTATGCCTCGGGATTTTGTAGCGTCCTTCTTTCTTCCTTCTTGTGTTCTGTTGATGATCAATCCGTTCCAACAAGCTTTGATCGTCAAAAAATTCTGCGCAGACCGTTATTTTATGAATACTTTGAATATTGAGCAATCTCTCACTGCGCATAAATTGTTTTACATAGTTGTTGTTAGGGTTTGTAGTGTTTGTGAAACCAAAATAAGCATGTTGTGTAGTGTTAACTGTGTTTGTATCACTGTGGGTGTTACAGGTTTGTGTTATGTTATCATCTCTTCTGATAGTTGTTGGAATGTTGTATGTTGTGTTTGTTAGTGTGTATTGAGTTCGGTTGTTACCATATCCGTTTCCATTATTTATAGATTCAATGTTGTTGCTGTGTGTTATGTTATCGTCTCTTCTGAGAGTTGTGTTTGTAGTTGAAATGTTATGAGTTGTATTTGTTGGTGTGTGTTGATTTCTGCTGTTTCCGTCTCTGTTGCCAGTATTTATAAAATCAATGTTGGAGTCAGCCATATTATAGTTGTTGGTGTTTTGAATTGAGTAATCATTGGGTGAGATTAAGAGTTCTGTATAACGTTTTGACTGTATGATATTTTTAATTAAGCGATATTGTGTATTCTGTAAAGATTTACAGTATGTAGAGTTTCCCCAGGCTATAATTCCATATCTGAGATATGATTCACATAGAGAAAGGTACGCTTGTTTAACAACATGAGGTGGAGCGCAGTTACGTAAATGAAAGAGTGCGTACGACGATTGGTGAAGTTTTTTCTGAAGATTATCAATATGCGGTTTCCATTTAAATTTATTATCAACCAGAATCCCCAAGTATTTGTATATTTGCACTCTTTCAATTGTGTTTTGACAATTATCATTGGAAGGATTTCTTTGAGAATCATGTAAACACTTGTAGTCATGGAAAATTATATCAATGTTTGTATCTGGTATGTGTGGAGGTTTTATGTGCATGATTTTTGTCTTTGTAAAATTGATAACTAGACCGTTATCGTGGCACCATTTGATGAGATTGTTGAATTCCTTCTGCATAGTTCGCTGTGCTGTGTCTAAATCTTTATGCTTTACGACAATAGCTGTATCGTCAGCATACGCATATGCAGTGCAGTTTTTGAGTATATTGAGCATTTCATTAGCATATATAATATATAAAATCGGACCAAGTTTAGATCCCTGTGGAACGCCATGCGATATATTCTGTTCATTGCTGAGACTTGTATCTATTTTTACGTGGTAGGATCGAAATTGAAGATAATTGCGGAACCAATTGAGACAGTTTCCACGTATACCATTCCTTTCTAGGGCATCTATAAGTTTGGAATGTGACAGAGTGTCAAATGCTTTGCTGAAGTCAATAAAAGTTACCAAACAGTTTAAATTATTGTCCAAACTAGAATTAATCTCATTTGTAAATCTACCAAGAAGTTTATTTATGCTTTTTCCTTTTTGGAAGCCATATTGATTGTGGTGTATAACCTTATATTTCTTAAGAAAATCCATGAGCCTCCTAACCATCACTTCTTCCATTACTTTTTCAATTACTGGTAGTATTGATATAGGCCTATAGTTATTAAAATCATTCTTTATCCCGTTTTTGAAAATTGGCCTAATCAAAGATGTTTTTAATAATTTTGGAATTACAGCATCATTCATACTCTGGTTTATAAGAGATGTTATTACCGGCGTGAGCATTTGTGAGTAGTTTCGTAAATCTTTAGCACGTATGTTGTCAACACCAGCACTTTTCTTTATATTTAAATGGCTAAGAATGTTAAAAATTTCTTCTTCGTCTGTGTGGTACAAGAACAAAGTATTGGATATTCTTCTTTCGCTGTAAATACAAGTCTTAATATCACATTCATGTATGATTTTATTTACATTTTCCCTGAATTGAATAGCAAAGTTATTCGTAACAGACATTATATTCTCATTTTTAAAATTGCTTTTAATCATCTCATCAACACATTCTGATTTTTTGCCAATAATCTCATTAATTATCCTCCATGAGGACCTAATGTCACTTCTCCGTTTTATTAACTCTATTCTGTAATATTCATTTTTGGCGTATACAAGGATTTTGTTGACTTTGTTTCTGAATTGTTTATATTGGTTTTCATAAGATTCATTATTACGATTGTTTTTCCATTTCTTGTACAAGTGGTCGCGCACGTTACACATTTTAATTAAACCACTATTCATCCAAGGATTTGGTTTTCTTCTTTTGTTTTTAAATATTTTTATTTCTTTTGATTTGTCATAAATCTCACAGAATACATTATGTATCTCTCTGAAAAGATCATGTGTGTTTGTATTTCTTTGCATTACCAAATTCCAATCTACATCATTAATGCATCTATTAAATTTTACCTCACTTATCACACTACCCACATTAATATTTTTGTTTTGTTCTCCCGTATAGTCATCAGTAAACAACATTGCATAAAGAGAGTAGTGATCAGATATAGTTGTTGTTACTACAGCAGAATATATCTTCGTATTTTTTGGTTTTGATTCGTTGCATCTCACGAAGAGATGATCAATACAAGTTTTCGTGTCGTTATGAATATTTTCTCTTGTTGTTTCATTTATTATGCATTTCAAGCCATGCGACGAGAGAATGTCTATATAATTGTTTGTTGTGATGTTGGGCTTCATTATGTCAAGATTCATGTCTCCAACAACTATTAAGTTTTGTTTTTTATTTATATTCTTTATGTTATGTTCCATCTCAATCATAAATTGGTTAACATTCAGAGAAGGAGGGCGATATATTGTGAGCAATGAAGCGCTCTCTTTATTTATTTCTAAATCAATTTTTAGACATTCATGAGAATGCATATTTAAGAGAGTAGAAGAGTAGTTAATGGTTTCTTTTATGTACACAGCAATACCTCCTCCTCTACCTGTTCTATTAGCAAACACTGTGTTGAAACCACGTATCATGTAAAATTGGTTTTCATTGTCATTGATATTGGTTTCCACTAGAACTATAATATCAACTTTTTTTATTTGTGCATCAATGCCAGCCAAGAAAGGAACAAAATTTTTTCTCAGTGATCTTATGTTCATATATATTAAAGAAAGTGAGCCATCAATTACCGGTTGGTTTATTTTAGAGAAATTTTCCAGTGTTAAAGTTTGTGGTATATTCATCGCAATTTGGATTGTCATACAAAAATGGAAAAAAACAATAAATGATAGAAATACACACTTCTGTATTGTTTTAATATTGTTTATTAATTTTCTTTGCAGTATTTTTTTATGTTAGATTTTTCACAAAAATAATTTAATTCGATTGAGATTGATTGTTCATAACAGATTGGCAAATTAGTTCAAGGTCGGAATTATTATTAATAAGAATAGCATTTGTATTTTCAGACTTCTTTGCAAAAATCATTCCATTTTTCACCCATACAAATTTCCAATTCGATTCCTTTGCTTTGGTTTTTGCTAGCCAAAGCAATCGGCGATTGTTTGCAGTAAGTTGATCATTAACATATATAAAATTTGCTCTCTGCTGTCCCTCTCTAGGTAATGGATCCTCTATTCGATGTCTTTGAATTTTCCCCATTATCTCTCTTTTCTTGATGATCGATGCAAACTCAACAACAACTCTTCCTTTGTTTTTAATGTGATAGGCATTAGAAATATCACTCTCCATCAACTTCACATCCAAATTCGTTGCTATTGCTTTAGCAAGTTCGACTGCTTCTACATCTTTGTTTTGAATATTGTTTATTTCGACATTTCGTTCTATGATTTTCTGCTCCAGTTTGTTTATTCTTCCTTCCATATCATTTATTTGTTTTTCTTTTACATTATCCCTGTTTTGTAACTCAGCTACCTGTTTGTTTAAAATTGAGAGATTCTCATCAATTTTGGACATTGTACTTTCAAATTTGGAGGTGAGATTACTCATATTGGATACGAGTTGAGCCAGGAATTCTTTCATTTGCTTCATATCGGCTTTCATTTCGTCGATTCCCGACTTGGATGTCGACACAAGAGCCTCTCTAAACCTCTTACTTTGAGAGTTATTGCCATCAGAACTGTCTCTTGGTTGCTTCGAAACACTTGTTGTATTATTTTCTGAAAGTTCATCCAATTGTTGTTGCATCGGAGAACTTTGTGTTGAACTATCCTCATTGTACACATATGTACCATAGAAATTGTTGGGAGATTTGCTGCGTGGCTTACACTGGTGGCATTTCCATTCGGCTTTTTTCGCTGCGCCCATACCATTATATGTACTTTCTGATAAAACAGTACATGGATTAAAATGGAATTTTTTATTACAATTATGACAGAAAACAAAATTGGTTGTCATAATTGGCGTTAAACAGTGACCACAAATATTTTCAGGAACTTTTAGTTGATTCATTTTTCAAAATACGTATTATTGAAACAAATGCGAGAGAACGAAAAGTAAAAATAAAAACAGCGATACGATATAGCAAGTATGCGCGTAACGAAAACAGTGCGTCTGTTCACTTCGAGTGCTACAGGCTGACTGAATTGAATTGAATTGAATTGAATTGAATTGAATTGAATTTAATTGAATTGAATTGAAATGAATTGAATTGAATTGAATTGAATTTAATTTAATTCGAAATTTAAAAACTTTCACATAAAAAGACGAAAAAATCTATCTTAAGGGATTAACTGCTTCGATAAAGTTCAAATATATGCAAACAATTTAGCAAACAAAACACATACAACCAAATCAATAATTGCGCCCATTATGGCTCCCACACAAATAGAGAATACCATCCATCTAACCCGCACATTCAACTATGGCAAAGTATCATATCATATTTACCATGCATATTCTATGAGAAATTTTTTATAACTTTTAAAATACTTTTCAAGTTTTTTGTTCTTTTATATATTACGGCTACAATTAATTAAAATACTTTTAGCATACTTTGTGGTGCTTAAACAATATTCTCAACCGTGCATACTTTTAGGAGTTGGATCAACTTTACTATTTTGTTGGATTCATTGAATTTGGTAGGTGTTTGAACTGTTAATACAAGGTATGTTAGGAATGAGATTGTTTGCAATATTAAATTGGATTTTGAAAACATCAGTTGACTTAGCTAACGCAAGGCTAAGGGTAGGGGATGTACGCAGTATACGTCGATATAGGAAGAGTTGTGATCACTTAATTATGTTTTGGTATATGCCAAGTTTCAGAACGAGAGTCCCATTATTCTTGATCTTTCTGATCTAGAATACATATATAATAATAGTCGTCGATCTAAATATTGCGGAATGGCAAACTTTTAATATTCCTATAATGATGGGTATTAGAAAGTGTTTGTGTCTTTTATTTATTTTGTTTAATTATGGATGCAAATCAGGTACACTCAGCATAACTTCCAACATTACCTCAGTTGATCTAGTACATATCTATTCAATTTCTTTAAGTTCACAAACTCTAAACATTCGTTGTTGTTTGCTATTTTTGTGAAAGCAATAAAAGCCAATAATATATGCTGCATATAATATTGAGTATTAAATTTATCCATAGTACTACGTGTGCCGTAGTATGTGATACCTAAAAGTATGCCATGCGCTTTTAACATTATTCCAACTCCCCAATATAAAACAAAAATGTTTTAACATTTTACCTATATAATATGGTTCTCAAGGCTCGATCTCTACTTTGTCAGCATTTTCTTATTTCCAAAATGTCTTACATGTGAGCCCTCTCGCCGTTTGTGACGGGAAGAAATACAGTAAAAAAATGTCTGTGACAAGGATAGTATAAATTTAGGCGACCATGACCTTAATACACAAAAATTTATATTCAACACCCACTCTTTTTTATGCATTGCCTGAGATATGCAATTGCTCTAGCATAAGGAGAAGGTGAAAATGGCTTTCAAATGTTTTACGGTTTTTTTTTCTCTAAAAGGTATTGTAAATGTAGATGTCGTTGGATGTTGCTATATGCATACATTTGAATGTAAATAAGGACAGTGTACATGATTTCCCTTTGGCATGTACCTTTGAAAAGGAAATGAGCAAAACGAAAAGTTTTCTTGTTACTACAAGAGTGAAAAAATGGATAAACAATTTGCTGGCTTAGTTTACATGCGAAAATATTGCATGAATCATGAACAGCCTTCAACGTATGCAATAGAATTTGTTGGTAGTTTTTTTTTTTGTATATTCTACTCAAGCCCAAGCATGCATATCTGTGCGAATACAGAATTTCTAACATTGGTGTCAGCTTCCTTCATTCAAGAAGTGTGGAAATTCAAGGTAGATTAAATACTAAAATCTAGCGAATTAAATTGGCTATATACAAAGAAAAAAATGTCGCCACAAGGATTTCCAATTAAATTAATTGTCGTGACTCACGCGTGAGTCACGCACATGTCAACGGCGTGAGTGTGCGTGAGTCACGAAAACAATATATTCGTGAGTGTGCATGATTAACGAATTACGCTCACGAAAATAATCCCGCTCTCCAACATAAAACGCTTAAAAGTTTAATTCATTTGCAACGCTCTCGATTTTAATCGTGCTCATGATTTCAGACACGTCTCCCAGGTAAATTACTCATAAAATTATTCGTCACGATATTTTTCGTGAGTCACGATATTTTTCGTGAGTCACGGTATTTTTCGTGCGTGAGTGTGCGTGAGTACAAGTATTATTTTCGTGAGTGTGCGTGAGACCTACCAAACAATATTGTGCGTGAGTAAGATATTTCCGTCGTGAGTGTGCGTGAGTAAAATATTACTCACGTGCACACCTCTAGTCGGTTTATATGGGGACTATATAAAACTATGAACCAGTATGGACCAATTTTTGTGGTATTAGTACCAAATTTGAGCAGGATCAGGATTTGAAACTGATCGGATAAAATTTGCTCCTCCAAGAGGCTCCGAAGGCAAAATCTGGGATCGGCTTATATATAATTTGGGACCGATATGGACCAATTTTTGCATGGTTATTAGAGGCCATATACTAACACCACGTATGAAATTTCAACCGGATGGGATGAATTTTGCTTCTCGACGAGGCTCCGCAAGCCAAATCTGGGGGGTCGGTTTATATGGGACTACCCGAGTAAAAATTGAGGGATCTAATAAGACATGATTAGATCTCATAATTGGCCCCTTTAGATATAAGCAGATATACCCACATATGATGAGATAGAATTATATATAAAGTATATAATATATAGGGATAGATATAATTATATCTAAGACAAAAAGTTTTTCAGCGGTGGATTATCCCACCTCAGTAATGCTGGTAACATTTCTGAGGGTTTCAAAACTTCTCTATGTGGTTTCACTGCAATGTGGAACGCCGTTTGGACTCGGCTATAAAAAGGAGGTCCCTTGTCATTGAGCTTAACATGGAATCGGGCAGCACTCAGTGATAAGAGAGAAGTTCACCAATGTGGTATCACAATGGACTGAATAGTCTAAGTGAGCCTGATACATCGGGCTGCCTATGTATCAGGCTCACAGGCCTAACCTAACCTACGTAAAAGGGGTCCGATATGGCCCATGTGCAATACCATCCGAGCTACATCAATAACAAATTCTTGTGCAAAGTGTCAAGTCGATAGCTTGTTTCGTTCGGATTTTAGCGTGATTTCAACAGACGGATGGACGGACGGACATCACTAGATCGACCCAGAATATATATACTTTACCGAGCCTTAGACAAATATTTCGATGTGTTACAAAAGGAATGGCGGAGGGTATAACAAAAGTATAGTGCTTTACTTTGTTGCATTTCATATTAATGCATTTTTTTTTTCAAAAAATTATTATGGTCTATATTTACACAAAAAATTAAAAATAATAATGATATTATTTTTAATTTATTTCCATTTCTCTCTACTTATAATGTCGACCTCGAGTTACAGTTGGTTTCGTACTTTACACACCCGCATGGGTATAACACACATACTTATATGATTGTTTTGAAGTGCATTGAATTTATACAATTTTGTGAAATGCGGAAACTTTTCATAAAATAAAAATTGCACGGAAATACATTGAGCGCAATTAGAAATACTGCCAAACTGTCACATTGAAAAAAAAAAAATGGGTGCCAAATTCCAAAGTCCTTACTTTAATGGCTGCGCTATTGACTCCGAGCAAATACTTTAAAGATACATTTAAAATGGAAATCATTTTAAAATTAAGGATTTGCAAATGAGATACTAAGAAACAAATCTTACTTTATACCCTTTTTTAATTTTTTATTTTCATAATGTAATATAAATGTAATTTGCAACTGAAGCTAAATAATCCAAAAACTAACTTGATTTTTGGTAAAAATTATCCCTTGTTTAAAATAAAAATAGAGCCTTTAATTATCCACTATATAAAGTAAAATAACGTCAATAAAGTAGCACCAATGCAAAAATTCTCCTATTTGTGAATTGTTTTCATGTTTTAGTCAAGTTAACAAATCATTAAATTTAAGGACGATTTCTATAATATTCAAGATTTGTTTCAGATCTATTAAAGCGATGTAGACCTCAGACAAAAATAAAAATATATATATTTCTCTCAGTGGATAAAATATGTGAAAATAGTTAAACATATTTTTTTTTTGAAAGTATAAAGTATGAAAACTCATATAGGAATTAGTTTAATGAAGTTGATAATTAGAAAATGTGCAACAAAAAGCCAAATAGGTCAAATTGAAATTACTAAGAGCAACTCAACTAAAACTATGCATCTCTTGTCTATGGTTAAAGGATACAATAGAGAGAGAATTGTGAGAAATTTTGAGGTATTATTATTATAAATAACGTTTTAAATTCATTGTTTAGTGAATCTTTTGGAAAATAATGTCATTTCAAATTAAATGTACCAATGAAACTGTAGATGGGAACTAAAACCTCAGATGGCCTAGACAAAGCTAGCAAAAGAGACAGTTTCTTTTACTTACACTTTTATACTATTATGTCAATTATGATGATTAACATATCATCAGTTAAAAATGAATTAATTAAATTAAATTCAATTCAATTCACTTCAATTCACTTCAATTCACTTCAATTCACTTCACTTCAATTCAATTCAATTCAATTCAGTTCAGTTCAGTTCAATTCAATTCAATTCAATTCAATTCAATTCAATTCAATTAAATTAATTAAATTAAATTAAATTAAACTAAATTAAACTAAATTAAACTAAATTAAACTAAATTAAATTAAATTAAATTAAATTAAATTAAATTAAATTAAATTAAATTAAATTAAATTAAATTAAATTAAATTAAATTAAATTAAATTAAATTAAATTAAATTAAATTAAATTAAATTAAATTAAATTAAATTAAATTAAATTAAATTAAATTAAATTAAATTAAATTAAATTAAATTAAATTAAATTAAATTAAATTAAATTAAATTAAATTAAATTAAATTAAATTAAATTAAATTAAATTAAATTAAATTAAATTAAATTAAATTAAATTAAATTAAATTAAATTAAATTAAATTAAATTAAATTAAATTAAATTAAATTAAATTAAATTAAATTAAATTAAATTAAATTAAATAAAATTAAATAAAATTAAATTAAATTAAATTAAATTAAATTAAATTAAATTAAATTAAATTAAATTAAATTAAATTAAATTAAATTAAATTAAATTAAATTAAATTAAATTAAATTAAATTAAATTAAATTAAATTAAATTAAATTAAATTAAATTAAATTAAATTAAATTAAATTAAATTAAATTAAATTAAATTAAATTAAATTAAATTAAATTAAATTAAATTAAATTAAATTAAATTAAATTAAATTAAATTAAATTAAATTAAATTAAATTAAATTAAATTAAATTAAATTAAATTAAATTAAATTAAATTAAATTAAATTAAATTAAATTAAATTAAATTAAATTAAATTAAATTAAATTAAATTAAATTAAATTAAATTAAATTAAATTAAATTAAATTAAATTAAATTAAATTAAATTAAATTAAATTAAATTAAATTAAATTAAATTAAATTAAATTAAATTAAATTAAATTAAATTAAATTAAATTAAATTAAATTAAATTAAATTAAATTAAATTAAATTAAATTAAATTAAATTAAATTAAATTAAATTAAATTAAATTAAATTAAATTAAATTAAATTAAATTAAATTAAATTAAATTAAATTAAATTAAATTAAATTAAATTAAATTAAATTAAATTAAATTAAATTAAATTAAATTAAATTAAATTAAATTAAATTAAATTAAATTAAATTAAATTAAATTAAATTAAATTAAATTAAATTAAATTAAATTAAATTAAATTAAATTAAATTAAATTAAATTAAATTAAATTAAATTAAATTAAATTAAAGTAAATTAAAGTAAATTAAAGTAAATTAAAGTAAATTAAAGTAAATTAAAGTAAATTAAAGTAAATTAAATTAAATTAAATTAAATTAAATTAAATTAAATTAAATTAAATTAAATTAAATTAAATTAAATTAAATTAAATTAAATTAAATTAAATTAAATTAAATTAAATTAAATTAAATTAAATTAAATTAAATTAAATTAAATTAAATTAAATTAAATTAAATTAAATTAAATTAAATTAAATTAAATTAAATTAAATTAAATTAAATTAAATTAAATGAAATGAAATGAAATGAAATGAAATGAAATGAAATGAAATGAAATGAAATGAAATGATATGAAATGAAATGAAATGAAATGAAATGAAATGAAATGAAATGAAATGATATGAAATGAAATGAAATGAAATGAAATGAAATGAAAGTAAATTAAATGAAATGAAATTAAATGAAAAATACGCTCAAAGAATTGAACATTGTTTCGCTTTTGGTGTAGGAAACCCTTTTTATACCCTTCACCACTACTGTGGTACATGGTAGAGGTGTGCACGTGAGTAATATTTTACTCACGCACACTCACGACGGAAAAATCTTACTCACGCACGAAAATGTCGTTACTCACGAAAAATACCGTGACTCACGAAAAATATCGTGACTCACGAAAAATGAGTAATTTACCAATTTTTTGAGTAATTTACCTTAGCGAAGCGCCTGAAAACATGAGCATTATTAAAATCGAGAGCGTTATTACATTCTTAGCATCCTAGGTGTCACTAAAATTGTAAATGAATTTAACTCTTAAGCGTTTTATGTTGGTGAGCAGGATTATTTTCGTGAGCGTAAATCTTTACTCACGCACACTCACGAAGATAATATTTTCGTGACTCACGCTCACGCACGACATTTTGGTTTGTTAATCACACTCACGCCGTTGCCATGAGCGTGACTCACGCGTAATAAGTTTGTGCATTTGTATGTAACGCCAAGAAGGAGTAATCATAGACCAACCTTTTAGTATACGGATCGGCTTAGAATTAAATTCTGAGTCGATTTAGCGATGTCCGTCTGTCTGTCTGTCTGCCTGTCCGTCTGTCTGTCTGTTGGTGTATTTTTGTGTGCAAAGTACAGCTCGTAGTTTTAGTCCGATTGTCCTAAAATTTGGTATAGGGTCCTGTTTCGGCTCAAAGGCGATCCCTATTGATTTTGGTCAGATTTAGATATAGCTGCCATATATTTGTTTCACCGATCTGGTCATAATTGGCGTGTATATCAACCGATCTTCCTCAAATTCCGTACATCCGAATATTTTATGAGTCTCGCAAAACGTGCAAAATATCAGCCAAATCGGTTCAGATTTAGATATAGCTCCCATATACAGCTTTCGCCCGATTTACACTCATTTGCCCACAGAGGCCAATTTTTTACTCCGATTTAGTTGAAATTTTGCATAGGGAGTAGAATTAGTATTGTAACTATGCGTGCCAAATTTGGTTGAAATCAGTTCAGATTTGGATATATCTCCCATATATAGCTTTCGCCCGATTTACACTTATATGACCACAGAGGCCAATTTTTTGCTCCGGTTTAGTTGAAATTTTGCACAGGGAGTAGAATTAGCATTGTAGATATGCGTGCCAAATTTGATTAAAATCGGTTCAGATTTAGATATAGCTCCCATATATATCTTTGGCCCGATATAGACTAATATGGTCCCAGAAGCCAGAGTTTTACCCCAATTTGGTTGAATTTTTGCACTAGGAGTACAGTGAGTACACGCAAAGAAAAAAAAAAAACGTTTGGAAAACGTGTACCGAAAACGTTTTTCTTTTGTTAGAGTTTTTTGAAATGCTTCGAAAACTTTTATCACCAAAAAAATTCGTTTGTTACAAACTTTTTATTTTTTCAATAAAAAAAGTTATTTTTAAAACAACAACACAGTCCATTTCGTTTATAGCAAACACTGTTCTTTTCTGACTTTAGGTCTTTAATAAGACACATTTTACAGTTCAAAATTTAATATACTACAATGTAATGTTGAACATTTTCTTCCGAACATATCTGGAATATATGTAAAAAAAAAAAACAAAAAAAAACTTTGGTTGAAGCAGGGATCGAACCCACGACCCTTGGCATGCAAGTCGGACGTAGCAACCACTGCTCCACGGTGCCAAACTAACTGTTTGTTTCTGTTAAATAAACTTTGTTTATTCGGTTCGTGGGCGCCGCAAGCTATGCTATATAAATATAACTTATATGGATAATTATCTATTGATGACCATAACAGGTACATAGCTCAGTGGTTAGTGTGTTGGCTTACAAAGTGCATGGTCCGCGGTTCGATTCTCCGTCCAGGCGAAAGGTAAAACAATTTTAAAAATGTATAAAATCGTATAATTTCTTCTACATTGTTGGTATTACAGGAAAAGGTGTTAAGAACTAAAAACACTCGTTGATGTGAGAAAGATGTGAGGGAAAATGCAATTAGCAAGAAAACAATGTTTTTTTTGAGTTAGTCTTTATGGAATGGTTTTTACATCCTGGAAAAGAATAAACGTTTATCACAAAAAGTATATACTTTTCTTCCAAATACACTTCCTTACAGCGAAAAGCAAATGAGAAACGAACTTTGTTTGTCTACAATTTCGCTTGGGAGGAAAGAATTATTTTTTTGCGTGTAGTGAGTCAAGTGTGCCAAATTTTATTGAAATCAGTTCAGATTTAGATGTAGCTCCCACATATATGTGTTTCTGATTTCGATAAAAATTGTCAAAATACCAACATTTTCCTTGTAAAATCGCCTCTGCTTAGTCGAAAAGTTGTAAAAATTACTCTAATTTTCCTAAACTTATAATACATATATATCGAGCGATAAATCATAAATAAACTTTTGCGAAGTTTCCTTAAAATTGCTTCAGATTTAAATGTTTCCCATATTTATACCCTTCACCACTACTGTGGTACAGGGTATAATAAGTTTGTGCATTTGTATGTAACGCCAAGAAGGAGTAATCATAGACCAACCTTTTAGTATACGGATCGGCTTAGAATTAAATTCTGAGTCGATTTAGCGATGTCCGTCTGTCTGTCTGTCCGTCTGTCTGTCCGTCTGTCTGTCTGTCTGTTGATGTATTTTTGTGTGCAAAGTACAGCTCGCAGTTTTAGTCCGATTGTCCTAAAATTTGGTATAGGGTCCTGTTTCGGCTCAAAGACGATCCCTATTGATTTTGGAAAAAATCGGTTCAGATTTAGATATAGCTGCCATATATATTTTTCACCGATCTGGTCATAATTGGCGTGTATATCAACCGATCTTCCTCAAATTCCGTACATCCGAATATTTTATGAGTCTCGAAAAACTTGCAAAATATCAGCCAAATCGGTTCAGATTTAGATATAGCTCCCATATATAGCTTTCGCCCGATTTACACTCATTTGCCCACAGAGGCCAATTTTTTGCTCCGATTTAGTTGAAATTTTGCACAGGGAGTAGAATTAGCGTTGTAACTATGCGTGCCAAATTTGCTTGAAATCGGTTCAGATTTGGATATATCTCCCATATAAAGCTTTCGCCCGATTTACACTCATATGACCACAGAGGCCAATTTTTAACTCCGATTTAGTTGAAATTTTGCACAGGGAGTAGAATTAGCATTGTAACTATGCGTGCCAAATTTGGTTGAAATCGGTTCAGATTCAGATATAGCTCCCATATATATGTTTTTCTGATTTCGACAAAAATGGTCAAAATACCAACATTTTCCTTGTAAAATCGCCACTGCTTAGTCGAAAAGTTGTAAAAATGAATCTAATTTTCCTAAACTTCTAATACATATATATCGAGCGATAAATCATAAATAAACTTTTTCGAAGTTTCCTTAAAATTGCTTCAGATTTAAACATTTCCCATATTTTTTTTTTACTAACATTGTGTTCCACCCTAGTGCATTAGCCGACTTAAATTTTGAGTCTATAGATTTTGTAGAAGTCTATCAAATTCTTCCAGATCGAGTGATATTTAAATGTATGTATTTGGGAGAGACCTTTATATATAGCCCCCAACACATTTGACGGATGTGATATGGTATCGAAAATTTAGATCTACAAAGTGGTGCAGGGTATAATATAGTCGGCCCCGCCCGACTTTAGACTTTCCTTACTGGTTTTTTACTAAAATTGTGTTCCACCCTAGTGCATTAGCCAACTTAAATTTTGAGTCTATAGATTTTGTAAAAGTCTATCAAATGTTCTATCAAATTCTGTCCAGATCGAGTGATATTTAAATGTATGTATTTGGGACAAACCTTTATATATAGCACCCAACACATTTGACGTATGTGATATGGTATCGTAAATTTAGATCTACAAAGTGGTGCAGGGTATAATATAGCCGGCCCCGCCCGACTTTAGACTTTCCTTACTTGTTTAATTTTTGTTTTTAGTTTACCAGTATATATAATTAAGAGCTAAGCAAACCAAACAAAATATACAAATAAATTTTTAAAATATATTTTTAAAACATGCACCTACCTCAATTTTTCGTCCCTCAACCACTGTACCATGTAGACGTTCACGAGCTCTTTCCGCATCCGTGCTGTTTGCGAATGTTACAAAACCAAAGCCCTATGATTGTTATACCATAGATATTAAAGGACCATTCCATGGGTGGTTTTTTGATGTATTGGCATTCAGGTTGATTCAAGTAGCAAGATAATCATGGTAATGACATTTGCAAGACAATTTGCATCATCCAGATTAACATCCCAACAAACCAGATATTTTTGAAAATTTTGAACATCCATCATCATCATCATCATCATCATGCAAGTTGTTTGTTTCGTTGTGAGAATGTATAGGAAAAAAATTGGAAGAGAATAAAAGAAAATATAAAATTATTTATTATTTAATAATAAGCATTTGTTATTTATTTTTTTAATTATTAAGAGTAAAGTTTTAATATTGTGAGACTATGTTTGTTAGCCGTAAGGATTCCATGGGATGGAGGAAAGTAGCTGTAATGATAAACCAAAAATATGACAAAATAAAAACATTTCAAAAATTAATGAGTTTTATTTTAAGATTAAAGAATTCCTTTTATGTAATATAATTTTCACATCACGTTATAGAACAGGAAATTGCAAGATATAAAAGTTGTTTCAAGTCAACAACAAGTCAATATATCATATTTGTAAAGACCCTCGTATGTTTCCTGAACTCCCGCACTGACCCTCGTAGTTCGTTACAACATTTGAAAATTTTCAAAACAACATGCCATTTGTTTGTAGGAAGAATGTACACAGTGAATCGAACATCAAATCAACATAACAACAAACATCACAGCGACCTAAAGTTGTTTATCAGTGTAAGCGATGATCAAAAAAACATACCGTCCCAGCAAAAACATTTGGAAGTTCTTCCAAAGGCACAACTTTAAAAGCACTCCCAGAAGATGCACTCTCAATGATGTTCTTTCTTTTAACTACACGGTTGAAAAAGACTGTTTTTCATATGTTTGGCTATAAACATTATATGTTTGGAACACAAATTTTTAAACACAATATTTTTGAGTGCAAGCATATAATGTTCATAAACTAGCATAACATGTTTGGGACATATATGTTAATATGTTAGAACATATTATGTTTGGGACATAAAATGTTTGTAAATATAATATGCTTGAATGCAAACATATATTAATTTAGAAATAGCCTATAAACATATATGTGTTTAGTAGCTTGGAGCGCTATTTAACAGGGAGCGATATTGAATTAAGTTGGTGGTTGTTGCTTGTTATTACAAAATTAACATTTTATTTTTCCTTCGGCAATTGAACAGCTACTTCTTTGATCCTTACAAACTGTGTGGTCCGCTGTTCGAATCCCCGTCCGACAAAAGGTAAAATTAAAATAAAAAAAATCATAAAATTGAATAATTTCTTCTACAAAGTTTGTATTACAGAAAAAGGTGCTAAGAACTAAAAAATCTCGTGGAAGTGAGAAAGATGTCGGGGAATATACAATTGGGCAGAAACAAAATTTTGAGCATTCAGGTCGAAAACCTATGTTGTTAGCACCTATATTACCTGTTTATTTTCATAATTCACTATGATTGTAAATATATAAATAAATAAATAAAATTTTGAGCACAATATTGTTTGGGAGAATTTTTTTTAAGCATATAATATTTTTGGGTGCAAAATGCTTCCAAACATATTATATGGTCACATAATAACATATTGTTTTTTGGAAGACAACATTATTGAATTTGGATGCAAAAATACAAAATGTTTGGAACTTAGACTACCCAAACATATATTGTTTAGACCAATATGCTTTCAAACATATTATATATTGGTAGAGATCAAACTTATAAATGTTTGGGCAATACCCAAAAATGTATATGCTTGAAGCAAAATATGTTTGGGAGTATATGTTACAGAAGCGATTTTTTGTGAGGGTGCAACCACACGATACAGGGAACAATTGTAAACAGCAAGGGAGCTGCTGGGTTTAAAGGGTTTGCGAAGCTATGGAAGGGGGACAGCCAGTGGAGAAAATTAAGACGTGCAACACCTGTGAGTCTGTGCATTTAACCCATGAGGAAGCCAAGCTTGTGTGATAGGTGAGTAGAGGGAATACTAAACACCTGTGACAGTTACCATATAGTGAAACCGTGACAGTGATAGTGTGAAACACGCGTGACTACGACTCGTATTTCTCCAGGCCGATATAACGACCTGCCGTGAACCCTACAAGGAAACGCTCCGGTAGACACCATAAACCTTTTCATTAATACACCGACTCGCCGTGCACCTTACATGGATACGCTTCACTACACACAAAAAATTTTTTTTCTGATTCAATCACGAAATTAATTGATCCAATTAATTTTTTAATTGAAATGTCTTCAATCACGAAAATGATAGTATCAATCACAGTTTTAATTGGGCATAGAAAAAATTCTTGATTAAAATATTAATTGATGTCATTAGCAATTTTCAATTAATTTTTTAATTGATTCAATTAAAAATTTAATTGATTTTGAATGCAAACCCCAATTAATTTTTTATTTAAAAAGGTAACTATTTTCAATTACTTTCTGAATTGGTTTAGAGTTTTTATTTGGATTAAGAAATGTTCATCACTTTTTTTAACTGACTTAGTCTTCCGAATTTGATTAAAAAGTTAATTGTATCAATTAATTTTTTAATTAAAAATTTTAAAATTTTCAATCATTGACTTAATTAACTTTATGTTCTATCTTGATTAAAAAGTTAATTGTATCAATTAATTTATTAATTGAAAAAATATTCAACTTCAATTAACTTTTTAATTGGAAATATTTTGGTGATATTTTTTTCTGTGTAGCCACCGTACACTTTGCATTCATTCATACGTTCAGGTAGGCATCCTAACATTGGCATTTGTAACATCAACTCCTAGTGCACCCTACCTGGATACGCTTCAGTAGCCACCCTACAATTTTCATTTGTACACCGACTCGCCGTGCACCCTACATGGATACGGTCCAGTAGGCATCATAACATTTTCATTTGTACACCGACTCGCCGTGCACCCTACATGGATACGCTCCGGTAGGCATCATTACATTTTCACTTGTACACCCACTCGCCGTGCACCATACGTGGATACGTTTCAGTAGGCACACTACATTTTTCGTACACCGACTCGCCGTATACCCTACGTGGCAACATAGATTTACCTAGCTAGTTCGGCGGACGCGCTTTCGTACACTCTACGCGGACATACCAGGCAACTCCGTTCAGACGACAAGACCTGTAAGACACAATTGACCCGACACAGACGACGGACTGAAATCTCTGCAAATCACCAGCACCCCGAGCCGCCGAGCCAGAAGCCGAATCTATCCCAGACCACTCGCCCGAAACACAAACACACAGAAAAAAAATATCACCAAAAAATTTCCAATTAAAAAGTTAATTGAATTTGAAAAATTTTTCAATTAATAAGTTAATTGATACAATTAACTTTTTAATCATGATAGAAACATTAATTTAATTAAGTCAATGATTCAAAATTTTAAAATTTTTAATTAAAAAAATAATTAAAAAACAATTAACTTTTTAATCAAATTCGGAAGACTAATTTTTGATTTTTATTTTTAATTAAAAATGTATTTCAAACAATCATTTGTTAATCCAAATAAAAACTTTAAGCCAATTCAGAAAGTAATTAAAAATAGTTACCTTTTTTAATTAATAAATAAATTGAGTTTTGCAATCAACATCAATTAAATTTTTAATTGAATCAATTAAAAAATTAATTGAAATTTGCTTAAAAAATCAATTAATTTTTTAATCAAGAATTTTTTCTATGCCCAATTAAAACTGTGATTGATACTATCATTTTCGTGATTGAAGACATTTCAATTAAAAAATTAATTGGATCAATTAATTTGGTGATTGAATCAGAAATAAAATTTTTTGTGTGCAGCTATCCCTGACACCACATTCACGTCCACCTAGCAGAGGACACAACCGTTAGACGCCGTGCCGTTCCAGGTCATGTCCGTGACGCAGCCACCTCCAACCTATCGTCCATAACTAACAAAGTTTGATGGTAACCAAGATCTGCTGAATTCCTCAATATTTTTCTGTGACGAACCCTGTCCCCCGCGAGTATACCCCAGCATGCCAGGGGAAACCTGTCGTTACAATATATCAAATCTTATATTTGCCTCTAAATTCTTGCACACTAAAAAATTTTTTTCTGATTCAATCATAAAATTAATTGATCCAATTAATTTGTTAATTGAAATGTCTTCAATCACAGAAATAATAGTATCAATTAAAAAGTTAATTGAAGTTCAATTAAAAATTTAATTGATTGAACTATTAATTTTTGTGATTGAATTTTGTTTCAATTAAAATATTTGTTGAATCAATTAAATTTTTAATTGAATATTTTTCAAAATTCAATTAAAATTTTAATTGGAAATCTTTTGGTGAATTTTTTTTCTGTGTGGTATCGCAGAAGAGAAAATCTTTAGAGCTAACTAAATCAGGTGAAAGTGCTTTTCTTTTCGTTGTATTTAAACTCAAATTAAGTACACACCAGAGAGAAGATATGTATCCTTAAATAAAAATCTCATTTAAATGCCATGCCATTTTTTTGTTTGTAGTTACGAAAAACCATTTTCAATTTTCAAAAAACAATCATTTCCTATCCAAACGGGAAAACATGGCAAACGAGATAAACATTTAACAAAAGAAAAAAAAAAGAAACCGAAATAGTTATCCTTACAGTTATTTTCACTATGATGCAATTTATGCGTATAAAATATACTCCGGCATAAGTCCTGCATAAACTATATAAACCAAACCATAAGATAAAATATCCACAAAGATATTAACATGTGCACACTCTCTATACCTATTTACCCCACTCCATGCTACTAAATCCCAAAGGCATCAAGGATAAGGATAACCGATATTATAAAAACAACAACAGAAAAGAGAAAAACCACAAGTATTAAACATTCCAAGTGCCAGCAGTGAAAAATAGTATGGGACAAAAGTTGTTTTGAAGTGAGTGTAGTTTTCAATAAAATGTAAAGGTAGGTAATAGTTACAATACAGTAAGTACAAATATCCTTGCTTTAAAGGAAAAGAAAAAAAATAGTCGAAAATCGTCTATTAGAATTATTGAAATTGACTTATCGACTTTGTATGGAGACCTAAATCGACTAATCTATGTTTAACGCCAAAGTAGAATTTGAATTGAAAGAGGAATAAGTCAAGTTCGTTATGCTGTCGAAAGTCGCTACATCAAAAGTAGGGCATTCAATAATCGCAAAAGTCGACCTTTAAAATTTTTAGAAAAGTCAGACATCAAAAGTCGACTTTTCACTAATTGCAAGAATCAGATGTCAATATTTTAAAATTTTTAAATAGTCGAAAAATCAAGATTTCAAAAAGGTCGACTTTTACAAAAATCGGATAGTCGAATATCGACTTTTTCAATATTTGCGAAAAATCGATATATCAGCATTTTTTATATTAGCTAAAAATCGACTAGTCGACTTTTTGTAGAGACCACAATTGACTAATCGAAATTTAATGAGAAAGTCAACAAGAGGAATTGCAATTGAAAGTGAAATTTGCGTTAGGCCTCAAATTTCAAATTTTGAAAATTTATCAAAAAGTCAAAAATCGCGACACTAAAAGTACACAAAACAAGTAAGGAAAGTCTAAAGTCGGGCGGGGCCGACTATATTATACCCTGCACCATTTTGTAGATCTAAATTTTCGATACCATACAGCGTTGCCAATTTAGCTTTTTTCCCGCTAGATTTGGCTTTTTTTGAAGACGTTTAACGGGAAAAAAATGCATTTAGCTTTTAGCTTTTTTTCTGGCTTTTTTTTTCATGACCCTTTTAGCTATTTTTGGCTTTTTTTATTTTCGACATGTTTCTATTGAAATATGGATAAATCGGCGTTTTTATCTAAGCCTTGCTGCAAGTATAAGGGTTTCCACGTATTTCAAAGCTCAGTTGAAACATTAATAATGAGTCCAGCCATTATGCGGGCATTTTTGTAGCAAATACACCTTGTTGTAAAGTTTTTTCATTATATACATAAAAGTTATCGTAAACTTTAAATCTACTATTACCTACAAATTTGTTAGATAAACTGTCAGTAAATTATTGGGAATATTATCATTTGACTCGTTTATTCTTTTTATGTTATTATAATATTCTAAAGTTATTACGATATTACTAAATTAAAATAGTAGATGTGAATAGCTTTGTGCACTGAAAAAATATTGTCGTCTCCTTAAAATACGAACGCGAATTTTGGTTATAATAGCATTTGTGAATTTCTTTTATATAAACTGTTTTCCTTGTCCAAAAGACGATAAAGTCGTTTTGTCCTTATGTTTCTGTTCAATTTTATGTTCATGAAAGAAGGAAGAATTAATGAAATAGTCTTTAAATGTGAGGAGTTTTTGCATCTTAACCACAAACCAAAATAACGTTCAAAAATAGAAGATGTTTTCAACACTTTATTTTAAAAACGTATATATACAATAATTTCTACTTGAAGTCGAGTCTGAATTTGGAAATTTAAGTTGGCGTTAGCACGTTTTTAAAGCACTTTGATAGCTCATGAAGAAAACGAAAATGTTTTTACTGGGAAATGTAAACTATAGGTATTTTCTACAATTTAAATAACAGTAATGTATTTCGAATTTTTCACAATTTCAAAACCAAACTAAAATTTTATTTAAAAAAATGACAAATCATTTTTTTACCAAATCCAAAGCATGCTTAGATCATTTAGTATTTTAAAATAACAAGTAAATAAAATAGAGGTGTTGGGAAGGTAGCTCCCACAAACCGAAGGACTTCCAGTAAAAAAATTGTGATAGTAATCAAAATGGATCGAATACGCAAACAGAGCTAATATGCCTTAGATATTGTTACAGTCTCACAGAAGTGGAATTAAAATGAAAATAATATGCATTGTAAGTGAAATAAAGCCTTTAGGTTTGTTAAATTTCAATCAAAAATGTGACTTTTGATACAAAAAAATTAAGCTTTTTTTCTAGCTATTTTTAGCATTTTTTTTAGCTTTTTTAGCTATTTTTTTTTTGGGCAAATCTAGCGGTTTTTGGTGAAACAATTCTGGCAACGCTGATACCATACCACATTCGTCAAATGTGTTGGGGGCTATATATAGAGGTTTGTCCCAAATACATACATTTAAATATCACTCGATCTGGACAGAATTTGATATACTTCTACAAAATCTATAGACTTAAGTCGGCTAATGCACTAGGGTGGAACACAATGTTAGTAAAAAAATATGGTAAACATTTAAATCTGAAGCAATTTTAAGGAAATTTGGCAAAAGTTTATTTAAGATTTATCGCTCGATATATATGTATTAGAAGTTTAGGAAAATTAGAGTCATTTTTACAACTTTTCGACTAAGCAGTGGCGATTTTACAAGGAAAATGTTGGTATTTTGACCATTTTTGTCGAAATCAGAAAAACATATATATGGGAGCTATATCTAAATCTGAACCGATTTCAACCAAATGTCCCACGCATACACTGAAAAAAATGCATGCCCGGTTCCAAAGATTTTGTCTTTACTTTAAAAATTTTGGTATTGATTCCGAGCCAAAGAAGCGGAGAATACAAGTAAGAATACTTTCAGGACACAATTATCTTTTAAATTTGAGTTTTATGTACTTGCTTCTAGGAAGCAAATTTTATTTTTTCGTTTTTTCACCTTTTTTTCTTCATATGTTATCAAAATCCTTTAAAAACGAGTTAACGACAACTTCATTTTCCAAATTAAGACTCGACTTCCAGTAGAAATTATGCTATGTTTCAGGTAAAAAACGTCTTTAAAATAAAGTTTAGAAAAACATGTCCTATATTTGAACGATTTTTTGCTTTGTAGTCAAGATGCAAAAAGACAACAAATTTAAAGACAATTTCATTAAATTTAAAGAACTGTTCTAATTTATTAAAGTCAAGTTAACCTTAGCCCAAACATTTTTTCTTTCATGTTATGATACCCATTTTTAAGTCAAATCACTTAATTATAAGGACAATACGACTTAATCGAAAAGTTTAACGATTTTGGACAACGAAAAAAACTTTATGTTAGAGAAATGCGTTTTCTATGCTACGCAAAATTTTCATTCGTATTTTAAAGACATGATATCTTTGACCTCACGGCAATATTTTTTTCTGTGTAGCTACAATGCCAATTCTACTCCTTGTGCAAAGTTTCAACTAAATCGTAGTTAAAAATTGTCCTTTGTGGTCATATGACTGTAAATCGGGCGAACGATATATATGGGAGCTATATCTAAATCTGAACCGATTTCAACCAAATTTGGTACGCATAGCTATAATGCTAATTCTACTCCCTGTGCAAAATTTCAACTAAATCGGAGCAAAAAATTGGCCTCTGTGGTCATATGAGTGTAATTCGGCCGAAAGCTATATATTGGAGCTATATCTAAATCTGAACCGATTTCAATAAAATTTGGCACACTTGACTACACTACTAATTGTACTCCTAGTGCAAAATTTCAACAAAATTGGGGTAAAACTCTGGCTTCTGGGACCGTATTAGTCCATATCGGGCGAAAGATATATATGGGAGCTATATCAAAATCTGAACGATTTCAATAAATTTGGCACACTTGACTATAGTACTAATTGTTCTTCTTGTGTAAAATTTTAAGCAAATTTGGGTAAAACTCTGGCTTCAGGGGCCATATAAGTCCATATCGGGCGAAATATATATATAGGAGCTATATCTAAATCTGAACCGATTTCTTCTAAAATCAATAGGGTTCTATTCTGAGCCAAAACACATACTTGTGCCAAATTTGAAGTCGATTGGACTAAAACTGCGACCTAGACTTTGATTAGAAAAATGTGGTCACGGACAGACGGACATGGCTAACAGGTTGGCTGACAAGTACCCGGTCTGACACATAGATGGCGTCGCTAGTATTAAATGCATTTATTTTTATATAGTATCAACCTTCAAATGATTCGTGTCAAAATTTGACGTCTGTAAGTCAATTAGTTTGTGAGATAGAGCGTCTTTTGTGAAGCAACTTTTGTTATAGTGAAAAAAGGAAAAAAGGAATTTCGTGTTTTGATAAAATACTGTTTTCTGAAGGGAAAAATACGGTGGAAGCAAAAACTTGGCTTGATAATGAGTTTCCGGACTCTGTCCCAGGGAAATCAACAATAATTGATTGGTATGCAAAATTCAAGCGTGGTGAAATGGGCACGGAGGACGGTGAACACAGTGGACGCCCGAAAGAGGTGGTTACCGACGAAAACATCAAAAAATCCACAAAATGATTTTGAATGAACGTAAAATGAAGTTGATCGAGATAGCAGAGGCCTTAAAGATATCAAAGGAACGTGTTGGTCATATCATTTATAAATATTTGGATATGCGGAAGCTCTGTGCAAAATGGGTGCCGCGCGAGCTCACATTTGACCAAAAACAACAACGTGTTGATGATTCTGAGCGGTGTTTGCAGCTGTTAACTCTTAATACACCCGAGTTTTTTCGTCGATATGTGACAATGGATGAAACATGGCTCCATCACTACACTCCTGAGTCCAATCGACAGTCGGCTGAGTGGACAGCGACGGAAGCGTGGAAAGACTCAAAAGGCCGCTGGCAAAGTAATGGCCTCTGTTTTTTTGGGATGCGCATGGAATAATTTTTATCGATTATCTTGGAAAGGGAAAAACCATCAACAGTGACTATAATATGGCGTTATTGGAGCGTTTGAAGGTCGAAATCGCGGCAAAACGGCCCCATATGAAGAAGAAAAAAGTGTTGTTCCACCAAGACAACGCACCGTGCCACAAGTCATTGAGAACGATGGCAAAAATTCATGAATTGGGCTTCGAATTGCTTCCCCACCCATCGTATTCTCCAGATCTGGCCCCAGCGACTTTTCTTGTTCTCAGACCTCAAAAGGATGTTCGCAGGGAAAAAATTTGGCTGCAAAAGGTAAAAAACTGGAATCTAGATGACTTAGTTAGAGAGTTAAACGGCATTATTCATTATTCATGTTTTTGTCTGGATAAAACTTTTAATTTTTTCCTAAAACTTTTTTCAGCTGTTTTATGGGTGAAGATTTTTGGACGAATTTTTGGGACGAATTGACGATTTTGCGCAAAAAATGTTTTAAAAATTGACGATTTTCAGCCCACAACAGTAGGCACCACTGGCGTCGATAGTCATTTTTTTTCAATTTTTGAACATATTGTGATTGCTTTATATGGGGCTTGAAAACCGTAAGATTCTATCGTTAGGACATTTAAATGCGAACAAGTCTTTTGTTTCTCGTATCACTGCTTCTTACAGTGATACTGGCAGTTTTGCATCGCGTCCAAAAGTGAAAGAAAATCAATACGAGAAATGATCCGAAAAGGGAATTTCCAAATTGAACCGTTTGTCAACAAACAAAATGATCGGATGTATTTGCAATAGAGTTCAGCTGAAAACCTTCGATTAGCCACCAGAACACATGCACCGCCGTAACGGCCGATGGTCACTCCCCGCTCGTCTTCATCGACCGTGGGATGAAAAAAAAAATGCCGAATATTATCGGGAAAATGCCCTAAAGATAGTATAGTAGCCACGCAGGCCACGGACATTTCAACAGGACTCAGCACCGATGCAGTAAGCACGCGTCAAGCTAAAAATTGCTCAAAACGGAGGTTCTGCCGGGAATGTGCCAGAGTTTGGCAGACCCACTTTCGTGTAGTCTATGATGGTTTTGTTGGCTTTTTGAAGGCCATAATTCATGGCAAAGGTACCCATTTTAATCATATCTAAACTTCTACAACTTGATTTTATTTCTGACCAGTTTTGCTTTTAAACAATGAAATTTAAAAAAAAGTACGCTTTACTTTGCTGCATTACATACCAGCCACCCGTACAAATAAATGTCATTTTAAATCCAAATTATTACACATACTTCAAAGTAAATTATTTTTAAAATCAAGGCTGTAACTCCATGAAAATTTCTATAACGCTCGGTTCATAATTAATTCTAATGTTTTTCTTCACACTGCAAACAATAGGTCTTAAAACATTGTTGTGTGTGTGTGTGTTTTTTTTTTTTTATAATGACCTACATAATAAATGTAAAACATTGTAGCAACTATTGAGGCTTCACTGTGTACGACCATTTGCATTGGTGAGTTGATAACGATGTAGCAACTAAAGGAGGTAAAGAGGATTACGAATGGATGGCAAAACTTAAAATTAATAGTTTGTTTTGTTTTTGTTTTCCTATTTTTACTTTCTGCATAAACAATATAAATATCTTTGTAATATCCCCATAACAAACCAAGCTCCATTAATAGACCAAGAAAACGACATCGACAACGATGGCCATGACGACGGTGGTAATAAGGAAGGCAAAAGGAAAATAACATTTGCAACAATAACAGTAAACAGAGGAATTGCCAACATTGTTGAAAATAATATACAAAACATTGACTGAGAGAATATTCAAGTGTAAAAAATAAAACGGAGCGATACGGAAACTATAAAATTGCAATAAATATAATGGCAACAAAGATATATCCGCTTTTTATTTAATGTTGGCAACAACAATAACAAACAGAAACCCGACAACTACCACAGCAAATTTAAACACTTAAATACAGCTATAAATTAGAGAGAGAGAGAGAGAGAGAGAGAGAGAGAGAGAGAGAGAGTGTGTGTGAGAGAGGGCAGAGCAAATACAAAAATCATTTGATAGGAGATTGTTTGGAGTGTAGTTTTTGTGAGAAGAACACTTATTTCAAAATCTTTGAAGACTTTTATTATTTTAAATACTATTAAAATATACAATTTAAAGTGAAAATGCTATAAATTAAAAGAAAAAATAAAAGTTAATATCCTGCTTTCGAAAATCGTATAAACCCTCTTCGAAAGAATAGCAGTCACTCGAATACGAATCAATTTGGATGGCGAGCACTTGTGAACATATACTAACAACTTTTAGTTTAGAACTGCATTTGAAGACAGAAAATAAAATTAAATAAAACTGAAACGAAGTTTTATTTAATTTTTTTAGTACAATAACATTTTAAGAAAACAAAAAAATCATCGATTTTTAAGATAAGACATAAGATCACAGTTGCCACAGTTGACAGAATTCTACCAAAAATGGTAGATTTCATTACAGTTTGATAGATTAGCTAGAATTCTTGCTGTTTTGGTAGATTTTGCAATATACTCCTCTTCAACTAAGAGACATTTCACCAATTCTTAATGGCATTAGAATTTGTACAAAATTTTCTATAGAAATAAAATTTTGTTGTTGTTTTTTTTGATTTCAGCTTAAAACCATACATTGACTAAACTAAAAGTGTAGCTTAACCAACAGAGGAAAAGAATGTTTGTCAAATTTATTTGGGCAAAGCCCTATAGACTGCAAGATGGTTGGATGAACGCACGTTTCGGAATTACTACACTCCTCATCAGCATCCTCTACTTGCAGCTAAACTATCAACCAATTATCAGAATAAATTCAGGCACCAAACTTGACCGTCCACAAATTTATTGGAGTTGGATCCCACACAATTTGTAAATCGTTCAACAAGGCCTCGTGTCTAAAGGGTGATACGGTCAAAATTTGGTCAATATAAACTTGACGTATTTCTTTCAATTTTGCATTTAAAAAACCTGAACACCCCTCATTTTGAAGGTGTGTGTGTGTAGAATGTTGCTCCTATTTTGATTTTGGAATTCACTCTTCAGTTGTCAAAATGCCGTCCAAGCAAGAAGAGCAGCGTATCAAAATTTTGCTCGCACATCGCGAAAATCCGAGCTACTCGCACGCAAAGCTGGCAAAATCGCTAAAAGTTGCCAAATCAACCGTTACAAATGTAGTTAAAGTGTTTGGGGAACGTTTGTCGACAGCCAGGAAGTCTGGATCGGGGGGAAATCGAAAACCGGAAGCCGCTGAGACGACAAAGAGAGTTGCCGGTAGTTTCAAGCGAAACCCTAGCCTCTCTCTCCGAGATGCCGCAAATAAGCTGGGTGTATCGTCTACATCCGTACATCGAGCCAAATAACGATCCAGACTATCGACTTACAAGAAGGTAGTGACTCCAAATCGCGATGATAAACAAAATACGACGGCCAAAGCGCGATCCCGGAGGCTGTACACGACGATGCTGACGAAGTTTGACTGCGTGGTAATGGACGACGAAACCTACGTCAAAGCCGACTACAAGCAGCTTCCGGGACAGGAGTTTTATACTGCAAAAGAAAGGGGAAAGGTAGCAGATATTTTCAAGCACATAAAACTGTCAAAGTTCGCAAAGAACTATCTGGTTTGGCAAGCCATCTGTACCTGTGGCTTGAAAAGCAGCATTTTCATAGCTTCCGGGACTGTCAACCAAGAAACTTACGTGAAAGAGGGTTTGAATAAACGTCTGCTGCCATTACGGTAAAAACGCCATGGAGTGGTACGCCGCCAACAACGTGCAGGTGGTTCCCAAGGACAAGAACCCTCCCAACACGCCAGAGCTCCGCCCAATTGAGAAATACTGGGCTATTGTCAAGCGGAACCTAAAGAAGACCAAAAAAACTGCTAAGGACGAGCAGCAGTTCAAGGCAAACTGGCTTTCTGCGGCGAAGAAGGTGGACAAGGTGGCTGTACAAAATCTGATGGCAGGTGTCAAGCGTGAGGCCCGGCAATTCGGATTTGGAAAAGCGAAAGCCTAACTGAATATTTTTCCTGAATTTTATACTAATTGAACTTGAAAAAGAAATTTAATTTGATTTTTTAAATAAACGATTTCACCGATTTACACGCGTTTTCCCTTGACCAAATTTTGACCGTATCACCCTTTATTGGTCGCAAGAAATCCTCCAAAAATACGATCGCGGTGCTTCGAAATATATGTCTATGATGGCGTGACAGGCGATCCATCGTGGATTTACGTTTTTGACCAAGTTGTGTATGCGCTCTGCCTGATGTTTAGCCTACGTCACCGGGACTTATTTGGAGCATTTCTTTCAGTAAGCAAATTTGACCGAAATTTGTTAGCATCTTTTGGGTTCATTTTTGTTCTTTTTTGGACTTGCAGATTTATTTTGTAAAAATAGGAAAAACAGGTCGAGTTAGAATTATAACAGGTTGGCTGATAAGCCCCCGGTCTAACAAAGAAAAACAATTTTTTGTTGTCAAAATTCATTTTTGTTATTCAACATAGTTCCTTTCAAGAGCGATACAACGATTATAACGACCTTCCAATTTTTGATACCATTTTGGTAGTACTCCTTCGGTTTTGCCTCAAAATAGGCCTCAGTTTCGGCGATCACCTCTTCATTGCAGCCATATTTTTTCCCTGCGAGCATCCTTTTGAGGTCTGAGAACAAGAAAAAGTCGCTGGGGGACAGATCTGGAGAATACGGTGGGTGGGAAAGCAATTCGAAGCCCAATTCATGAATTTTTGCCAACGTTCTCAATGACTTGTGGCATGGTGCGTTGTCTTGGTGGAACAACACTTTTTTCCTGTTCATATGGGGCCGTTTTGCCGCGATTTCGACCTTCAAACGCTCCAATAACGCCATATAATAGTCACTGTTGATGGTTTTTCCCTTCTCAAGATAATCGATAAAAATTATTCCATGCGCATCCCAAAAAACAGAGGCCATTACTTTGCCAGCGGACTTTTGAGTCTTTCCACGCTTCGGAGACGGTTCACCGGTCGCTGTCCACTCAGCCGACTGTCGATTGGACTCAGGAGTGTAGTGATGGAGCCATGTTTCATCCATTGTCACATATCGACGGAAAAACTCGGTTGTATTACGAGTTAACAGCTGCAAACACCGCTCAGAATCATCAACACGTTGTTGTTTTTGGTCAAATGTGAGCTCGCGCGGCACCCATTTTGCACAGAGCTTCCGCATATGCAAATAGTGATAAATGATATGACCAACACGTTCCTTTGATATCTTTAAGGCCTCTGCTATCTCGATCAACCTCATTTTACGGTCATTCAAAATCATTTTGTGGATTTTTTTGATGTTTTCGTCGGTAACCACCTCTTTCGGGCGTCCACTGCGTTCACCGTCATCCGTGCTCATTTCACCACGCTTGAATTTTGCATACCAATCAATTATTGTTGATTTCCCTGGGGCAGAGTCCGGAAACTCATTATCAAGCCAAGTTTTTGCTTCCACCGTATTTTTTCCCTTCAGAAAACAGTCTTTTATCCAAAACACGAAATTCCTTTTTTTTCCATTTTTTCACAATAACAAAAGATGCTTCACAAAAGACGCTCTATCTCACAAACTAATTGACTTACTGACGTCAAATTTTGACACGAATCATTTGAAGGTTAGTACTATAGAAAAATAATATGCATTTAATACTAGCGACGCCATCTATGTGTCAGACCAGGGACTTATCAGCCAACCTGTTATATAAATTTACAATATTTTTTTAAATAGATTTATAACGGAATATGTTGCGACTTCTGTTTATATTTGGATGATTTTGGAGGAACGTATGTTCTAAACAAGTATTTCTAAATTTTGTCAACTTCATCCTACAGCCTCATTAAAAGGTCAAACATTATTAAAAAGTAAAGGGAAAGTTTCAATAACGGATACTTAACGAATTATTTTAAGAAAATATTAACCAATTTTAGTTTATTATAATATGGTATAATTTGGTACAAAGTAAGTGAATAATGAGCGTAAAAGCAATAGGAATTAAAAAATTGTTCAAATTTTTTAGTTCATGTAGTTTCACAACGAAAACCTTTCTAAATTAAGTGTGAAATAAATCCCAAAAATGTAAAATAACTCTTCAAAAATCATTGTTATTATTCTCTGTAGACAAAAATGGGGGCATATTTTATTTCTGGCGACTTATCATTCATTCATTTTAAATTTCAATTTAATATTTATTATTAAATTCTATTCAATCAAAACAAACTGAAATTCCCTTCCTAGTATAGGAAATACCAAAACTTTCTATTCACTATAGATCCTTTTTCCTGTTTTTTTGGTTTCCTTTTAAAAAGAACAAAATTTTTTCTTCGTCATTTTCAGTAACCTTTGCTAACAGAAACTTTTCATACCTTATGGCCAACCAGAGGTTTTAGCTTCAAGTAAAAATAAATTTATTTCATTATAAGCATCACCTTTTGCCATAACGTCACCACAACTTTGTTATGCACAAAAGTGGTCAAAGAGCGCCCTTAGATTTTACACTAAAAAAACTTAGAAGTGAGATGCACAAAGAGAACCCGAAACCAACGTGAACGACAGTAAGGGAGAGGGAGGAAGAACTTTTCACAACATATTCTATGTTGATGTTTTGTACGTTAATGTCAACCACCCACACACACTCAAGTTCTTGACTTATAGTTTTTTTTGCTTATTTGACCAAAACTAGATGAGATTTTAGAGAAACAACTAAAGTGGAGTAGAGAGGAAGGAAACAAGGTCCATTCTATTGGCACACGGTGTTCGTTCGTCTGCAGTTTCATTTGACCTCGCTGGCTACCATCTATTCTTGTGACGATGTCTGTCATATAAACTTTGAGCAGTTTGTTATGCTCAAAAATACACGTTTGTATGTGTGTAGCATGAGGTTTCCCACATGCAGCACACCAGCATGGAAACACACACTGCCAAAGGACACGAATGCTGTTTCGCATTTTTAAGCCGTTAAGTGTTTACTTATACAAATTGCATTTGCTAGGTCGTCGAATAGAAAAAACGACCCTGTGCATTATGATGCTTAATTTACAGTGGGATGCGATCACGGTTGCAACGTTACCACAAATCTACCAAATTAAAAAAAAAATCTTATTTCAAATGTTTGGTCAACTTTTTGGGGTTAGTATGAAAATAATTTTTTTGGTTCTTATTATATATATCAGCATTTGCACTATTATATATTATGATACCGCCTATTAGTAACAATTGTTTGGGTGCATATATATCCCATGAGTTGTAGATGTTTCCAATTTTATATGTATTAACGATTTTAACTAACACCAACAGGAGAAAGTTACTATTTCTATAATGGACTTTGTTAGTATGACCTTACACGATAAATAAATTTAAATTAAATAACTTTTAAAGATAGAATTTATAAAAATGTTTGTAAAAATTTTATTTCTATAGAAAATTTTGTCAAAATTTTATTTCTATAGAAAATTTTGTCAAAATTTTATTTCTATAGAAAATTTTGACAAAATTTTATTTCTATAGCAAATTTTGTAAAAATGTTATTTCTATAGAAAATTTTGTCAACATTTTATTTCTATAGAAAATTTTGTCAAAATTTTATTTAAAAATTTTGCCAAAATTGTATTTCTATAGAAAATTTTGTCAAAATTTTATTTCTATAGAAAATTTTGTAAAAATTTTATTTCTATAACAAATTTTGTCAAAATTTTATTGCTATAGAAAATTTGGTTAAAATGTTATTTCTATAGAAAATTTTGTCAAAATTTTATTTCTATAGAAAATTTTGTCAAAATTTTATTTCTATAGAAAATTTTGACAAAATTTTATTTCTATAGAAAATTTTGTCAAAATTTTATTTCTATAGAAAATTTTTTCAACATTTAATATCTATAGAAAATTTTGTCAAAATTTATTTCTACAGGAAATTTTGTCAAAAGTTTATTTCTATAGAAAATTTTTTCAACATTTAATTTCTATAGAAAATTTTGTCAAAATTTTATTTCTATAGAAAATTTGGTCAAAATTATATTTCTAGAGAAAATTTTGTCAAAATTTTATTTCTATAGAAAATTTTGTAAAAATTTTATTTCTATAGAAAATTTTGTAAAAATTTTATTTCTATAACAAATTTTGTCAAAATTTTATTGCTATAGAAAATTTGGTTAAAATTTTATTTCTATAGAAAATTTTGTCAAAATTTTATTTCTATAGAAAATTGTGTCAAAATTTTATTTCTATAGAAAATTTTGTCAAAATTTTATTTGTTTAGAAAATTTTGTCAAAATTTTATTTCTATAGAAAATTTTGTCAAAATTTATTTCTACAGGAAATTTTGTCAAAATTTTATTTCTATAGAAAATTTTTTCAACATTTAATTTCTATAGAAAATTTTGTCAAAATTTTATTTCTATAGAAAATTTTGTCAACATTTTATTTCTATAGAAAATTTGGTCAAAATTATATTTCTAGAGAAAATTTTGTCAAAATTTTATTTCTATAGGAAATTTTTTCAACATTTTATTTCTATAGAAAATTTTGGTAAAATTTTATTTCTATAGAAAATTTTGTCAAAATTTTATTGCTATAGAAAATTTTGTCAAAATTTTATTTCTATAGACAATTCAACATTCAATTTCTATAGAAAATGTTGTTAAAATTTTATTTCTATAGAAAATTTTGTCAAAATTTAATTTCTATAGAACATTTTGTCAAAATTTAATTTCTATAGAAAATTTTGTCAAAATTTTATTTCTATAAAAAATTTTGTCAAAATTTCATATCTATAGAAAATGTTGTCAAAATTTTATTTCTATAGAAAATTTTGTCAAAATTTTATTTCTATAGAACATTTTGTCAACATTTTATTTCTATAGAAAATTTTGTCAAAATTTTATTTCTATAGAAAATTTCGTCAAAATTTTATTTCTATAGAAAATTTTGTCAAAATTTTTTTCTGTAGGAAATTTTGTCAAAATTTTATTTCTATAGAAAATTTTGTCAAAATGTATTTCTTTTTTATTTCTATAGAAAATTTTGTAAACATTTTATTTCTATAGAAAATTTTGACAAAATTTTATTTCTATAGGAAATTTTGACAAAATTTTATTTCTATAGAAGATTTTGTCAAAATTTTATTGCTATAGAAAATTTTGACAAAATTTTATTTCTATAGGAGATTTTGTCAAAATTTTATTTTTATAGAAAATTTTGCCAACATTTTATTTCTATAAAAAATTTTGTCAAAATTTTATTGCTATAGAAAATTTGGTCAAAATTTTATTTCTATAGAAAATTTTGTCAAAATTTATTTCTTTTTCCATTTCTACAGAAAATTTTGTCAAAATTTTATTTCTATAGAAAATTTTGGCAAAATTTTATTTCTATAGAAAATTTTGTCAAATTTTTATTTCTATAGAAAATTTTGTCAAAATTAAGTTCTTTTTTTATTTCTATAGAAAATTTTGTCAAAATTTTATTTCTATAGAAAATTTAGTCAACATTTTATTTCTATATTTCTATTTGGCAAAATTTTATTTCTATAGAAAATTTTTGTCAAAATGTTATTTCTATAGAAAATGTTGACAACATTTTATTTCTATAGAAAATTTTGTCAAAATTTTATTTCTATAGAATATTTTGTCAAAATTTTATTTCTATAGAAAATTTTGTAAAAATTTTATTTCTATAGAAAATTTTGTCGACATTTTATTTCTATAGAAAATTTTTGTCAAAATTTTATTTCTATAGAAAATTTTGTCAAAATTTTATTTCTGTACAATTTTTTTTTTGCTTTTTTAGTTAAACAGGGTTAAAGTTTGATAAACAAATTATTTTATTACAATCATTCCACTGTTATCCAACAAGCGATTTGGGTTACATTTGCACGAAAGGCTATACTATAAAATAGAGTTGTTATGTAAATAAGGCTTTTATTCGCATGGGAGGACTCGAAACAAATTCAAACGTTGCTGTGTCAATAATTTATTAATAATAGAATTTGTTATGCTATTTAAATGCCACCGGGAATTCATTAAGTCTTCAATTGCAATGCTAATAATAAATTATATTCTTTAAATTGGATCGAAACTAAACTGAACGCAAACTGCAGGAATTGTGTTAAGTTTTTGTAAATCTGAAGCCTGTACTGAGTGACTGATGTGTAATATTTGGTTTGTTGTAATTTGATTGTCCAAAAGACAATCATTCCTATTTTTGAACGCTTTTTACTTTGTACAAATTTAAAGACAACAAATTTAAAGACAACCCAGCAAAAAAGCGTTGTCAAAAAAGTAATGAAAATGTTCTTTTTGGATGCGGAAGTGGTGCAACATTGACGCAGAAGCGATGAATTTAACATGGGCTTGTCATAGGACGGAAGTCCTCCATTGCAACAGCCGTTGCACTGAATTTGCATCACTTCTTTAGGTGTGATCCGAATTTAATGTTTTGGATGTAAATTAAAAAAAATTCTGTGATATTTTGTCAAATAAATAATTTTTATAATTTTTTATAATTTTTAATGGATTCTAACGCTTGTTGGAAACGTTTGACCTCAAATATTTTCAAAAATTCACAATTTTTTCAAATTGGGTTTAGCATTTTTTTCGACAAAATTTAAATGAATTCTTACTCTGTTTTTAACCTATTTGAACAAAAAAAAATTAATATAACCCATTAAAAGTGTGAAAAAACCAAGTTATACAAAATTGAATTAAAAGAACTTCCCGGGTAGTTAAAATAAAGAACATCATTGGGAGTGCATCTTCTGGAAGTGCTTTTAAAGTTGTGCCTTTGGAAGAACTTCCAATTTTTTGCTGGGATGTTAAACACGAGAAATCTGTGGCCTCACGACAATATATTTTTCAGTGTGGCTCTGCAATATTTTGGACCCATTCCAGGTGAACCGCCGCCTTGAGATTATCGACACTTTGATAGTTTTTAGAGTCAACCTAAGTCTCTGAAATGCTTTAGTCTAACAGATTGAGAACCGGAGATTTTGGTACCCATTGTGCGGTAGAAATGAAGCGATGAACCTCCATTTTAAGCCATTCTTGGTTAATTTTTGCTGAGTGCCATAGTGACGAATCCTGTTGGAATGCCCATGATCTGCAGCCGAAATGTTTGTCTTCCAAGACTTCAAAAATGTCATTAGGAAATTTTCCCCATAATATTCGGCATTTATTTTGACCCCACGGTCAACGAATATTAGCGGGGAGCGACCATCGGCCATTACGGTGGCCCACACCGTTACCATCGGCGGCACATGAATTCTGGGATCGATTGGCCCCATAACCATATGACCTTTTTGGCAAGTAAACCAAAATGATCATGTTTGTTCACAAACTACTACATTTTGGATGTTTCCTAATCGAAGAAACCAACTTTCGGTAAAAGACTACTTTCTAACTATTCTTCGTCCATCGGTAAGTTCTTACATTTGAAAAAGAAAATTCTCGCCCCACGTTGGGCGCCATTAAAATTATGTAACGACTCCCTCTCTAGACACTATCATCCTTGACCTGGGCTACTAATCTAATCCAACCGTGTTCAGTGTAGGGGGGGGGGGGGGGGGTATTAAATTATCAAATAGTACAAAATAATTTTGGATGACATAGCGACAGTATCAAAAATATCACTATCTGTTAAGATTTGGATATAGCTCCTACAACCCAATTTTGAAATTTGTTTGTTTATTGGTTTAGTTATAACATTAAGAAATACAAGCTTTTTTTATACCCTCCACCATAGGATGGGGGGTATATTAACTTTGTCATTCCGTTTGTAACACATCGAAATATTGCTCTAAGACACCATAAAGTATATATATTCTGGGTCGTGCTGAAATTCTGAGTCGATCTGAGCATGTCCGTCCGTCCGTCTGTTGAAATCACGCTAACTTCCGAACTACTTGGCATAAGTAGTTGTTATTGATGTAGGTCGGATGTTATTGCAAACGGGCCATATCGTTCCACTTTTAAGTATAGCCCCCATATAAATGGACCCCCAAATTTGGCTTGCGAGGCCTCTAAGAGAAGCAAATTTCATCCGATCCGGCTGAAATTTGATACATGGTGTTAGTATATAGTCTCTAACAACCATGCGAAAATTGGTCCACATCGGTCCATAATTATATATAGCCCCCATATAAACCGATCCCCCGATTTGGTTGGCGAGGCTTCTAAGAGAAGCAAATTTCATCCGATCCGGCTGAAATTTGGTACATGGTGTTAGTATATGGTCTCTAACAACCATGCAAAAATTGGTCCACACCGGTCCTTAATTATATATAGCCCCCATATAAACCGATCCCCATATTTGGCTTGCGAGGCCTTTAAGAGAAGCAAATGTCATCCGATCCGTCTGAAATTTGGTACATGGGGTTAGTATATGGTCTCTAACAACCATGCAAAAATTGGTCCACATCGGTTCATAATTATATATAGCCCCCATATAAACCGATCCCCCGATTTGGCTTGCGAGGCTTCTAAGAGAAGCAAATTTCATCCGATCCGGCTGAAATTTGGTACATGGTGTTAGTATATGGTCTCTAACAACCATGCAAAAATTGGTCCACACCGGTCCATAATTATATATAGCCCCCATATAAACCGATCGCCATATTTGGCTTGCGAGGCCTCTAAGAGAAGCAAATGTCATCCGATCCGGCTGAAATTTGGTACGTGATGTTAGTATGTGGTATCCAACAACCATGCAGGAATTGGTTCATAGCAGGTCTTAATTATATATAGCACCCATATAAACCGATCCCCAGATTTGACCTTCGGTGCCGTTTGGAGAAGCAAAATTTATCCGATCTGGTTGAAATTTGGTACGTGGTGGTAGTATGTGATATTTAATAACCATGCCAAAAATGGTCCGTATCAGTCCATAATCATATATAGCCCCCATATAAACCGATCCCGAGATTTGGTTTTGGAGCCTGTTGGAGGAGCAAATTTCATCCGAGTCAGTTGAAATTTGGTACATTGTGCTAGTATGTGGCCGTTAACAACCATGCCTAACTAGGTCCATAACGGTCTATAATTATATATAGCCCTCAGATAAATCGATCCCCAATCACACAAAAATTGGTCCATATCAATAATTGTATATAGCCCCCATATAAGCGACCCCCATATTTCAATTCTGGCTCCCTACGTACCGTGCAAAAGTCCATATCGATTCGTAATTATTTGTAGACTTACCTACACATACTTTTTTTGTCTAATGTATACCACGTATGGACTAACTAACAATTTAGAAAACGATTTAAGATACCACAACCCAAGTAATTCGATTGTGGATGACAGTCTTTCGTAGAAGTTTCTACGCAATCCATGGTGGAGGGTACATAAGATTCGGCCTGGCCGAACTTACGGCCGTTTATACTTGTTTTTTTTTTAATACAAAATGCTCAAATGTATTTACAAACCATCTTTATGAAATATTTCAAAAACTTTACAAACCATTCTCTGTGGTATACAAAAAAAAAAAATCAATTTGCCAACTAATAGAAAGCTTTAAAAATTTTCTTTGAAATTCATAGAAATAAAAAAAATGTATCTCTATTTTCCCTCTTACATATCCAGGCAATATCCAGTGATTTATTTTCAATTTCCTGCTTTTTATATTAGTCTATTTTTTCAATTGCATTGAGGGTTGGCTTTTCCTTGCACTTAAATGAAAATAAACCATGTAAAGATACAAGTAACCATGAGTTCAGAGAAATGGTTTTCAGATTTTAAATTTAATAGCCTTAAGCATCTTACTCCGTAACATACTCAGGTTAACTATAGTGAAGTAGAATATCACTAACAGTCCCTGTGGTTTATTCTGAAATGGATTTTTCTTTTATACTCTAGTCCTTGCTTTGAAAAATCCATATTTTCTCCCATGGACGTTTTCGTTACAAAATAGCAAACAAAAAAAAAACAGAATGTCAGTTCCAAAGACACTCAACCACAATATCCATTGCACGACTATTTCCAATAGAATTAAACGCATAAAACCATATTTTTCTGAATGCAAGGCGGATATGCACATAATGCACCAGGCTTAGAAGAGGCAAATAAGAATGTCTACAACGGAAATTGATTTATTTACTTTGATTGCTGTTGGTGGTGTTAGTTTTATGTTCATTTCAAGCTCTGAGAATATTCCTCCGCAATCAAGCACTGTACAGATTTTAATGCGTAGTGGAAAATATGGAAGCTTTTAATAACCCAGCAAAAAAAGTTCTTCTAAAGGCGCGACTTTAAAAGCACTTCCAAAAATGTTCTCCCAAAGATTTTTGTAACTCTCGTTTTTTATAGCCACCACACCGAAAGAATTTTCTTCGTAAAAAGAATGAAAAATTTCGTTAAAAATACGAAATTTGTCATTGAAACACACACACAGAAACTTTTCATTAAATGTACGAAATATTTCGTTCTTTTTACGAAGAAAAGTTCTTACAATTTTTTCGTAGTTTGTAAGAAACAACTACGTACTTTTTACGGAAAAGTTTCATACTTTTTTATGAAACAATTTCGTTCTTTTTATACCCTCCACCATAGGATGGGGGTATATTAACTTTGTCATTCCGTTTGTAACACATAGAAATATTGCTCTAAGACCCCATAAAGTATATATATTCTGGGTCGTGGTGAAATTCTGAGTCGATCTGAGAATGTCCGTCCGTCCGTCCGTCTGCTAACTTCCGAACGAAACAAGCTATCGACTTGAAACTTGGCACAAGTAGTTGTTATTGATGTAGGTCGGATGGTATTGCAAATGGGCCATATCGGTCCACTTTTACGTATAGCCCCCATATAAACGGACCCTCAAATTTGGCTTGCGATTGCTCTAAGAGAAGCAAATTTCATCCGATCCGGCTGAAATTTGGTACATGGTGTTAGTATATGGTCTCTAACAACCATGCAGAAATTGGTCCATATCGGTCCACTTTTACGTATAGCCCCCATATAAACGTACCCCCAAATTTGGCTTGCGATTGCTCTAAGAGAAGCAAACTTCATCCGATCCGGCTGAAATTTGGTACATGGTGTTAGTATATGGTCTCTAACAAACATGCAAAAATTGGTCCATATCGGTCCACTTTTACGTATAGCCCCCATATAAACGGACCCTCAAATTTGGCTTGCGATTGCTCTAAGAGAAGCAAATTTCATCCGATCCGGCTGAAATTTGGTACATGGTGTTAGTATATGGTCTCTAACAACCATGCAAAAATTGGTCCATATCAGTCCACTTTTACGTATAGCCCCCATATAAACGGACCCTCAAATTTGGCTTGCGATTGCTCTAAGAGAAGGAAATTTCATCCGATCCGGTTGAAATTTGGTACATGGTGTTAATATATGGTCTCTAACAACCATGCAAAAATTGGTCCATATCGGTCCACTTTTACGTATAGCCCCCATATAAACGGACCCCCAAATTTGGCTTGCGATTGCTCATCCGATCCGCCTGGTCCACATCGGTCCATAATTATATATAGCCCCCATATAAATCGATCCCCAGATTTGGCTTGCGGAGCCTCAAAGAGAAGCAAATTTTATCCGATACGGCTGAAATTTGGTACGTGGTATTAGTATATGGTCTCTAAAAACCATGCAAAAATTGGTCCATATCGGTCCATAATTATATATAGCCCCCATATAAACCGATCTCCAGATTTGAACTCCGGAGCCTCTTAGAGGAGCAAAATTCATCCGATCTTGTTGAAATGTGGTACGTGGTGTTAGTATATGGTCTCTAACAACCATGCAAAAATTGGTCCATATCGGTCCATAATTATATATAATCCCCATATAAACCGATTCCCAGATTTGGTTTGCGGATCCTCTAAGAGAAGCAAATTTCATCCGATCCGGTTGAAATTTGGTACGTGGTATTAGTATATAGTCTCTAAGAACCATTCAAAAATTGGTCCATATCAGTCCATAATTATATATAGCTCCTATATAAACCGATCCCCAGATTTGAACTATGGAGACACTTGGACGAGCAAAATTCATCCGATCCGGTTGAAATTTGCAACGTGGTGTTAATATATGGCCGCTGATAACCATGCCACAATTGGTCCATATCGGTCTATAGTTATATATAGCCGATCCCCAATCACACAAAAATTGGTCCACATCAGTTCATAATCATGCTTGCAATTCGAGCAAAAATAATCTAGCAAAATTTTATTTCTATAGAAAATTTTGTCGAAAATTTATTCCTATAGAAAATTTTGTCAAATTTTATTTCTATAGAAAATTTTGGCAAAATTTTATTTCTGTAGAATATGTTGTCAAAATTTTAATTCTATAGAGAATGTTGTCAAAATTTTAAATCTTTTGAAAATTTTGTCAAATGTTATTTCTATAGAAAATTTAGTTAAAATCGTATTTCTATAGAAAATTTTGTCCAAATTTTACTTCTATAAAAAATGTTGTCAAAATTTTATTTTGTAAAAATTTTATTTCTATAGAAAATTTTGTCAAACTTAATTATATACGTATTTACTCGGCCATTTTAAGTTTAATATATACCACGTATGGACTACGTGGTATATATTACGGTATTGTGAAGTTTTAAGATACCTTGCCATCGGCAAAAGTTACCGCAACCCAAGTAATTCGATTGTGGATGACAGTCTTCGGCCTGGCCGAATTTACGGCCGTATATACTTGTTATGAAATTGTTTCGTACTTTTTACGAAAATTTTCCAAAATTTTTATGAAATTGTTACGTACATTTAATGAAACAATTTCGTACCTTTTATGAACAACCTTCGTACTTATTGTGGAAAATGTTCGAACTTTTAGAAAAAAACAAAATTATAGTCCAAAGTGCATTTGGTTGTAGTAATTAGTTTGAAAAGTGTCATCACTACTTTTTACATCTCAAGTTTTTGAATAACTTTTAGTTTGGTTGCTTCACTTTTATTCATTACATGCTGTCACCCAAATGAGAAGTAGCATAGACATGCATAAAAAATAGAATAAACGAATACACTCAAGCACATTATCAGAGGTAATTTTATGTCACGAATGGAAATTTTGCAACTACAATGAAACTTCTTCGTTATTTGAAAGAAAATGTTTCGTACTTTTTATGAAGAAATTTTAACGCAGAATGTTTCGTAAAATATTCATAAATTCGCAAAAACTTCTTCACAAAAGTCATAAAATTTAAATAAAGTTTCGTTAAAAATACGAACTTTTTACGAGGAAACGTTAATGTTGAATATTTCGTAGACGTTTCGTATATTCGTAGAATGTTCTTCGTAAAATTTACGAAAATGAATGAACATTTCGTTGTTTTAATGAAGAATTCCTCGTAAAATTAACGAAGAAATTTCTTTCGGTGCTTTATAGAATTGTGATGGGGGTAAAATAAGTTTGTCATTCAATTTGTAACACATCGAAATATTGATTTGCGACTATATAAATATAAAAGGTGCGCCGAAAATGGTGCCTATCGGTCAATGTTTTGGTATAGACCCCGCGATATGGACCAATTTTTGTGTAATTGAGGATCGGCTATAACAGGTTGGCTGATAAGTCCCCGGTCTGACACATAGATGGCGTCGCTAGTATTAAATGCATATTATTTTTATAGAGTAACAACCTTCAAATGATTCGTGTCAAAATTTGACGTCTGTAAGTCAATTAGTTTGTGAGATAGAGCGTCTTTTGTGAAGCAACTTTTATTATTGTGAAAAAAAAAATGGAAAAAAGGAATTTCGTGTTTTGATAAAATACTGTTTTCGGAAGGGAAAAAATACGGTGGAAGCAAAAACTTGGCTTGATAATGAATTTCCGCATTCTGCCCCAGGGAAATCAACAATAATTGAATGGTATGCAAAATTCAAGCGTGGTGAAATGAGCACGGAGGACGGTGAACGCAGTGGACGCCCGAAAGAGGTGGTTACCGACGAAAACATCAAAAAAAATCCACAAAATGATTTTGAATGACCGTGAAATGAAGTTGATCGAGATAGCAGAGGTCTTAAAGATATCAAAGGAACGTGTTGGTCATATCATTCATCACTATTTGGATATGCGGAAGCTCTGTGCAAAATGGGTGCTGCGCGAGCTCACATTTGACCAAAAACCAACAACGTGTTGATGATTCTGAGCGGTGTTTGCAGCTGTTAACTCGTAATACACCCGAGTTTTTCCGTCGATATGTGACAATGGATGAAACATGGCTCCATCACTACACTCCTGAGCCCAATCGACAGTCGGCTGAGTGGACAGCGACCGGTGAACCGTCTCCGAAACGTGGAAAGACTCAAAAGTCCGCTGGCAAAGTAATGGCCTCTGTTTTTTGGGATGCGCATGGAATAATTTTTATCGATTATCTTGAGAAGGAAAAAACCATCAACAGTGACTATTATAAGGCGTCTTCGGCTCCATATGACGAAGAAAAAAGTGTTGTTCCACCAATACCACGCACCATAAGTCATTGAGAACGATGGCAAAAATTCATGAAGTGGGCTTCGAATTGCTTCCCCACCCACCGTATTCTCCAGATCTGGCCCCCAGCGACTTTTTCTTGTTCTCAGACCTCAAAAGGATGCTCGCAGGGAAGAAATTTGTCTGCAATGAAGAGGCGATCGCCGAAACTGAGGCCTATTTTGAGGCAAAACCGAAGGAGTACTACCAAAATGGTATCAAAAAATTGGAAGGTCGTTATAATCGTTGTATCGCTCTTGAAGGGAACTATGTTGAATAATAAAAAGGAATTTTGACAAAAAAAATGTGTTTTTCTTTGTTAGACTGGGGACTTATCAGCCAACCTGTTAACGCTTGTCGGAAACGTTTGACCTCAAATATTTTCAAAAAAAAAAAGCACAATTTTTCGGATTGGATTTAGCATTTTTTTCGACAAAATTTAATTTATTTGTACCATTTTATGAATTCTTACTCTGTTTTTAATCCATTTGAAAGAAACAAAGTTGAAATTACCCATTAAAAGTATGAGCAAATCAAGTTATAAAAAATTGAATTAAAAAACTTCCTGTGTAGTTCAAATAAAGAACATCATTGGAAGTGCATCTTCTGGAAGTGCTTTTAGAGTTGTGCCTTTGGAAGAACTTCCAATTTTTCTTTTGCTGGGAGGGTATAAAACAATTAAATTTTCCCTCAAAAATAGGTTTTCTTTAATTTTCTGGCTAATTTAATTACAATTTTTATACCCTCCACCATAGGATGGGGGGTATATTAACTTTGTCATTCCGTTTGTAACACATCGAAATATTGCTCTAAGACCCCATAAAGTATATATATTCTGGGTCGTGGTGAAATTCTGAGTCGATCTGAGCATGTCCGTCCGTCCGTCCGTCCGTCTGTTGAAATCACGCTAACTTCCGAACGAAACAAGCTATCGACTTGAAACTTGGCACAAGTAGTTGTTATTGATGTAGGTCGGATGGTATTGCAAATGGGCCATATCGGTCCACTTTTACGTATAGCCCCCATATAAACGGTCCCCCAAATTTGGTTTGCAGACCCTCTAAGAGAAGCAAATTTCATCCGATCCGGCTGAAATTTGGTACATGGTGTTAGTATATGGCCTCTAACAACCATGAAAAAATTGGTCCACTTCGGTCCATAATTATATATAGCCCCCATATAAACCGATCCCCCGATTTGGCTTTCAGAGCCTCTAAGAGAAGCAAATTTCATTCGATCCGGCTGAAATTTGGTACATTGTGTTAGTATATGGTCTTTAACAACGATGCAAAAATTGGTCCACATCGGTCCATAATTATATATAGCCCCCATATAAACCGATCCCCAGATTTGGCTTGCGGAGCCTCTAAGAGAAGAAAATTTCATCCGATCCGGCTGAAATTTGGTACATGGTGTTAGTATATGGTCTCTAATGACCATGCAAAAATTGGTCCACATCGGTGCATAATTATATATGGCTCCATATAAACCGATTGCCAGATTTGACCTCCGGAGCCCCTTGGAAGAGCAAAATTCATCGGATTCGGTTGAAATTTGGTACGTGATGTTAGTATATGGTATCCAACAACCATGCATGAATTGGTTCATATCAGTCCATAATTATATAGGCCCCATATAAACCGATCCCCAGATTTGACCTCCGGTGCCTTGTGGAGAAGCAAAATTCATCCGATCTGGTTGAAATTTGGTACCTGGTGGTAGTATATGATATTTAACAACCATGCCAAAAGTGGTCCATATCAGTCCATAGCCATATATAGCCCCCATATAAACCGATCCCGAGATTTGGTTTTGGAGCCCCTTGGGGGAGTAAATTTCATCCGAGTCAGTTGAAATTTAGTACATTGTGCTAGTATATGGCCGTTAACAACCATGCCTAACTAGGTCCATATCGGTCTATAGTTATATATAGCCCTCAGATAAATCGATCCCCAATCACACAAAAATTGGTCCATATCAAGTTCATAATTGTATATAGCTCCCATATAAGCGACCCCCTTATTTCAATTCTGGCTCCCAACGTACCGTGCAAAAGTCCATATCGATTATCCATATCGTTATTATTTGTAGACTTTCATACCTTTTTGTCTAATATATACCAGGTGTGGACTAACTCACAATTTAGAAAACGATTTAAGATACCACAACCCAAGTAATTCGATTGTGTATAACAGTCTTTCGTAGAAGTTTCTACGCAATCCATGGTGGAGGGTACATAAGATTCGGCCTGGCCGAACTTACGGCCGTTTTAACTTGTTTTACTTTACCATTTAATTTAAATTAGTATTATGTTACACATTTTATGTGTCAATATTATGAGGGGAATAAAGGGTGATACGGTCAAAATTTGGTCAATATAAACTTGACGTATTTCTTTCAATTTTGAATTTAAAAAACCTGAACACTCCTCATTTTGAAGGTGTGTGTGTGTAGAATGTTGCTCTTATTTTGATTTTGGAATTCACTCTTCAGTTGTCAAAATGCCGTCCAAGCAAGAAGAGCAGCGTATCAAAATTTTGCTCGCGCATCGCGAAAATCCGAGCTACTCGCACGCAAAGCTGGCAAAATCGCTAAAAGTTGCCAAATCAACCGTTACAAATGTAATTAAAGTGTTTGGGGAACGTTTGTCGATAGCCAAGAAGTCTGGATCGGGGGGAAATCAAAAACCGAAAGCCGCTGAGACGACAAAGAGAGTTGCCGGTAGTTTCAAGCGAAACCCTAACCTCTCTCTCCGACATGCCGCAAATAAGCTGGGTGTATCGTCTACAACCGTGCATCGAGCCAAAAAACGAGCCGGACTATCGACTTACAAGAAGGTAGTGACTCCAAATCGCGATGATAAACAAAATACGACGGCCAAAGCGGGATCCCGGAGGCTGTACACGACGATGCTGACGAAGTTTGACTGCTTGGTAATGGACGACGAAACCTACGTCAAAGCCGACTACAAGCAGCTTCCGGGACAGGAGTTTTATACGGCAAAAGAAAGAGGAAAGGTAGCAGATATTTTCAAGCACATAAAACTGTCAAAGTTCGCAAAGAAATATCTGGTTTGGCAAGCCATCTGTACCTGTGGCTTGAAAAGCAGCATTTTCATAGCTTCCGGGACTGTCAACCGAGAAATTTACGTGAAAGAGTGTTTGAATAAACGTCTGCTGCCTTTCCTGAAGAAACACGGTTGTTCCGTACTGTTTTGGCCGGATTTGGCATCTTGCCATTACGGTAAAAAGGCCATGGAGTGGTACGCCGCCAACAACGTGCAGGTGGTTCCCAAGGACAAGAACCCTCCCAACACGCCAGAGCTCCACCCAATTGAGAAATACTGGGTTATTGTCAAGCGGAACCTAAAGAAGACCAAAAAAAAAACTGCTACGGACGAGCAGCAGTTCAAGGCAAACTGGCTTTCTGCGGCGAAGAAGGTGGACAAGGTGGCTGTACAAAATCTGATGGCAGGTGTCAAGCGTGAGGCCCGGCAATTCGGATTTGGAAAAGAGAAAGCCTAACTGAATATTTTTCCTGAATTTTATACTAATTGAACTTGAAAAAGAAATTTAATTTGATTTTTTAAATAAACGATTTCACCGATTTACCAAATTTTGACCGTATCACCCTTTAAACTCAAAAATTGAACATAGTACCGGACTTTAAAGGACATCGTATTCATTAGAATTTTCTCCGAATTTCTTCGACCTTTTTGTTTGTTATAAAAATAAATTAATGTTTTTTCAAGCTCCAGGATACATTTTTATTTATTAGACAGAAATTAGACAGAAATTTTGTTCGTTACTTAATCTATTCATCAGCGAAATATTTACTAAAGCAAAAAAACTTATTAATTTTTAAAAGTTTTCTAGACGAAAGAAATTTCATTGTATACTAAATAAACTTTATGATAAAACCACAAAGACTTACCTTACTGCCACGTTCATTGAATATAATTTCCACATCCAAAATAGCGCCAAATTGCTGTAGGTGTTTGACCAAAAAAAAAACGATAGCAATACGAATCAAATGCATGAAAATTCATATCAGCGGTCATTTTCAGGGATAAAAAAAAATGCAGTAAGACAGAGTAATTGCCAAAAATTTCATTTGATGGGGAATTCATAGCCAACCATGAGAATTGTTTCATAATCCAGTGCAATAACCACAGTATGAGAATATCACCAGTCAAGTTAGGCAAACGTTGTTAGAATCCATATGAGATTGTTTTTTGTTTGGCAATGGGCCCGAGGACGAAAACAGATTTGAACATGAAAAGAGAGGAAAATTAATAAACAAAAAACAATTAGAAACTTATTTATAGAAAAAGGGGATTTGGAATTATTTTCATATTGAATTGAAGTAGCCGCTAGGGATACAAACATCGACTAATGAATTTAAAGTTAATTAAATTAAATTAAATTAAATTAAATTAAATTAAATTAAATTAAATTAAATTAAATTAAATTAAATTAAACTAAATTAAATTAAATTAAATTAAATTAAATTAAATTAAATTAAATTAATTTAAATTAAATTAATTTAAATTAAATTAAATTAAATTAAATTAAATTAAATTAAATTAAATTAAATTAAATTAAATTAAATTAAATTAAATTAAATTAAATTAAATTAAATTAAATTAAATTAAATTAAATTAAATTAAATTAAATTAAATTAAATTAAATTAAATTAAATTAAATTAAATTAAATTAAATTAAATTAAATTAAATTAAATTAAATTAAATTAAATTAAATTAAATTAAATTAAATTAAATTAAATTAAATTAAATTAAATTAAATTAAATTAAATTAAATTAAATTAAATTAAATTAAATTAAATTAAATTAAATTAAATTAAATTAAATTAAATTAAATTAAATTAAATTAAATTAAATTAAATTAAATTAAATTAAATTAAATTAAATTAAATTAAATTAAATTAAATTAAATTAAATTAAATTAAATTAAATTAAATTAAATTAAATTAAATTAAATTAAATTAAATTAAATTAAATTAAATTAAATTAAATTAAATTAAATTAAATTAAATTAAATTAAATTAAATTAAATTAAATTAAATTAAATTAAATTAAATTAAATTAAATTAAATTAAATTAAATTAAATTAAATTAAATTAAATTAAATTAAATTAAATTAAATTAAATTAAATTAAATTAAATTAAATTAAATTAAATTAAATTAAATTAAATTAAATTAAATTAAATTAAATTAAATTAAATTAAATTAAATTAAATTAAATTAAATTAAATTAAATTAAATTAAATTAAATTAAATTAAAATAAATTAAATTAAAATTAAGCCTTGGGTTGTCTGTTACTATAGCCTGTAGGAGGACCTAACGTTTTTACTCACCCCAAACATGGCTCTTAGATCCGGGTCACGAAAGCGAAATGGTATATTTGAGACATGTAAACGTTTCGGTGTACTTTTGGCATCGGTGGCTGTAGTAGTCAAAGCGGCTGACGTCTGACCAGCAACACTGGTTACTGTGTTATTATGCTGTTGCTGCTGCTGCTGTTGTTGGTAGGAGACTAGAGATGATGATAAACTTGTGACGGCTGTTGAAGCATTTGGCATGGCGACTACAGCTGCTGCTGCAGCATTTAAATTTGCTATAACCTGTGCCGTACTGGAAGATGGTAGACCGCCAGTGGCATTACCACCAGCCACCAGAGATGACATGAGAGGTTGATTATGAACTAGACCACTAACGCTGGGTGTTGACATAACAGCAGGCAAGAGTCCAGTGGCGGCCGAAGTTGCTGTAACTGAAGTAGCCGCAATTGCTGTTGCTCCACCGGTTGATGTAAGCATTTGCTGTTGCTGCTGTTGTTGTTGCTGCTGTTGACTTATATAGTTTTGCTGTTGTTGCTGCTGGTGTGTCGAGTTTAGTAAATCTCCATTTGGTGAGGCTGCCGAAACAATGCCATTCGTTGTGTTGTTATTATTTGAGTTATTGTTGCTGCTAGTATTGTTGTTGTTGTTGTTATTATTGCTAGTGTTAGTGTTGGTATTATCTGTTACACTACCGCCTGCGGTAGCTGATGTGTTGCTATTCGAGGTGTTTGTACCATTAACGGCTTGACTTTGGCTTGAGGATACTGCTGCAGCAGCAGCAGCGGCTGCTGCTGCCATTGCGGCATTTGCTGCGGCTGCCACAGCTGCAGCATTATTGGATGCGGTGGAAACTGTCGACGAGGTAACAATACCGCCAGCAACACCAGCAGCATTACTGGTTGCTGATTGTGTGATGCCATCATTTTCTGTTTTTCCCAATACTGATGTCTGTAATGAAACAAAATTTAAAAGGATATTATTTTAATGATGCGGTTTGATTTTTTTTGAGAATAAATAATTAATTGACATTTTCATTTTATATTACCACTGAAGGTAGAGAGTTGATGGTAACGGAAAATGTACGCTGAAAAAGACATCTTCAATCGACCTTAACTGGGTATCTTTATATAAAAGAAAGGACTTCCTGCACACAAAAAAAAAATTATTCAATCACGAAATTAATTGATCCAATTAATTTTTTAATCGAAATGTCTTCAATCACAGAAATGATTGTATCAATTAAAAAATTAATTGAAAGGCAATCAAAAAATTAATTGGTCCAATTAAAAAATTAATTGATACGATTACTTTTTGTGATTGATTTCTGTTTCAATTAAAAAATTTGTTGAATCAATTAAATTTTTAATTGAATATTTTTTAAAACTCAATTAAGACTTTAATTGGAAAAATTTTCGTGAATTCTTTTTCTATGCGTGTAGTTAAAATAAAAAATATCTTTGGGAGGACATTTTATAAAGGGCTTTTAATTTTATTAGGTCTTTTTTTAATATTAAAAATATTTTCCCAATATTTCGCGCTTACCATATTGAATCGCTTCCTCCAAGGTCTCCTATAGATTTATAGCAATTAAATTTTATAAATATCACAGTATTAAACATTTTATAATCTAAATAATTCTAAATATAAACAACAAAAAATATTTTCATTGCAATCACTATAATTTTGTAAAAATCCAAAATAAAATAAAATTAATTTTTTCTAAATGGTAATTAAAATTACCATGTTTACGATTGAAGTAATGCCAGTATTACTTCACTGAAGTTCTGTTGTTTTTGTTTTACTAACAGAGAGGAAATTTCTATAAATTTTGTAGAAAATGTTTACGCTTAAGTAATATTATAACTGGGATCCTGGGAAATTTGTATAAATTTTCCTCTTTCCCGGGAATGGAAGAAGACTGAGAGCAAAACCCCTACCTGCACCCAAATTTTTGATTGTTCTGATTAGATAACAATATTATTTAATTGATCCAATTATTATACCCTCCACCATAGGATGGGGGGTATATTAACTTTGTCATTCCGTTTGTAACACATCGAAATATTGCTCTACACGCAAAGAAAAAAAACGTTTGGAAAACGTGTACCGAAAACGTTTTTCTTTTGTTAGAGTTTTTTGAATTGCTTCGAAAATTTTAAACTTTTATCACCAAAAAAATTCGTTTGTTACAAAATTTTTATTTTTTCAATAAAAAAAGTTATTTTTGAAATAACAACACAGTCCATTTCGTTTATATCAAACACTGTTCTTTTCTGACTTTAGGTCTTTAATAAGACACATTTTACAGTTCAAAATTTAATATAGTACAATGTAATGTTGAACATTTTTTCGGAATCTTCCGAATATATCTGGAATATATGTAAAAAAAACAAAAGCAAAAAAAAAATTTTGGCCGAAGCAGGGATCGAACCCACGACCCTTGGCATGAGAGTCGGACGTAGCTACCACTGCTCCACGGTGCCAAACTAAATGTTTTTTTCTGTTAAATAAACTTTGTTTATTCGGTTCGTGGGCGCCGCAAGCTATGCTATATAAATATAAATTATATGGATATTTATCTATTGATGACCATAACAGGTACATAGCTCAGTGGTTAGTGTGTTGGCTTACAATGTGCATGGTCCGCGGTTCGATTCTCCGTCCAGGCGAAAGGTAAAAAAAATTTTAAAAATTTATAAAATCGTATAATTTCTTCTACATTGTTGGTATTACAGGAAAAGGTGTTAAGAACTAAAAATCCTCGTGGATGTGAGAAAGATGTGAGGGACAATGCAATTAGCAAGAAAATAATGTTTTTTTTTTGAGCTAGTCTTTATGAAATTGTTTTTACATCCTGGAAAAGAATAAACGTTTATCACAAAAAGTATATACTTTTCTTCCAAATACACTTCCTTACAGCGAAAAGCAAATGAGAAACGAACTTTGTTTGTCTAAAATTTCGTTTGGGAGGAAAGAATTATTTTTTTGCGTGTAAGACCCCATAAAATATATATATATATATTCTGGGTCGTGGTGAAATTCTGAGTCGATCTGAGCACGTCCGTCCGTCCGTCCGTCTGTTGAAATCACGCTAACTTCCGAACGAAACAAGCTATCGACTTGAAACTTGGCACAAGTAGTTGGTATTGCAAATGGGCCATACCCACTTTTACGTATAGCCCCCATATAAACGGACCCCCCAAATTTGGCTTGCGAATGCTCTAAGAGAAGCAAATTTCATCCGATTCGGCTGAAATTTGGTACATGGTGTTAGTATATGGTCTCTAACAACCATGCAAAAATTGGTCCACATCGGTCCATAATTATATATAGCCCCCATATAAACCGATCTCCCGATTTGGCTTGCGGAGCCTCTAAGAGAAGCAAATTTCATCCGATCCGGTTGAAATTTGGTACATGGTGTTAGTATATGGTCTCTAACAACCATGAAAAAATTGGTCCACATCGGTCCACAATTATATATAGCCCCCATATAAACCGATCTCCCGATTTGGCTTTCAGAGCCTCTAAGAGAAGCAAATTTCATCCGATCCGGCTGAAATTTGGTACATTGTGTTAGTATATGGTCTTTAACAACTATGCAAAAATTGGTCCACATCGGTCCATAATTATAAATAGCCCCCATATAAATCGATCCCCAGATTTGACTTCCGGAGCCTCTTGGATGACCAAAATTCATCTGATTCAGTTGATATTTGGTACGTGGTGTTAATATATGGCCTCAAACACCCAAGCAAAAATTGGTCGAAATCGGTCCATAATTATCTATAGCCCCCATATAAACCGATCCCCAGATTTGACCTCCGGAGCCCCTTGGAAGAGCAAAATTCATCGGATTCGGTTGAAATTTGGTACGTGATGTTACTATATGGTCCATAATTATATATAGCCCCCATATAAACCGATCCCCAGATTTGACCTCCGGTGCCTTGTGGAGAATCAAAATTCATCCGATCGGGTTGAAATTTGGTACGTGGTGGTAATATATGATATTTAACAACCATGTCAAAAGTGGTCCATATCAGTCCATAATCATATATAGCCCCCATATAAACCGATCCCGAGATTTGTTTTTGGAGCCTCTTGGAGGAGTAAATTTCTCCGAGTCAGTTGGAATTTGGTACATTGTGCTAGTATATGGCCGTTAACAACCATGCCTAACTAGGTCCATATCGGTCTATAGTTATATAAATCGATCCCCAATCACACAAAAATTGGTCCATATCAAGTTCATAATTGTATATAGCCCCCATATAAGCGACCCCCATATTTCAATTCTGGCTCCCTACGTACAGTGCAAAAGTCCATATCGATTCGTAATTATTTGTGGACTTACATACCTTTTTGTCTAATATATACCAGGTGTGGACTAACTCACAATTTAGAAAACGATTTAAGATACCACAACCCAAGTAATTCGATTGTGGATGACAGTCTTTCGTAGAAGTTTCTTCGCAATCCATGGTGGAGGGTACATAAGATTCGGCCTGGCCGAACTTACGGCCGTTTATACTTGTTTTTTAATTGAAATGTCTTCAATCATGAAAATGATAGTATCAATCACCGTTTTAATTGGGCATAAACAAATGTTTGATTAAAAACTTAATTGATTTGATTTGAAAATTTAAATTAATTTTTTAATTAATTCAATTAAAAATTTAATTGATGTCGATTAGAAAACTCAATCAGTTTTTTGAACAGCTTTAATAAATTATTTAGTTAAACCAGTTCAACAATTATTTAAGGTTTGCAATCGACATCGATTATATTTTTTTAATTAAATTGTTTATTTGGAACAATAAATTGTTTAATAAAAACCGCGAAAATGTTCACTCCTTTTCTTGACTAATTTTGTGTTCTCAGTTTGATTAAAAAATGATTGCGTCAATTAGTTTTTTTTTAACTATTTTCAATCACTTGCTTAATTGACATTGTGTTTTTATTTTGATTAAAAAATTGCTTGTATCTATTATTTTATTAAAATTAAAAAAAAAATCAATTATTTTTTTTATATTTTTAGTTTTTATTGATCAATACAAAAAATAGATCATACAATTCCTTTTTAACTGACTAGTCTCCGAGTTTGATTTATGATTAAAAATTTTCAATCATTGACCTAATTGATTTAATGTTTTTAATGTTGATTGAAAACTTAATTGTATCAATTACTTTTTAAATTGAAATTTTAAAGATTTTCAATCAAGGACCTAATTGACTTAATTGAATTCTAGTTTGATTAAAAAGTTGAGAGTATCAATTAATTTTTTAATTTCAAAAAATTTTTCAGTTTCAGTTAAATTTTTAATTGGAAATATTTTGGTGATATGTTTTCTGTGAACTGTCATATCTAAACGTGCCATGTGGTAGGTGTTGAAGGCATTTGAAATGTTAACTATAAATATATGACATGTAAGTGACAGTAACAATATAATTTGATATGAAAAAGTCACGTCGAAATGTAGCTTCAATTATGAAAATAATAGTGGCAATCACAAATTTCATTAAAAATTTAACTTGATTAAAAAAATTATAGATTTCTTGGATACATTTTGAATACAATTTTTATTTCATTCAATTTAAATTTTAAATGATCTTCATCGCAAAACTCTATTAATTTTTTTTTAAATATATATTTGGACTTCTGTGTCGCTAAGGACACAGAGCTCTTGGAATAAAAGTCTGTGTATATCAGCCGACATGAGACCTGTATCAGCTATTCAACCTAACCAAACCCATTTGGATTTCTATTCAAATTTCACTTAATTTTCAATTTCAATAATAATCCATAAATACTATATATTATTTAAAAAAAAATTCTTTCGGTCTTTGGTTTTAGAAATTTGAACACTAAAACACTCGCTGCCATTCCTAGCCACATTCAAGACCCCCTGCCAAGTTGAAATGTTAAATTTAACAATATGGCATGTAAGTGACAGTAAAGACAAAATAATTTGACATGTAAAAGTCAAGTGGAAATGTAGCAAAACAATTGCATACTACGTATAATATATTATGGCTGGCAGGTTTATAGAAAATACACATACGAGGGCAGTTCGGAAAATTCCTAGCCTAGCACAAAAAGCGCGGTGTAAACAGAAACAAGTATATACGGCCGTAAGTTCGGCAAGGCCGAATCTTATGTACCCTACACCAAGGATTGCGTAGAAACTTCTTCTTAAAACTTCTTAACATCGTTTTCTAAATTGTGAGTTTAGCTGATGGCCTTAGCAGCCAATCCTACTTTTCCCTTTTCTTTTTTATCATACATTTACTGTATGATTAAAATAAACAATAAATAAATAAATAAATAAATTGTGAGTTAGTCCATACGTGGTATATATCAGACAAAAAAGTTATGTATAGGTAAGCCTACCAATAATTACGAATCGACATGGACTTTTGCACGGTACGTAGAGAGCCAGAATTGAAATATGGGGGTCGCTTATATGCGGGGTGTATAGAATTATGAACTTGCTACGGACCAATTTTTGTGTGATTGGGGATCGATTTATCTAAGGGCTATATCTAACTATAGACCGATATAGATGTGGACTAATTTTTGCATGGTTGTTAGAGACCATATACTAACACCATGTACCAAATTTCAACCGGATCGGATGAAATTTGCTTCTCTTAGAGGCTCCGCAAGCCAAATCGGGGGATCGGTTTATATGGGGGCTATATGTAATTATGGACCGATGTGGACTAATTTTTGCATGGTTGTTAGAGACCATATACTAACACCATGTACCAAATTTCAACCGGATCGGATGAATTTTGCTCCTTCAAGAGGCTCCGGAGGTCAAATCTGGGGATCGGTTTATATGGGAGCTATATGTCATTATGGACCGATTTCGACCAATTTTTGCATGGGTGTTTGAGGCCATATACTAACACCATGTACCAAATATCAGCCGGATCGGATGAAATTTGCTTCTCTTAGAGGCTCCGCAAGCCAAATCGGGGGATCGGTTTATATGGGGGCTATATGTAATTATGGACCGATGTGGACCAATTTTTGCATGGTTTTTAGAGACCATATACTAACACCATGTACCAAATTTCAGCCGGATCGGATGAAATTTGTTTCTCTTAGAGCAATCGCAAGCCAAATTTGGGGGTCCGTTTATATGGGGGCTATACGTAAAAGTTTGCAATACCATCCGACCTACATCAATAACAACTACTTGTGCCAAGTTTCAAGTCGATAGCTTGTTTCGTTCGGAAGTTAGCGTGATTTCAACAGATGGACGGACGGACGGACATGCTCAGATCGACTCAGAATTTCACCACGACCCAGAATATATATACTTTATGGGGTCTTAGAGCAATATTTCGATGTGTTACAAACGGAATGGCAAAGTTAATATACGCCCATCCTATGGTGGAGGGTATAAAAAGTTAAAATTACCCATTAAAAGTATGAAAAAACCATGTTATAAAAAAGTTGGGAGTGCATCTTCTGGAAGTGATTTTAAAGTGCTTTTAAATAATTAAAAAAAAATAAAAAATATGAAGGTTTAACTTTCTTGCAACCTTCTCAGACAAAAAAAGCGAAATTGATAATCAGTAACAATAAATGCGCGTTTCAGTGTGAACATACATTCTCTAATGTAGTGTAATTTTCATAGATGTGTGCATGACTTAATCGTATGTTACTTAGAAATACAATAATAGTTCCAAGTTCACACCGATTGAAGAGTCTCCCCCTCCCAATATAAGTATGATTTCACCATTCAAATTAAAGTCATCAATAAAATATCACTTTTAGGTCTATGGCATATCTCTAAATTGTGGATTCATAATATATTTAAAATTGTTATTTTTTTTGTTCCAAACAAAAAAAATTGAACAAAGACATTGAATTAAAATTGTACTTCATTTCGTATTTTCCAATGTTGTTCAAATCTTTATCAATGTAAGTACGAAATAAGTTCTACTACTATATAAACATTTCCTTCATAGACGTGCCTTATATTCATTCATCATACAGGTAATAAAAGTGACACAAATCATGTCACCTTATGAATCAAATGTAAGGAATAAAATTCAAAGAGAATGAATTGAATAGGGAAAAAAGCTATTCACTCAATGAATGCATGCAAAAAAAGAGGGGATACACTCAAACTCATATGTCCGCCACTCAAGTCATAGAAAATAATTGAGGTTATATGTAAGGGAAACGGATATGTTGATACTTAACGGTGATATAAGAACTATTATTCATAGTGCAAAAAGAAAAAAAAAAAAAACAACATATCACTATTGTAAAGCACAATATTGCATGCGTTTGCTTATATATTTCTAATTTCGAATAGTTCTAATAAAGTTTATAAACCTTACAAACAAAAAAAAAATATTGACTTAAAATCCAATGTATTGAATAAAAAAAGTAAAAATTTTAAATAACGAAATACATCCGCGCTATGACAAATGCATTTAAACTTCATTGCTTGAAATCCGATTTTGCATTGCTTTTTTTCTGGATACTTTTTACGGCTAAAAAGTTATATATTTTTAGGAGTTATCGAATGTTTCGTAATTAATTAAAAATATTAAATAAAAAAAAAGTTTTGTATAATTCATCTTAAAATTTAAAGAAAAAACTTTTAATTGAATACTTCATGATTTCAGTATACGAGGGCAGTTCGGAAACTTCTTAGCCTAGCACAAAAAGCGCGGTATAAACAGAAAAAAAGTTATGTGTTTTGGAGACTTACATCTCTGTTATGAACACATGTTAAATTTTGTTTCGATCTGGCAACTCCTTCATATAGAAACAGATGTTCAAAAAAGACGTATCCGCAATTTTTTTACAATGGAAAAATTAGAAATACGTGCTGTCATTAAATATTTACATAAAAAAGGTCGGGACAAGAAATTCATAATGATATGGTGAATGTGTTAGATGAAAGTGCTCCTTCATATGCAACAGTAAAAAATTGGGTTGCTGAATTTAAACGTGGTCATACAAGCATTGAAGATGAACCACGTAGTGGACGTCCAAAAACAGCAACAACAGAAATTGTAGCCACCTTATTCTCTTGATTTAGCTGCCAGTGACTTTTACTTGTTCCCAAATCTAAAAAAAAATCCTTGCTGGCAAGCGTTTTATCTCAAATGAAGACGCAATTACAGTTGTAACATAAACCACTATTTTGAAGACTTTGAGGAAAACTATTTTAATCAAGGGATAGAATTGCTAGAAAAGCGTTGGACTAAGTGTATTGAAGTTTCAGGAGATTATATTGAAAAATAAAAATATTTTTTGAAAAACTAACTATTCTCTTTCATTGATAGGCTAAGAAGTTTCCGAACCGCCCTCGTAAAACGATATCAATTTTCACCATTAGTTTTTTTTGGGAAAAAGTTAAATTTATTTAAATTAGTTTCAGCATAGTGGTTATGGTTATTTCACAATATTCCAAATTTAAAATGCTCGTATGTGAAGTAGAGGTGTGCACGTGAGTAATATTTTACTCACGCTCACGCATACTCACGACGGAAAAATCTTATTCACGCACACTCACGTATGACATTATTTGGTAGGACTTATGCTCACGCACACTCACGTAAAGAAAATTTGTATTCACTTACGAAATGTCGTGACTCACGAAAGATATCATGACTCACGAATAATTTTATGACTAATTTTCTTTAGGGACGTGTTTGAAAACATGAGCATGGATAAGAGCGTTATTAAACTCTTAACATCCCGGGTGTCATTAAAATTGTGAATGAATTCATCTTGTAAGCGTTTTATGACCATGGGCGGGATTTTTTGTGAGCGTATTTTTCCGAAATTCATTACTCATGCACACTCACGGAGAAATTATTTTCGTGACTCACGCTCACGCACGACTTTTGGTTTGTTAATCATGCTCACGCACACTCACGCCGTTGCCATCAGCGTGACTCACGTCTCACGCGGGAGTCACGAAATTTTTCGTAATTCACAACAATTTCATGTCACGTGCACACCTCTAATGTGAAGCCAGCGTTTTGCAACAACGTCATTCCCTCATCCAACGACCGAGCTGGTTCCACCATCAACTGCGAATGTGACAATACCACCATATATTGAATGTTTTTTCCCACTAGTGCATAATAAATTCCATAAGGACAATCCCATATGGGAGTCAACTCATTCTGATCTCGTAAACTTCGGAACACCATATTTGCCAATGTCAAACAATCTCAGCATATTGGGAGGAAAATTGCGTAAGAAACAAATTGTGTCTGTTGGAATTTCATTATCCCATTCTTGGATCTTTTCTTATTTTGTGCTGAGTACCAGAAAAGGAAATATTGGTATTTAATAAAAATTCCAATTGGAATCTTTTCCACAACATCCATATGGGTCTGTGAATTGATGTGTGCGGTATGCAAATGGTAAAAATGAAAATTGGATGGGAAAATAAATAAAAGTTTTGTACTCAGAATATTATGGTGTAAGGATGTGCGGGCTGCCACGAAGCGATATTTCTGTGGATTTCATCATAAAAAGTAAACAAAATTAAAAAATCGAAATTGACTTTTTGTTATCTTCAAATTCGACTAATCGTCTTTCAATATTTTTGAAAATTGATTTAACCGACTAATCGAATTAAAAAAAAAAAAAAAAAACAAGGAAAGTCCAAAATCAGGCGGGGCCGACTATATTATACCCTGCACCACTTTGTAGATCTAAATTTTCGATACCATATCACATCCGTCAAATGTGTTGGGGGCTATATATAAAGGTTTGTCCCAAATACATACATTTAAATATCACTCGATTTGGACAGAATTTGATGGACTTCTACAAAATCTATAGACCCAAAATTTAAGTCGGCTAATGCCCTAAGGTGGAACACAATGTTAGTAAAAACAAGTATATACGGCCGTAAGTTCGGCCAGGCCGAAGCTTATGTACCCTCCATCATGGATTGCGTAGAAACTTCTTCTAAACACTGCCATCCACAATCGAATTACTTAAGTTGCGGTAACGCTTGCCGATGGCAAGGTATCTTAAAACCTCCTAACACCATCTTCTAAATTGTATGTAAGTCCATACGTGGTATATATTAAATCAAAAAAGATCGATCCAATACGTATATAATTCAGTTTGACAAAGTAGACATAAAATTTTGACAAAATTTTCTACAGAAATAAAATTTTAACAAAATTTTGTATAGAAATAAAATTTTCACAAAATTTTCTATAGAAATAAACTTTTGACAAAATTTTCTATAGAAATAGAATCTTGGTAGATAATTTTGGTTCGAGTGGCAACCATGATTATGAACCTAGTAAAATTTAAACAAAATTTTCTATAGAAATAAAATTTTGACAATGATGAAAATTTTATTATGAACCGAATAAAATTTTAACAAAATTTTCTCTAGAAATAAAATTTCGGTAGACTATTTTTGGCTCTAGTGGCAACCATGCTAATGAACCGATATGGACCAATTTTTGTGTGATTGGACCAATTTTGGTATGGTTGTTAGCGACCATATACTAACACCACGTTCCTAATTTGAACCGGATCGGATGAATTTTGCTCCTCCAAGAGGCTCCGGAGGTCAAATCTGGAGAACGTTTTATATGGGGGCTATATATAATTATCTGTGTATCGGTTCATATGGGGGCTTTATATAATTATGAACCGATGTGGACCAATTTTTGCATGGTTGTTAGAGACCATATACCAATATCATGTACCAAATTTCAGGCGGATCGGATGAAATTTGCTTCTCTTTGAGGCTCCGGAACCCAAATCTGGGAATCGGTTTATATGGGCGCCATATATAATTATGGACCGATGTGGACCAATTTTTGCACGGTTGTTAGAGACCATATACCAACACCATGTACCAAATTTCAACGGATCGGATGCAATTTGCTTCTCTTTGAGGCTTCGCAAGCCAAATCTGGAGATCGGTTTATATGGGGTCCATATATAATTATGGACCGATGTGGACCAATTTTTGCATGGTTGTTAGAGACCATATACTAACACCATGTACCAAATTTCAGACGGATCGGATGAAATTTGCTTCTCTTTTAGGCTCCGCAAGCCAAATCTGGGGATCGGTTTATATGGGAGCTATATATAATTATGGACCGATGTGGACCAATTTTTGCATGGTTGTTAGAGACCATATACCAACACCATGTACCAAATTTCAGCCGGATCGGATGAAATATGCTTCTGTTAGAGGCTCCACAAGCCAAATCTGAGGGTCCCTTTATATGGGGGCTATACGTAAAAGTGGACCGATATGGCCCATTTTCAATACCATCCGACCTACATCGATAACAACTACTTGTGCCAAGTTTCAAGTCGATAGCTTGTTTCGTTCGGAAGTTAGCGTGATTTCAACAGACGGACGGACGGACGGACGGACGGACGGACATGCTTAGATCGACTCAGAATTTCACCACGACCCAGAATATATATACTTTATGGGGTCTTAGAGCAATATTTCGATGTGTTACAAACGGAATGACAAAGTTAATATACCCCCACATCCTATGATGGAGGGTATAAAAATATGGGAAACATTTAAATCTGAAGCAATGTTAAAGAAACTTGGCAAACGTTTATTTATGATTTATCGCTCGATATATATGTATTAGAAGTTTAGGCAAATTAGAGTAATTTTTACAACTTTTCGACTAAGCAGTGGCAATTTTACAAGGAAATTGTTGGTATTTTGACCATTTTTGTCGCAATCAGAAAAACATATATATATATATATATATATGGAAGTTATATCTAAATCTTAACCGATTTCAACCGAATTCGGCACGCATAGCTACAATGCTAATTCTACTCCCTGTACAAAATTTCAACTAAATCGGAGCAAAAAAATTGGCCTCTGTGGTCATATGAGTGTAAATCGGGCGAACGATATATATGGGAGCTATATCTAAATCTGAACCGATTTCAACCAAATTTGGCACGCATAGCAACAATATTAATTCTACTCCCTGTGCAAAATTTCAATTAAATCTGAGTAAACGATTGGCCACTGTGGTCATAGGAGTGTAAATCGGGCGAAAGCTATATATGGGAGCTATATCTAAATCTGAACCGATTTCAACCAAATTTGGCACACATAGCTACAATGCTAATTCTACTCCATGTGCAAAATTTCAATTAAATCGGAGTAAAAGATTGTCCACTGTGGTCATATGAGTGTAAATCGGGCGAACGATATATATGGGAGCTATATCTAAATCTGAACCGATTTCAACCAAATTTGGTACGCATAGCTACAATGCTAATTTTACACCCTGTGCAAAATTTCAACTAAATCAGTGCAACAAATTGGCCTCTGTGGTCATATGAGTGCAAATTGGGCGAACGATATATATGGGAGCTATATCTAAATCTGAACCGATTTCAATAAAATTTGGCACACTTCTAATTGTTCTCCTAGTGCAAAATTTCAACCAAATTGGGGTAAAACTCTGGCTTCTGGGACTGTATTAGTCCATATCGGGCGAAAGATATATATGGGAGCTATATCTAAATCTGAACCGATTTCAATAAAATTTGGCACACTTGACTATAGTACTAATTGTTCTTCTTGTGCAAAATTTCAAGCAAATCAGGGTAAAACTCTGGCTTCTGGGCCCATATAAGTGCATATCGGGCGAAAGATATATATGGCAGCTATATCTAAATCGGAACCGATTTCTTCCAAAATCAATAGGGTTCTATTCTAACCCAAAACACATACTTATACCAAATTTGAAGTCGATTGGACTAAAACTGCAACCTAGACTTTGATTACAAAAATGTGTTCACGGACATACGGACATGGCTATATCGACTCAGGAGCCCACCTTGAGCATTTTTGCCAAAGAAACCATGTGTCTATCTCGTCTCCTTCTGGGTGTTGCAAACATATATAACTTATAATACCCTGTTCCACAGTGTGGCACAGGGTATAAAAAAACGAAATAACGATAATACATAAAAAGGCGAATATGAGGTAATAATTTCTAGGATATCTGTAGTCGGTATAATTTATTTTATTTTTTTTTTCCTGAAAGGACTACATATGTCTATATATCTACAATTTTAATCCTGTCTCAAATATTAAAAAAAAATAGAAAAGTTTATTGTTTTGAATTTTTAAAAAGTCGTTTGAGTTTTTGACTTTTTCAGTTTCCCAAATTTTGAAAAAAATAAATCGTAAACTAAAAAAGTTGGCCTTTCCAAATTTTTAAGAGTCGAAAGATGGACTTTTTTAATTTTGTAAAAGGCGAAAACTTTTCAAAAGTTAATTTTTCCAAATTTAAAAAAAAGGTCGAGAACCCAGAAAATAAAATTCCAAATTTAAAAAAAAAAAATCGAAAACTCAAAGAGTCGACTTTTCCAAGTTTTGAAAAGCTTTAAAAAAATTGAAAACTTCTAACCTCTGTGGTCATATGAGTGTAAATCGGGCGAAAGCTATATATGGGAGCTATATCTAAATCTGAACCGTCGAAATCTGAAAGTCGAAAACTTAAAAAATTTTCAAAAATTGATATTTCTAAATTTTAAAAAAGGTCGAGAACACAGAAAATAAAATACCAAATTTACAAAAAAAAAAATCGAAAACTCAAAGAGTCGACTTTTCCAAGTTTTGAAAAGCTTTAAAAAATTTAAAACTTCTAAATTTTGAAGAAAAAAAATACAAAATTTTTAAAAAGTTGCAAACTCAAAAGTCGACCTTTCGCAAAATTTTTAAGAATCCAAAGATCGTAAAGTTGCCTTTTCCAAATTATAACTTTGACTTTTAAAAGTTTACCATATGTTGAAAAAGTCAACCTTTTCAGAGGCTCAATGGACTCTTCTAAAATGTCGATTGTTTTAATTTTCAAAATATCACGAAAACTAAATTTTTCCAAAATTACAAAAAGTTGGAAACTCTGTAAACAATTTCCAAAACAAAAATCGACTTTTCCAAATTTTGAAAAACTCGAAAAGTCCACCTTTTGAAATTTTTAAAAAGTCGAATTTACAATTTCAAAAAAGGTCGAAAACTAGGAGAGTCGTTTTTCAAAATACACTACACACAAAAATATCAATTAATTTGATTGTCAATACAATTAAAATTGTGTTTAAATTTGAGCTAACAACGTAATTTGTAAATACAATTACGATTTTAGTCACTTTAGCAACCAATATAACAAAATGTTTGTTGATATAACAAAAATTTTGTTGAACTTAAAAAATTTCTGTAACAACAATTTATTGTTAGCTCAAAAATTATAATATTATTTTCTGTGTAAACGCTTAAAACTCGTAATATCGACACTTTTATATAAGCAAGGCATCGGTGCGTATGATTGGCATTAATACATTTGGCCACTAGAGCGTATAATTTATTGGATTGTCTAAAAATTATTTTAATATTTCTAATCAAAATTGTACTCATTTTTATACTTATAAAAAAATTGACATTTTTTAAGTTGAAACTCAAAAAGCCGATATTTCCAAATATTACAAAAGTTGAAAGGTCAAAAAGTCGAACTTTCCAAATTATCAAAAAAAAAAAAAAAAAATGGAAAAGTCGACTTTTCAGAATGTCGAAAATTCAAAAAGCCGACTTGTGCAAATTTTAAAAAATTTGTAAACACAAAATGTCAACTTTTCCAAATTTTCTAAAGGTCCAAATAATTGAGTTGTTTAAATTTTGAAAATGTCAATAACCGATATTTCCCAATTTTCGAAAATTGGGAACCCAAAAGTAGACTTTTCGTAGATTGAAACAACAGATGGAAATGTCGAAAAGTCGACCTTTCAAAATATTTAAAAACTGGAAGTCGACTTCCAAATTAAGGAAATCTCGAAAAGTCGACTTTTTTTCCAAGTTTTGAAAAAGTCAATATTTTTCTAAATTTTAAAAAAGTAAAAAACTCAGAGTAGATTTTCACAATTTTCTAAAAGCTTAAAACTCGGAATGTTGAAATTTTGATATGTTCCAAGGTAGGGCATGGATGTAGTAATTTAGTATTTGTAATCACGATTAAACTCATTTTTTTTTAACTCAAAGAGGCGACCTTTCAAATTTCTTATAAATTTGGGCAAAGAGCCGACCTTTCCAATTTTTCAAAAATTCAAATTTTCAAAAGTCGAAACTCAAAGAGTCGACCTTTTCAAATTTCCCAAAAAATCGACAAAAGTGAATATTTTAAGTCTTTAAAAAGACATACACTTAAAAAGTTGTTTTTTCCGAAATATCAACTTTTCCAAATTTTCAAAAAAAGTCGAAAACTTTTTTCGTCTAAATGTTGAAAATTTTCTAAAATCTTAAAACTCCGAATGTCGACATTTTGATATGTTCCAAGACTACACACGGGTGCGTATGATTGACATTAATAGTTTTGGCCACCAGAGCGTATAATTTATTAGGTGGTCGAGAAACATTAATGCATCGATGTAAAACTTTTGTGGTTTCTCGACGAAAAACAGCAACAAGTAATTTGTAATTCGTTTGTGGTTTAAGTGACGTTCTTCTCTTTATTATAAAAGAAATACAAAATATAGCGAATTTCTTAGAAAGATCTACCTATAGCAACTATATTGACAAGAACAAAGAACATTTGGTGATCTTTTCCTTTTCTGCGCAACGTAAAATGTTGAATTTCTTTAGGCCAATAACGTTTCAATTTTATGATATTAATTGTAGCAAAAAGGAAAGCCTTTAAAATTTCCAACAGATGGCGTTATAAATCTATATCTCGAGTATTCCGCTAGATGACGTTATGATGTAAAGACAAAATCTTTGGACAAAGGACAAAATCTTTGGAGCGGAATTAGTTGTTCACTTGCAAAAAGAAAATTCACAATATTTCACATTTTTTTCGTTCACCTCGTTTCGATCACAATCATGTTTTCGCTTGATGTTGATACGGATCAACAACGCCATCTATTGGTAAAAATAATCTTTTACTACACGATTTTATTTAATTTTAAAAATTTTATCCATAGAAGTTACTTCTTCCCCGTAAGTTCAATACAAAATTTACTACTGTCACTGACTTCTTCGCAAAAAATTTCATAACACGAAAAAAAAACAGATATGCAAATATTATTGGAAATAAGAATATTGGCAGTAACACAACGGTGCCACATAGTAAAAGAGAATGAACCGGAATAAAACTGACAAAACAAATATTTTGCCAAATTGTAAAAAAGAAAACTCAACATTGGCAGAAGAAGAAATGTAAATATCCCTCTTTCAAAAGTCCGCCAGAGCAGCAATTCAAAACCAACTATTTTTTTCTAGCCATCCCTACAAAAGTTTGTCACCAACACACACACAAATCCTTGTTGCCACAAAAAAAAAAGACGTACAGAAAAATAATCCCGGATGATAACTTCAAATGATGTGATGGCAGCACATACTCTATGAGGATGGTTGCAGGCGGCAATCGAGCAGTAAACGAATGTCACCACAGCATATCAATGCATATGAAAATGATGATGACATCAAGGACGAAGACTAACCAACACAACGTAACATTGATGTTGAAGTTGGCCTCAAGCATACTCTCAATGGGAAAGAAACGGTGGCACTAATAATGGGTGTGAGTTTTAGACATTGGGGTGAAACCTTCAAATCTGAACATTTCTGGCAATACTTCCAGAATAGACCGATTATGCAGTCATCATGGTGCAATGGTTAGCATGCCCGCTTTTCATACATAGTGCATGGTTTTGCAACACCAAAAACTTTTTCAACGGTCGATTATTCACACTCAGTAATACTGGCCTTCGGCCATTAGGACTCACCTATAATAATGAGGTCCTTTGTCATTGAGCTAAATATGGACTCGGGCAGCACTCAGTGATGAGATAAGTTCGACATTGTGCTATTACAATGGACTGAATGGTCTAAGAGAGCCTAAAATAAATAAAACGCCGCTATGCCTAACGTAGGGTAATTGCGAACAAAAAACTCATGTTCATGACAAAGAAAAGTTGCAAAATTTTTTTAAATGTATGGCATTTAGTGGCACATAAATGTAGCCGCTTAAACAGAATGGCAAATATGCGACTAAATTGAAGCAAGGTTAACATGGTTGCCAAAGTTGGTAGAATTCTATCAAAAATGATAGATTTTTTACTGTTTGGTAGATTGGTAGAATCTTTGAAATTTTGGTAGATTTTGCCAAATATTCCTCTCCAACTAAGGTACTTCAACTTTACATAGAAATAAAAAATATTTAATAAAATATAAAGAAATAATCTTTTGAAATCTTTTGAAGAAATACAATTTTGACAAAATTTCCTATAGAAATACAATTTTACAAAACTTTCTATAGGAAAAAAATTTTGACAATTTTTTTTTTGAGGAACTAAAATTTTGACAAAATTTTCTATAGAAATCAAATTTTGATGAAATTTTATATAGAAATAAAATTTTGACAAAATTTTCTATAGAAATACAATTTTGACAAAATTTTCTATAGAAATACAATTTTCACAAAATTTTTATATAGAAATAAAACTTTGACAAAAATTTCTTTAGAAATAAAATGTTGACAAAAATTTCTATTGAAATGAAATTTTGACAAAATTTCCTATAGAAATAAAATTTTGACAAAATTTCCTGTAAAAATAAAATTTTGCCCAAATTTTATATAGAAAAATTTCGAAAAAAATATCTACAGAAATAAAATTTTGATAAAATTTTAAATAGAAATAAAATTTTATATAGAAATAAAATATTGACAAAATTTTCGATGGATATACTATTCTGAAAAAATGTTCTATAGAAATAAAACTTTGACAAATATTTCTTTAGAAATAAAATGTTGACAAAATTTTCTATAGAAATAAAATTTTCCATACATATAAAATTTTAACAAATTTTTCGGAAAAAATTTTCAGAAAATTTTCATACAACTAAATTGTTCAGAAAATTTTCTATGGAAATAAAGTTTTGACAAAATTTCCTATAGAAATAGTTTTGACAAAATTTCCTATAGAAATAAAATTTTGACAAAATTTTCTATAGAAATAAAATTTTGACAAAATTTTCTATAGAAATAAAATTTTGACAAAATTTTCTATAGAAATAAAAATTTGACAAAATTTTCGTTAGAAATAAAATTTTGACAAAATTTTCGTTAGAAATAAAATGTTGACAAAATTTTCTATAGAAATAAAATTTTGACAAAATTTTCTATAGAAATAAAATGTTGACAAAATTTTCTATAGAAATAAAATTTTGACAAAATTTTCTATAGAAATAAAATTTTTGACAAAATTTTCTATAGTTTTATTTCTATGACAAAATTTTCTATAGAAATAAAATTTTGACAAAATTTTCTATAGAAATAAAATTTTGACAAAATTTTCTATAGAAAAAAAATGTTGACAAAATTTTCTATAGAAATAAAATGTTGACAAAATTTTCTATAGAAATAAAATTTTTAATAAATTTTATATAGAAAAATTTCGAAAAAAATATCTACAGAAATAAAATTTTGATGAAATTTTATATAGAAATAAAATATTGACAAAATTTTCGATGGAAATACTATTCTGAAAAAAATTTTCTATAGAAATAAAACTTTGACAAATATTTCTTTAGAAATAAAATGTTGACAAAATTTTCTATAGAAATTAAATTTTGACAAAAGTTTCTATAGAAAAATTTTGAACAAAATATCTACAGACAAAATTTTCTATAGAAATGAAATTTTGACAAAATTTCCTATAGAAATAAAATTTTGACAAAATTTTCTATAGAAATAAAATTTTTACAACATTTTTCTATAGAAATAAAGTTTTGACAAAATTTTCTATAGAAAAAAAAAAACTTTGACAAATATTTCTTTAGAAATAAAATGTTGACAACATTTTCTATAGAAATAACATTTTGATAAAATATTCTATAGAAAAATTTTGAAAAAATATCTACAGAAATAAAATTTTATATAGAAAAAAATATTGACAAAATTTTCTTAGAAATAAAGTTTTGACAAAATTTCCTATAGAAATAGTTTTGACAAAATTTCCTATAGAAATAAAATTTTGACAAAATTTTCTATAGAAATAAAATTTTGACGAAATTTTCTATAGAAATAAAATTTTGACAAAATTTTCTATAGAAATAAAATTTTGACAACATTTGCTATAGAAATAAAACTTGGACAAAATTTTCTTTAGAAATAAAATGTTGAAAAAAATTTCTATAGAAATGAAATTTTGACTAAATTTCCTATAGAAATAAAAATTTGAAAAAAAGTTCATATAGAAATAAAATTTTGACAAAATTTCCTATGGAAATAAAATGTTGACAAAATTTCCTATAGAAATAAAGTTTTGACAAAATTTCCTATAGAAATAAAATTTTGACCAAATTTTATATAGAAAAATTTGGAAAAAAATATCTACAGAAATAAAATTTTATATAGAAATAAAATATTGACAAAATTTACTATAGAAATAAAATCTTGACAAAATTTTCGATAGAAATAAAATTTTGACAAAATTTTCTATAGAAATAAAATTTTGATAAAATTTTCTATAGAAATAAAATTTTGACGAAATTTTCTATAGAAATAAAATTTTGACAAAATTTCCTGTAAAAATAAAATTTTGCCCAAATTTTATATACAAAAATTTCGAAAAAAATATCTACAGAAATAAGATTTTGATAAAATTTTAAATAAAAATAAAATTTTATATAGAAATAAAATATTGACAAAATTTTCGATGGAAATACTATTCTGAAAAATTTTTCTATAGAAATAAAACTTTGACAAATATTTCGTTAGAAATAAAATGTTGACAAAATTTTCTATAGGAATAAAATTTTGACAAAATTTTCCATAGAAATAAAATTTGCGGAAAATTTGGGGAAAAAATTTTCAGAAAATTTTCTTGCAACTAAATTGTTCAGAAAATTTCTATGGAAATAAAGTTTTGACAAAATTTTCAATAGAAATAAAATTTTGACAAAATTTTCTATAGAAATAAAATTTTGACAAAATTTTCTATAGAAATAAAATTTTGACAAAATTTTCTATAGAAATAAAATTTTGACAAAATTTTCTATAGAAATAAAATTTTGACAAAATTTTCGATAGAAATCAAATTTTAACAAAAATTTTTATAGAAATAAAATTTTAACAAAAATTTTTATAGAAATAAAATTTTGACAAAATTTTCTATAGAGATAAAATTTTGATAAAATTTCCTATAGAAATAAAATTTTGATGAAATTTTCTATAGAAATAAAATGTTGACAAAGTTTGTTTACAAATAAATTTTTCAGAAAATTTTCTATGGAAATAAGTTTTGGAAATAAATTCTATAGAAATAAAATGTTGACAAATTTTCTATGAATTATATAACTGCACAGAAAGTTCTTTTAATTCAATTTTTAGAATTCGCTTTTCTCATATTATTAAAGGGTAGTTCTAACTTTTTTTGTTTCAAATAGGTTAAAAACAATAAGGATTAATAAAAGGGTACAAATTATTAAAATTTTGTCGAAAAAAAAAATACTAAATCCATTTTAGAAAAATTGCGAATTTTTGAATAAATTTGAGGTCAAATGGTTCAGACAAGCGTTAGAATGTATTAAAAATCATTAAAAATTGTAAATTTTATTTTATTTAATAAAAAATATCACAAAATTTTTTAATTCACATTCAAAACACTGTGTTCGGATCACAGCTCAAGAAGTGATGCAAATTCAGTGCAATGACTGCTGAAATGGAGGACATCCGTCCTATGACAAGCTTAAATGCATCGCTTCTGCGCCAATTTTGCACCACTTCCCGATCCGAAAAGAACATTTTCACTACTTTTTTGGAGACCGTTGTTTTTTGCTGGGTCATAATATATAATAAAATAATGAGGTATGTTCCGATTTTCGGAATAGCAAAATTTTCGTTTGACGATATTTTCTTAACCCTAAAATATAAAATGTGAACTTTGGCAACATAGTTCTCTTTGATAAGAACTTGAAATACAAATTGAATTTAGGTTTGTGAACAGTTTTATGTGGTAGCCGTTTTTTTTTCGGGGTCACTTACACTATTCAGTCCATTGTGAGCTGTGTTCCATATTATCATTGGCTTCGTAAATGTAAATATTATTTTAAGTGATTATACTTTGTAAAGCGGCAATACTGAGAACGCTTTCTAAATGAACGAAACATCCGAATTTACCCTATTAAATACAGCCACATTTGTAGTTACTCATACTATGCATATATGTGTGTTTCTGTGCACATATGACATTGCCTGGGACCCTATTATTACACTTTTTTTGCATAAATAATAGAAGTCAATTCCAATGTAAGTCTTTTCGATTTATTTGTAAATGCACGAGTAGAGTGAGTCTATAAATGTTGTATGTTTGTGTGTGCCTTGATCTTAATACTCACACATTTACAATAAATATTCATATAGAAAATTGTATGTATATTGTGCTCTTGCTGGCAATTGTTAATATCATAAGTATTGGCAATTTTGGCATACATACATGACTGGCACATTGAAGCATGAATACATACATTCTGTATTTGCAGAGTACCCAAATCCTCTTCAATATTCGTTGTCATATAGGAAAATCATATGTTACAATCACAAGTAGATTTGTGATTAGCAATTTTATTGCATATTGCAATCAAAGCAAAAATTTCGTATTAATATATACATATAGAAAAAGTTTTGGTATGAGAATGATTGCCAACGGTATTATTTAGTAAACAGGTTGACCGACTATCGATGATATTTTAACAAATTACGAATTTTTATAATTTTTTTATGAGTTTTAATAGATTCCTACGTTTGTTGTCTGAAACCTCAAAAATTCACAATTTTTATAATTTGCATTGCCTTATTTATTCTTACTGTGTTAAATGTATTCGAAACAAAAAACAATAAAAAGTTTCCTTTAATATATGAAAACACGAGTTACAAAAAAAACTTGAATTAAAAGAACTTCGTGGGTACACAAAAAATTTTTTTTCTGATTCAATCACACAATTTATTGATCTAATTAATTTTTTAATTGAAATGTCTTCAATCACGAAAATGATAGTATCAATCACAGTTTTAATGATTAAAAAATTAATTGACTTGATTTTGAAAATTTCAATTCATTATACCCTGCGCCACACTGTGGAACAGGGTATTATAAGTTAGTGCATATATTTGCAACACCCAGAAGGAGATGAGATAGACACATGGTGTCTTTGGCAAAAATGCTCAGAGTGGGCTCCTGAGTCGGTATAGCCATGTCCGTCTGTCCGTGAACTCATTTTTGTAATCAAAGTCTAGGTCGCATTTTAGTCCAATCGACTTCAAATTTGGCACAAGTATGTGTTTTGGCTCATAATATTGATTTTGGAAGAAATTGGTTCAGATTTAGATATAGCTCCCATATATATATTTCGCCCGATATGGACTTATATGGCTCCAGAAGCCAGAGTTTTACCCTAATTTGCTTAAAATTTTGCACAAGAAGAACAATTAGTACTATAGTCAAGTGTGTCAAATATTATTGAAATCGGTTCAGATTTAGATATAGCTCCCATATATATTTCGCCCAATATACTAGGAGTACAATTAGTAGTGTAGTCAAGTGTGCCAAATTTTATTGAAATCGGTTCAGATTTAGATATAACTCCCATATATATCGTTCGCCCGATTTGCACTCATATGACCACAGAGGCCAATTTTTAACTCCGATTTAGTTGAAATTTTGCACAGGGAGTAGAATTAGCATTGTTGTAAATATGGCACAAGTATGTGTTTTGGCTCAGAATAGAACCCTATTGATTTTGGAAGAAATCGGTTCAGATTTAGATATAGCTCCCATATATATATATTTCGCCCGATATGGACTTATATGGCCCCTGAAGCAAGAGTTTTACCTTAATTTGCTTAAAACTTTGCACAAGAAGAACAATTAGTACTACAGTCAAAAGTGCCAAATTTTATTGAAATCGGTTCAGATTTAGATATAGCTCCCATATATATCTTTCGCCCGATATGGACTTATATGGCCCCAGAAGCCAGAGTTTTACCCTAATTTGCTTAAAATTTTGCACAAGAAGAACAAATAGCGCTATAGTCAAGTGTGCCAAATTTTATTGAAATCGGTTAAGATTTAGATATAGCTCCCATATATAGCTTTCGCCCGATTTACACTCATATGACCACAGAGGCAAATTTTTAACTCCGATTTAGTTGAAATTTTGCACAGGGAGTAGAATTAGCATTGTAGCTATGTGTGCCAAATTTGGTTGAAATCGGTTCAGATTTATATATAGCTCCCATACATATCGTTCGCCCGTTTTACACTCATATGACCACAGAGGCCAATTTTTAACTCCGACTTAGTTGAAATTTTGCACAGGGAGTAGAATTAGCATTGTAGCTATGCGTGCCAAATTTGGTTGAAATCGGTTCAGGTTTATATATAGCTCCCATATATATCGTTCGCCCGATTTACACTCATATGACCACAGAGGCAAATTTTTAACTCCGATTTAGTTGAAATTTTGCACAGGGAGTAGAATTAGCATTGTAGCTATGCGTGCCAAATTTGGTGGAAATCGGTTCAGATTTAGATATGGCTCCCATATATATCGTTCGCCCGATTTACACTCATATGACCACAGGGGCAAATTTTTAACTCCGATTTAGCTGAAATTTTGCACAGGGAGTAAAATTAGCATTGTAGCTATGCGTGCCAAATTTGGTTGAAATCGGTTCAGATTTATATATAGCTCCCATATATATCGTTCGCCCGTTTTACACTCATATGACCACAGAGGCCAATTTTTAACTCCGACTTAGTTGAAATTTTGCACAGGGAGTAGAATTAGCGTTGTAGCTATGCGTGCCAAATTTGGTGGAAATCGGTTCAGATTTAGATATGGCTCCCATATATATCGTTCGCCCGATTTACACTCATATGACCACAGAGGCCAATTTTTAACTCCGATTTAGTTGAAATTTTGCACGGGGAGTAGAATTAGTATTGTAGCTATGAGTGCCAAATTTCGGTTCAGATTTACATATAGCTCCCATATATATGTTTTTCTGATTTCGACAAAAATGGTAAAAATACCAACATTTTCCTTGTAACATCGCCCGCCACTGCTTAGTCGAAAAGTTGTAAAAATGACTCTAATTTTCCTAAACTTCTAATACATATATATCGAGCGATAAATCATAAATAAACTTTTGCCAAGTTTCCTTAACATTGCTTCAGATTTAAATGTTTCCCATACTTGTTTTTACTAACATTGTGTTCCACCCTAGTGCATTAGCCGACTTAAATTTTGAGTGTATAGATTTTGTAAAAGTCTATCAAATTCTGTCCAGATCGAGTGATATTTAAATGTATGTATTTGGGACAAACCTTTATATATAGCCCCCAACACATTTGACGGATGTGATATGGTATCGAAAATTTAGATCTACAAAGTGGTGGTGGGTATAATATAGTCGGCCCCGCCCGACTTTAGACTTTCCTTACTTGTTTTTAATTGATTCAATTAAAAATTTTGATTCATTGCAAAACTCAATTAGTTTCTTGAACTAAAAACATGACTATTTTCCATTGGTATTTTATCTGATTTTGTGTTTTTTGTTTGATTAAAAAATTGATTGTTTGAAATAAATTTTTATTTAAAAATTTAAAAAAAAATCACTTCACTTTTTAAGTGACTTAGTCTTCCGAGTTTGATTAAAAAGTCAATTGTATCAATTCATTTTTTAATTAAAAATATAAAAATTTTCAATCCTTAACTTAATTAATTTAACGCTTCGACCTTGATTAAAAAGTTAATTGGATCAATTAATTTATTAATTGAAAAAATTTTCGACTTCAATCAACTTTTTAATTGGAAATAGTTTGGTGATATTTTTTTTTTCTGTATATTTAAAATGTTCCTTTTTTTTGTTGTTGTGCTTTTAGATACAAATTTTTTTTTTGCTGTGCTATATTATATAAAATTTATTATATTAAAATAAGGGAAATGGTTTTTGATAACCATTACCTTAAATATATTTTAATTTATATATCTTACATTTATTATAAATAAATCTTAATAGATTTGTTTTAATTCAATGCAATTTAATTAAATTTAACTAAAATTTATTCACTTCTGTTTCCTCTAATACAATTTAGCTTATTTTTATCTTCAATAAAGGGTGGTTAATTGAGTAGTAAAATAAAATTACAATAATTTCCTAAATAGTTTGTGTTTTATTCAAAATCAACATCGGCCCTTGAAATTTTAACTACCCTTTACATACATTTTTTTTGACATTGAATTGAATTTAAATCGTAGATTCTTGTCTTAAGGACGAGAGTCCATTTAAACTCAATTTTCATTTCTTTAACAAAAGGCCAAGACCTCGCAATGTGTCATTGTCAACAATTGCATTCATTCCAAATACGGATACTATTGCAAGTGGTTCTTGAGTTTAAAATTTTTCGATAGTTAGTATCCTTAATTGTAACAGAATTGTTAAGTAGTGCCTTTCAGTCAGTCGTACAAGCATTATTACCCTAAGGCATGCCAGAATATCAAGAATGAGAGAAATGCTGGTGACTATGGCTTCAACACGTTCGTTTTTATCAATGGTCTGTGTACAGTATAGCCTGTGTAAATTAAAACTTCGTTAGCCCTGTCATTTTACTTTCCTAAAGTTCTTCCCCCGTTTGTTTTTGTCCTTCGTGTAAAACATTTTTTCATTAGTTTCTCCATTGTAGTATTATTAGAGATACCAACACACAAGACAATATTGTGGAATTCATCTTAATTTTGATACAAAAAAAAAAAAAACCGACAGACAGACACAAGGGAGAAAGAGCAAAAGAAGATTAAGAATACAAAAGAAATAAGTAAAGCGATTCTGTTGAAAGTAATTAAGACAGTTTTTTTTTTCGTTGGCTTTGAAATACAGATAGTGGAGAATGGTGAAAAACAAAAACCGAAATGCTGAACATGTCAAGAAAGTTCCGGTTTTTTCTTCGGTCGTCCATAAAAAGAAACATGCATGGCAAACAAGGACTAGTGAGAAATTCTTAAGACAAAATATGCTATTATAAGAAGACAATTCCACAAAGACAGTGGTAGTATTAAACCTAATCTAAAAAGCTAAATAGCACATAAAGGGTGGCTGAAATGTAATGCAACCAAATCGTATTTTAAACCATTATTGGTTGACGCCTGTAGAGCACGGTTTCGACTCGTGCCAAAAATAATCTAACAAAATTTTAAGAAAAATCTACTAAATTGAAAATAATTTTATTTTGAAAAAATTTTGTCAAATTTTAATTTCTATAGAAAATTTTTTCAAAATTTTATTTCTATAGAAAATTTTGCCAAAATTTTATATCTTTGGAAAATTTTGTCAAAATTTTATTTTTATAGAAAATTTTTTCAATATTTTATTTCTATAGAAAATTTTGTCAAAATTTTATTTCTATAGAAAATTTTGTCAAAATTTTATTTCTATAGAAAATTTTGTCAAAATTTTATTTCTATCGAAAATTTTGTCAATATTTTATTTCTATAGAAAATTTTGTCAAAATTTTATTGCTATAAAAATTTTTGTAAAATTTTATTTCTATAGAAAATTTTGTCAACATTTTATTTCTATAGAAAATTTTGTCAAAATTTTATTTCTATAGAAAATTTTGTCAATATTTTATTTCTATAGAAAATTTTGTAAATTTTTTTTCTATAGAAAACTTTGTCAACATTTTATTTGTATAGAAAATTTTGTCAAAATTTTATTTCTATAGACAACTTTGTTAAAATTTTATTTCTATAGAAAATTTTATCAAAATTTTATTTCTATAGAAAATTTTACCAAAATTTTATTTCTATAGAAAATTTTATCAAAATTTTATTTCTATAGAAAATTTTGTCAAAATTTTATTTCTATAGGAAATTTTGTCAAAATTTTATTTCTATAGACAAATTTGTCAAAATTTTATTTCTATAGAAAATTTTGTCAAAATTTTATTTCTATAGAAAATTTTGTCAAAATTTTATTTCTATAGAAAATTTTGTCAAAATTTTATTTCTATAGAAAATTTTGTCAAAATTTTATTTCTATAGAAAATTTTGTCAAAATTTTATTTCTATAGAAAATTTTGTCAAAATTTTATTTCTATAGAAAATTTTGTCAAAATTTTATTTCTATAGAAAATTTTGTCAAAATTTTATTTCTATAGAAAATTTTGTCAAAATTTTATTTCTATAGAAAATTTTGTCAAAATTTTATTTCTATAGAAAATTTTGTCAAAATTTTATTTCTATAGAAAATTTTGTCAAAATTTTATTTCTATAGAAAATTTTGTCAAAATTTTATTTCTATAGAAAATTTTGTCAAAATTTTATTTCTATAGAAAATTTTGTCAAAATTTTATTTCTATAGAAAATTTTATCAAAATTTTATTTCTATAGAAAATTTTGTCAAAAATTTATTTCTATAGAAAATTTTGTCAAAATTTTATTTCTATAGAAAATTTTGTCAAAATTTTATTTCTATAGAAAATTTTGTCAAAATTTTATTTCTATAGACAAATTTGTCAAAATTTTATTTCTATAGAAAATTTTGTCAAAATTTTATTTCTATAGAAAATTTTGTCAAAATTTTATTTCTATAGAAAATTTTGTCAAAATTTTATTTCTATAGAAAATTTTGTCAAAATTTTATTTCTATAGAAAATTTTGTCAAAAATTTATTTCTATAGAAAATTTTGTCAAAATTTTATTTCTATAGAAAATTTTGTCAACATTTTATTTCTATAGAACATTTTGTCAAAATTTTATTTCTATAGACAACTTTGTCAAAATTTGATTTCTGTAGAAAATTTTATCAAAATTTTATTTCTATAGAAAATTTTGTCAAAATTTTATTTCTATAGACAACTTTGTTAAAATTTTATTTCTATAGAAAATTTTATCAAAATTTTATTTCTATAGAAAATTATATCAAAATTTTATTTCTATAGAAAATTTTATCAAAATTTTATTTCTATAGAAAATTTTGTCAAAATTTTATTTCTATCGAAAATTTTGTCAAAATTTTATTTCTATAGAAAATTTTGTCAAAATTTTATTTCTATAGAAAATTTTGTCAAAATTTTACTTCTATCGAAAATTTTGTCAAAATTTTATTTCTATCGAAAATATTGTCAAAATTTTATTTCTAAAGAAAATTTTTTCAATATTTTATTTCTATCGAAAATTTTGTCAAAATTTTATTTCTATCGAAAATTTTGTCAAAATTTTATTTCTTTAGAAAATTTTGTCAAAATTTTATATCTATAGAAAATTTTGTCAAAATTTTATTTCTATAGAAAATTTTGTCAAATTTTTACTTCTATCGAAAATTTTGTCAAAATTTTATTTCTATCGAAAATGTTGTCAAAATTTTATTTCTATCGAAAATGTTGTCAAAATTTTATTTCTATGGAAAATTTTGTAAAAATATTATTTCTATAGAAAATTTTCTCAAAATTTTATTTCTATAGAAAATTTTGTCAAAATTTTATTTCTGTAGAAAATTTTGTCAAAATTTATTTCTGTAGAAAATTTTGTCAAAATATTCTTTCTATAGAAAATTTTGTCAAAATTTTATTTCTATAGAAAAATGTTCGTCAAAATTTTATTTCTTTAGAAAATGTTTTCAAAAATTATATTTCTATAGAACATTTTGTCAAAATTTTATTTATATAGAAAATTTTGTCAAAATTTTATTTCTATAGAAAATTTTGTCAAAATTTTATTTCTATAAAAATTTTTGTAAAATTTTATTTCTATAGAAAATTTTGTCAAAATTTTATTTCTATAGAAAATTTTGTCAAAATTTTCTTTCTATAGAAAATTTTGTCAAAATTTTATTTCTTTAGAAAATTTTGTCAAAATTTTATTTCTATAGAAAATTTTGTCAAAATTTTATTTCTATAGAAAATTTTGTCAATATTTTATTTCTATAGAAAATTTTGTAAATTTTTTTTCTATAGAAAACTTTGTCAACATTTTATTTCTATAGACAACTTTGTCAATATTTTATTTCTATAGAAAATTTTGTAAAATTTTTTTTCTATAGAAAACTTTGTCAAAATTTTATTTCTATAGACAAATTTGTCAACATTTTATTTCTATAAAAAATTTTGTCGAAAATTTTACTTCTATAGAAAATTTTGTCAAAAATTTATTTCTATAGAAAATTTTATTTCCATAGGAAATTTTATCAAAATGTTATTTCTATAGAAAAATTTGTCAAAATTTTATTTCTATAGAAAATTTTGTTAAAATTTTATTTCTATAGAAAATTTCGTTAAAATTTTATTTCTATAGAAAATTTTGTCAAAATTTTATATCTATAGAAAATTTTGTCAACATTTTATTTCTATAAAAAATTTTGTCGAAAATTTTACTTCTATAGAAAATTTTGTCAAAAATTTATTTCTATAGAAAATTTTATTTCCGTAGGAAATTTTATCAAAATGTTATTTCCATAGAAAATTTTGACAAATTTTTATTTCTATAGAAAGTTTTGTTAAAATTTTATTTTTATAGAAAATAAACTCTTTAATTTCCCTCGTTGGTTGAACCTTATACACTTTACACAAATCCTATTCACAATTGAAGAAAAGTAAAAAACAATACATCCCTTTTATCCACTGTTAACAAGTCAGTTTGGTTTCTTTTAGTTTCTTCTTATATTATTCATTGGCTATGGCTAATTACTACAAATTACTACGACAATTTTTCTTTTCAAGCTGTAATATTGAATTAATTATAAGAAATCCAATAACAATGAATATATAAAGGGAATTCTTTAGGAAATGGTTGGCTTTAATTCTAATTACAAAATGGATGAAATAGATTTTTGTAACAAAAATTTAATTTCGCTAATTTGTTCGAAATTTTCTACAAAATAATTAAAACGTAAAATATAGTTCAATATTCCCCATAAATAGTTGATTTTTTTAAGATAGTATTGTAAAATTTAGATTTTTTTTACGTTTCCCAAAAAAATGCAGCTTTTAGTACTTCGCAATACGATATTTTATGCTTTTGTTTTAATTTCCCCCAGAATTGAAACTTTACTCTTTCTAGGGCCAGGTGAGCGAATGATTAACTGAAATTATATATACCACCAGGTCGTATAAGTTTCATTGATTTTTCTAATAATCATACGCAGAGGTGTGCTCAAATGAAACTTTATAGCTTGAATAATAATTTAAATGATTAATATAAATAGCCTTTTAAAATCGCCATAAAATCGCCTATGTGTGAGTTTAACTCAATATCGAAAGTTAACTCAAACTAATTTAATTTTGCGAAAAGTTAAATATTAAAAAAAAAATTGTAATTGTATTAAAGAAATTGTAAAAATTCGCTCGAAAGGAAACAGGCGAGAAAAGTTAATTGTTAAAATATTTTTTTTTTTTATAAAAAATTGCATTAGTTTATGTTTTCTTAATTTGTTCAAATTTTTTTATAAGATACGACATAAAATATGGTTTACTTTTCCCTCGAAATAGTAAATTTTTCAATATATATTTTTTAATTTAGTATTTTGCAGTATTACATGATTTAGTTGTATTTTTTTTTTTAGAATTAAAACGTAACTCTTTTCATGGCCATGGGGTCGAATGATTAACTTAAAATTTTATTTGCCACCAGGTCGTATACGTTCCAATAATTTATATAATTATTATACGTATAGGTGCACTCAAATGAAACTTTATTGTAGGACTTATAATTTGTATGATGAATATAAACAGCCTTTTAATCGCCTTATGTAATGTGTGAGCTTAACTTAATAACGCAAGTTAATATAATCAAAGTTAATTTTGCGATTCTTAATTATTAAAATACATTTTAGTAAAAAAAATAATAGGTCCTTTCAATTTTCCATTAGTAATGTGCAATATTATATATTTTTGTTGTAATTTTCCAAGAATTGAAACTTTACTCTTTCCAAAGCTATGTGGCCAAACTGAAATTTTACTTGACACCAGATAGTATAGGTTTTATTATTTAATGTAATAATAGACTTTTTAATCGGCTTATGCAAATTTAAATTTGCGAAAAGTTTATTAATAAAATACACTTAATGGATTATGTATATATTCGTTTTGCTCAGAAAAAAAATATGACCAAAATATTTCCAATTAAAAAGTTGTTTGAAATTGAAAAGGAAGCAATTAAAAAAATTTTACTGATACAATTAACCCTTTCATCAAATTAAAAAAGAATATCAATTAAGAAAATGATTGAAAATGTTCACATTTTAATTAAAATTTAATTGAGATAACATTTTAATTAAATGAAAATATATTTCCAATTAAAAAAATATAATTGAAAATTTTATGCGGAAATATCTAGTTTCATACTATTTATTGCTTCATTAAATTTTGACGCAAATCTAAAGGAAATTCCAACTATAATTATAATCGGAAAACCCATAAGAAAGTATAAAATCTTCTAAAATAAAAAGAAAATTACTTCATTTAAAGGAAAAATAATTAAAAATAAATAAACAATAATAGGCAATGAATAATTGCTTTTCTCAATTAAAAAATTAATTGTGTTTGTCAAACAACATCAATTTAATGTTTATTTAACCAATTAAAAATTAATTAATTGAAAATGCCAGAAGAAATCAATTAATTTATTAAGAAAGCACAGTTTTTATTTCCAATTAATTTCTACTTTAATGTTTGAATCAGAAAAAAAAAATAATTTTCTTAATAAGTTTGACATTTTCTACAAGATATTACGGCATAAAATATACTTCAATGTTCTCGCAATGTAGTATATTTTCGATATATATATTTCCTAATGCTAGTTCCTTTCAACTTTCATTTCGTATTTCGCATTATTATATGCTTTCGTTTTAATTTTCCCACAATGAACACTTTACTCTTTCGAGGGTCATGTGGGCGAATGATTAACTGAAATTATATTTGCCACCAGGTCGTATACATCTCATTAAGTTATCTAATGATTATACGTATAGGTGCACTAAAATAAAATATTCGAGTAACAATTTGAATGATTAATATAAATAGCCTTTTAATCGCCTTATGCTGTATGAATATAAACTTTGGCAAACATAAGACCAAACTGCTGCTGGCAGTGATTAATTCTGAAAACCTAACGAGCTTAACTCCATGGAGTAGCCAGGACTATCAAATACAAACAATTTATTATCGAAAAGTTAACATAAACAAAGTTAATTATGCGAAGATTTTGATTATCCATAATAAAACAAAATATACCAGCTGTTACTTTAATGGCAAATCGTTACTTAGCACCACCACCATTATCTTTCGAATCAAAGTGAGTTTTTTGCTGCAACCAAAGGTGAGAGTTATAAAGTTATCGGGTTTTTGTGTGCTTTAATCAGATTACTGATTTATGACCACCGGTGGTGATGATGGTATAAAAGGGACTAGAATTGAGAAAGGGCGATAATAAATCAAATCACAATCACAGGACTATTGAGCATAGGGATATACATTCATTGGTGTCTCGGAAAAAGAAATGTAAACGTAACAAATCCCAAGTGCACAGTTTACATTTTTCAATAATAGCTGTGTTTTATTATAGAAAAATTCACAACTGTATTAAAAGAGAATTGAGGACCTTTTTGATGTGTACTACCTTTCAATTGTTGTTTAATATTTTGTTTTCCAATTTCCAGGAATAAATACTTTACCCGTTCCAGGGCCATGTAAGCGAATGATTAATTGAAATTATATTTACCATCAGGTCGTATACGTTTCATTAATTTATCTAATAATTATACGTAGAGGTGAACTCAAATAACACATTATTGTTCGCATAATAATCTGAATGATTAATATAAATAGCCTTTTAATCGCTTTAGGCTATGTGAATATAAACTTTCGTAAACAAAAGACCAAATTCTTGCCAGTGATTAATTTTGTAAACCTAATAAGCACAATAAATTAGCCATCAATATATAAACAAAGTTAATTATGCGACAAATTAGTTATTAGAATAAATTTTTGTAAAACATTGGATTCTCATTATTTAAGTTTATTTGTTCGTAATATACTACATTAAAAAGAACAAAGACAAAATATAGTTCAATTTTCTCTAGACACAATTTATTTATTTAGATATAGATTTTTAGAACATTTGCTTTCATTTTTTTGTATTTTGTAATGAACACGTGACATTTTCCATGGCCATTGGAGCGAATGAATAACTGAAATTTATTTTAACATCAGGTCGTATACGTTTCATTAATTTATGTAATACTTATACGTAGAGTTGCACTCAAGCAATTTCAGGATTTTTGGGGACGAAAAGTTCGTAAATTGGGAACAAGAAAAATACTGGCAACAAATGGTTCCTAATTTGGGGGCCAGGCAATTTGAACGATTATTATAAATAGTCTTATAAACATCTTATGCTTTTTTATGCCAAGAATAAAAACTTTAGTCTGCCCAGTGCCTTGTGAGCGAATGATTAACCGAAATTATGTTTACCATCAGGTCGTATGCGTTTCACTAATTTATGTAATAATTATACGTACAGGTGTACGCCTTATTATCTGTGATTATAATATCAAAAGTCAATTGTTCATAAATATATGGTGACCGAACTCCCATTTTGAATTTTCGAGCTTTCGGAAGATGATCACCGGTCACCTGGTGTAGTGTTTCAAAATCTTGCAGCACAAATATTTAAACATTTTCTGATTTTCTACAGCCAAGCATATTTCTTAATTGTTATTATTTTTTTATAAAAACTTGTCAAAAAATTCTTGCGAATTTTTGTGAGGAACATACTTTAATTTAAATTCTGGATTTTTAGGGACGAAAAGTTCGTAATTTGGGAATAAGAAAAATACTGACAACAAATGGTTCCTAATTTGGGGGCCAGGCAATTTGAACGATTATTATAAATAGTCTTCTAAACATCTTATGCTTTTTTATGCCAATAATAAAAACTTTAGTCTGTCCAGTGCCATGTGAGCGAATGATTAACCGAAATTATATTTACCATCAGGTCGTATATTTATGTAATAATTATACGTAGAGGTGTACTCAAATAAGCTGAATGATTATTATAAAGTGCCTTTGATTCGTCTTATGCTATGTGATACTTAAACGGTTTTTGTTTTTTTTTTTTGGAAATTTTACTGATTTTCTACAGCCTTTTTTTATACCCACCACCATAGAATGGTGACGGGGGTATAATAAGTTTGTCATTCCGTTTGTAACACATCGAAATATCGATTTCCGACTATATAAAGTATATATATTCTTGATCTGGGAGAAATTCTAAGACGATATAACGATGTCCGTCTGTCCGTCTGTCTGTCTGTCTGTTGTAATCACGCTACAGTCTTCAATAATGAAGCAATCGTGCTGAAATTTTGCACAAACTCGTCTTTTGTCTGCAGGCAGGTCAAGTTCGAAGATGGGCTATATCGGTCCAGGTTTTGATATAGTCCCCATATAAACCGACCTCCCGATTTGGGGTCTTGGGCTTATAGAAATCGTAGTTTTTATCCAATTTGCCTGAAATTGGAAATCTAGAGGTATTGTAGGACCACAAATACGTGTGCCAAAAATTGTGAGTATCGGTCCATATTTTGGAATAGCCCCCATATAGACCGATCTCCCGATTTTACTTCTTGGGCTTATAGAAACCGCAGTTTTTATTCAATTTAGCTGAAATTGGAAATCTAGTGGTATTGTAGGACCACAAATACGTGTGCCAAAAATTGTGAGTATCGGTCCATATTTTGGTATAGCCCCTATATAGACCGATCTCCCGATTTTACTTCTTGGGCTTATAGAAACCGCAGTTTTTATTCAATTTACCTGAAATTGGACATCTAGAGGTATTGTAGGACCACAAATACGTGTGCCAAAAATTGTGAGTATCGGTCCATGTTTTGGTATGGTCCCCATATAAAACGACCTCCCGATTTGGGGTCTTGGGCTTATAGAAACCGTAGTTTTTATCCAATTTGTCTGAAATTGGAAATCTAGAGGTATTTTAGGACCATAAAGAGGTGTGCCCGAAATGGTGAGTATCGGTCCATATTTTGGTATAGCCCCCATATAGACCGATTTCCTGATTTTACTTCTTGGGCTTCTAGAATCCGAAGTTTTTATCCTATTTGCCTGAAATTGGAAATCAAGAGGTATTTTCGGGTCATAAAGAGGTGTGCCGAAAACGGTGAGTATCGGTCCATATTTTAGTATAGCCCCCATAATAACTTCTTGGGTTTCTAGAAACCGTAGTTTTTATCTGATTTGCCTGAAATTGTAAATATTCTGGTATTTTAGGCTCACAAAAACGTGTATCGGATTAAGTTTTTATCGGTCCATTTGGTAATGCCTCCATATAGACCGACTTCACTTCTTGAGGGTTAGAAGGAGCACTGAACATGAAAATTGCTTGAAACTCAATGTAAAATTTCCAGATTTTACTTCTACAGATTTAAGATTTCAAATCAATAACGTCTTGATTTATAATTTTCTTGCACACTTGCAAGAGATGTTAATGTTTCCTCTAAAACTCAAACAAAAATGGTTCTTATAAATCCTGAATCTGATATAGTCCTCATAGGTGAAATCTTTAAATTTATCTTCGGGAAGTGTCCTCAAGCCCTCCTAAAATTTCAAAGGAAACCCTAATATTTGGTTCATGGCGGTGGGTATTTAAGATTCGGCCTGGCCGAACTTACTGCTGTATATACTTGTTTATTTTTTTTTTACAAAAATTTATTGGGAATTTTTGTGAGGAACATACTCTAATTTAAATTGGGGATTTTGGGGGACGTAAGGTTCCTAATTTGGGAAAAAAGCGTCAGCTGGTAGCTCTACACTCAAATAATTTAAATGATTGTTATAAAAATCCTTTTAATCACCTTTTTATGCTAAGAATAAACAATTTCGAGAGCTTAACTGGTTTTTTTAATCATCAGGTCGTATACGTAACATTAATTTATATGTAATAATTATAGTTTCAAAAATTTTTATAATAATGAAATAATCTGAATGATTATTATAAAGAGCCTTTGAATCGTCGTGTGTGTGTGTGTGTTTTTTTTTAATTTTCCAATAACAAAAATGTTACTCTTTCCAGTGCCATGGGGGCGAATGAAATTATATATTACCACTAGGTCGTATACGTTTCATTAATTTATCTAATAATTATACGTAGAGGTATCCTCGAATAATTTGAATGATAAATATAAATAGCCTTTGCATCGCCTTATTTTATTTGAATGCTATTTGAATATATCATAAAAAACGAGTCTAAAGCTTGAAAAATGTTGTCCTTGATTTTTTGTGTTTTTATATCCTCCACCATAGGATGGGGGGTATATTAACTTTGTCATTCCGTTTGTAACACATCGAAATATTGATCTAAGACCCCATAAAGTATATATATTCTGGGTCGTGGTGAAATTCTGAGTCGATCTGAGCATGTCCGTCCGTCCGTCCGTCTGTTGAAATCACGCTAACTTCTGAACGAAACAAGCTATCGACTTGAAACTTGGCACAAGTAGTTGTTATTGATGTAGGTCGAATGGTATTGCAAATGGACCTTATCGGTCCACTTTTACGTATAGCCCCCATATAAACGGACCCCCTTACTCTCTTAGAGTAAGAGAAGCAAATTTCATCCGATCCGGCTGAAATTTGGTACATAGTGTTAGCATATGATCTCTAACAACCATGCAAATATTGGTCCACATCGGTCCATAATTATATATAGCCCCCATATAAACCGATCCCCCGATTTGGCTTGCAGAGCCTCTAAGAGAAACAAATTTCATCCGATCCGGCTGAAATTTGGTACATGGTGTTAGTATATGATCTCTAACAACCATGCTAAAATTGGTTCACATCGGTCTATAATTATATATAGCCCCCATATAAACCGATCCCCCGATTTGGCTTGCAGAGCCTCTAAGAGAAACAAATTTCATCCGATCCGGCTGAAATTTGGTACATGATGTTAGTATATGGTCTCTAATGACCATGCAAAAATTGGTCCATATCGGTCCATAATTATATATAGCCCCCATATAAACCGATCACCAGATTTGACTTCCGGAGCCTCTTGTAAGACCAAAATTCATCTGATTCAGTTGAAATTTGGTACGTGATGTTAATATATGGCCTCAAACACCCATGCAAAAATTGGTCGATATCGGTCCATAATTATATGTAGGCCCCATATAAACCGATCCCCAGATTTGACCTCCGGAGCACCTTGCAAGAGCAAAATTCTTCCCATTCGGTTGAAATTTGCTACGTGATGTTAGTATATGGTATCCAACAACCATGCAGGAATTGGTTCCTATCAGTTCATAATTATATATATAGCTCCCATATAAACCCATCGCCAGATTTGACGATCTGGTGGAAATTTGGTACGTGGTGGTAGTATATGATATTTAACAACCATGCCAAAAGTGGTCCATGTCAGTCCATAATCATTTATAGCCCCCATATAAACCGATCCCGATATTTGGTTTTGGAGCCTCTTGGAGGAGCAAATTTCATCCGAGTGAGTTGAAATTTGTGGATGACAGTCTTTCGTAGAAGTTTCTACGCAATCCATGGTGGAGGGTACATAAGATGCGGCCTGGCCGAACTTACGGCGGTATATACTTGTTTTTTTTTTTGTTTTTTTTTTTTTAGAATAATTAATCACCAACCGATTGTTGCATTTTCAATTTGTGTATATCGCTTTTAATAATGAGCAATTTTATGAATCTATATTTAGATTTATAAGCAATAAAAATTAATTTTTTTTCCTGCAAACAAAACCCTACAAATATATTATGAAACGAACTACATTTGTTGGAAGAATAGAAACCAATTTTCATTGAAAGAGAATTTTTCATAAGTGTTCATGCTAGCTAGTCACCCAATAAATAAATCGGGGTCCATGTATTGAGGGAAGCTCAACTAATGGAAGTTTCTCTGGCAAAAAAAAAAAAAAAAAACAAGTTCATACTATATCGAATGAATGCAAGCGAAAAGAGTTCAATGAGAGACTACAATATCATAAATTTATTGCTGGATGTGAAGTTGTGGCTTGCTTTTTAAAAGGAAACGGAAGTAGCCACTCATACAAATACAAAACATGGTTCGATTCATCAACACACAAACCCCAACCCAACCCATCACAAATGGAAGCATGTATTCGCCTGTTTGTTTTAGGTTTTGCACTTACTCGGTTGTAAATTGAAATTATTAGCAAATGAACATGTTACTTTACGTGTTCATCTAACATAATTCAATATGGTAATAAAAAAAATAGAATGTGGAAAACCTTGTAGAAAACAAACATGGAGTAATGAAATGTCATAGAAATAAAAAGAAAGCCATCATAAAAAAAAAAAAAAAAAAACAAACAAACAAATACATACATACAAAATATTTGTTTAGTTAGAATACCCATAGAGAACAGAAATCAAATACAAAAGCAAAATCTTCTTTCCTTTTCCGTCTGATGAGATTTTTACCTAGGGAATATTTTTCTTCCTGTTGTTTTTCTTTTTGGATTCGAATGACAAAATGTAACAAATTCCCGTAGGCAATGTGTACCATTCATTTATGCTTTACCTGAAAAAGAATAACAAATAGCCAATATTCACAGTCTTATCACCTGCCAAAAGAAAAAAAAATCAAGAGCATACAGGGTTGGGGAAGACTTCCCTGTACATACAAACATTTCATTCAAGAATATTAATTATTCATTCCATAGAAAGAGAATGCGGATACGGATATGATAAAGGTGGTAATGAAGGCACAGGTAAACATGTTGTTTTGGACTAAAGAGATTACCAGTCAACATCAATAGGAGGTTGAGAGGAATCCGCAAAGCAATTATGTTTTGATGCCTAAAAGTAGACTTAAGTTTTATGAAATATCTGGAGATTATATACAGCATTAGCTTTGGGAATTTCTTTAAGTGGTACACACAAAAACAAATTTTTCTGATTCAATCATGAACTAACACAGAAAAAAAAATTCACGAAAATTTTTCCAATTAAAATTTTAATTGAGTTTTCGAAAATTTTCAATTAAAAATTTAATTGATTCAACAAATATTTTAATTGAAACAAAATTCAATCACAAAAATTAATAGTATCAATTAAATTTTTAATTGGATAATTTATTTATCTTTTAGTCAATTATTTGAATTAACTTTTTAAGTGATACTATTATTTCTGTGATTGAAGACATTTCAATTAAAAAATTAATTGGATCAATTAATTTCGTGATTGAATCAGAGCAAAAAAAGTATATAAAAAAGTATATACGGCCGTAAGTTCGGCCAGGCCGAATCTTATGTACCCTCCACCATGGATTGCGTAGAAACTTCTACGAAAGACTGTCATCCACAAATTTCAACTCACATGGTTGTTAAATATCATATACTACCACCACGTACCAAATTTCAATCAGATCGGATGAATCTTGCTCCTCCAAAAGGCATCGGAGGTTAAATCTGGGAATCGGTTTATATGGGAGCTATATATTATTATGGACTGATAGGAACCAATTCCTGCATGGTTGTTGGATACCCTATACTAACATCACGTACCAAATTTCAACCGAATGGGAAGAATTTTGCTCTTCCAAGGTGCTCCGGAGGTCAAATCTGGGGATCGGTTTATATGGGGCCTATATATAATTATGGACCGATATGGACCAATTTTTGCATGGGTGTTTGAGGCCATATATTAACATCACGTACCAAATTTCAACTGAATCAGATGAATTTTGGTCTTCCAAGAGGCTCCGGAGGTCAAATCTGGTGATAGGTTTATACGGGGGCTATATATAATAATGGACCGATATAGACCAATTTTTACATGGTTGTTAGAGACCATATACTAACACCATGTACCAAATTTCAGCCGGATCGGATGAAATTTGCTTCTCTTAGAGGCTCCGCAAGCCAAATCGGGGGATCGGTTTATATGGGGGCTATATGTAATTATGGACAGATGTGGACCAATTTTTGCATGGTTGTTAGAGACCATATACTAACACCATGTACCAAATTTCAGCCGGATCGGATGAAATTTGCTTCTCTTAGAGGCCTCGCAAGCCAAATCGGGGGATCGGTTTATATGGGGGCTATATGTAATTATGGACAGATGTGGACCAATTTTTGCATGGTTGTTAGAGACCATATACTAACACCATGTACCAAATTTCAGCCGGATCGGATGAAATTTGCTTCTCTTAGAGGCCTCGCAAGCCAAATTTGGGGGTCCGTTTATATGGGGGCTATGCGTAAAAGTGGACCGATATGGCCCATTTGCAATACCATCCGACCATCATCAATAACAACTACTTATGCCAAGTTTCAAGTCGATAGCTTGTTTCGTTCGGAAGTTAGCGTGATTTCAACAGACGGACGGACGGACATGCTCATATCGACTCAGAATTTCACCACGACCCAGAATATATATACTTTATGGGGTATTAGAGCAATATTTCGATGTGTTACAAACGGTAATACATACTCCAAGTAGGAGTATTGCACTGAAATTCCACGATACAGAATGCCTGCATCACACCGCTCATCCTCAGCAAACAGACTCTTGTACCACTTATATTGAACAGGTTGACTCATACAAATACCTGGGAGTATACCTTGAAACTGATTTTAAATGGAGACAACACATCGCACACATCCAAACGAAGCTAAGACAAATAACATTCTCACTGTATCACCATATGTATCAGCAGATGTTCCACTTATTCCGTTTTACGACAAGCCTACTATTCTATGGCGGAATCCTACCTGAGGCACGGCATAACAGCCTGGGGAAGAGCCACAAACTGCAGGACGCTACAAATTACGCAAGTAAGACTTCTAAAATTACTCTACAAGAATAAAAATGACCAAGAACAATCCATATTCATGAACAATTCCAGTCGCTACTCATTCATGAACAATTCCAGTCGCTACTCACCCAACTTTTCCAAACTCCAACACGCAATCATCAAAGCAAATGTACAAAGAATTAAGAATTCTAGACATCGATGGAATATATGAAACAACAATAACATCAGAGTTCTACAACGATCGTGAGCTACTGAAATACATTGATCATCAACATAATACAAGACGGAGATCTCAAAGACGCTACAAAGTTCCTAAGTTCCGAAATAACTACGGGAAAACTTCACTGTATTAAAGAGTTACATTTTTTCTATTAAAAATCTACAAGAAAGCCAGATAAAACAAGTATATACGGCCGGAAGTTCGGCCAGGCCGAATCTTATGTACCCACCACCATGGATTGCGTAGAAACTTCTACGAAAGACTGTCATCCACAATCGAATTACTTGGGTTGTGGTATCTTAAAACTCCTTAACATCGTTTTCTAAATTGTGATTTAGTCCATACATGGTATATATTAGACAAAAAAGTTATGTATAGTTAAGTCTACAGATAATTACGAATGGATATGGACTTTTTGTACGTAGAGAGCCAGAATTGAGATATGGGGGTCGCTTATATGGGGGCTATATACAATTATGAACTTGATATGGACCAATTTTTGTGTGATTGGGGATCGATTTATTTGAGGGCCATATATAACTATAGACCGATATGGACCTAGTTAGGCATGGTTGTTAAGGGCCATATACTAGCACAATGTACCAAATTTCAACTCACTCAGATGAAATTTGCTCCTCCAAGAGGTTCCAAAACCAAATCTCGGCATCGGTTTATATGGGGCTATGTACGATTATGGACTGATATGGACCACTTTTGGCATGGTTGTTAAATATCATATACTACCACCACGTACCAAATTTCAACCAGATCGGATAAATTTTGCTTCTCCAAAAGGCACCGGAGGTCAAATCTGGGGATCGGTTTATGTGGAAGCAATATATAATTATGGACTGATAGGAACCAATTCCTGCATGGTTGTTGGATACCATATACTAACATCACGTACCAAATTCCAACCGAATGGGAAGAATTTTGCTCTTCCAAGGGGCTCTGGAGGTCAAATCTGGGGATCGGTTTATATGGGGCCTATATATAATTATGGACCGATATCGACCAATTTTTGCATGGGAGTTTGAGGCCATATATTAACACCACGTACCAAATTTCAACTGAATCAGATGAATTTTGGTCTTCCAAGAGGTTCCGAAGGTCAAATCTGGTGATCGGTTTATATGGGGGCTATATATAATTATGAACCGATGTGGACCAATTTTTGCACGGTTGTTAGAGACCATATACTAACATCACGTACCAAATTTCAGCCGGATCGGATGAAATTTGCTTCTCTTAGAGGCCTCGCAAGCCAAATCGGGGGATCGGTTTATATGGGGGCTATATATAATTATGGACCGATGTCGACCAATTTTTGCATGGTTGTTAGAAACCATATACTAACACCATGTACCAAATTTCAGCCGGATCGGATGAAATTTGCTTCTCTTAGAGGCCTCGCAAGCCAAATCGGGGGATCGGTTTATATGGGGGCTGTATATAGTTATGGACCGATGTAGACCAATTTTTGCATGGTTGTTAAAGACCATATACAAACACCATGTACCAAATTTCAGCCGGATCGGATGAAATTTGCTTCTCTTAGAAGCCTCGCAAGCCAAATTTTGGGGTCCGTTTATATGGGGGCTATACGTAAAAGTGGACCGATATGGCCCATTTGCAATACCATCCGACCTACATCAATAACAACTACTTGTGCCAAGTTTCAAGTCGATAGCTCGTTTCGTTCGGAAGTTAGCGTGATTTCAACAGACGGACGGACGGACGGACGGACATGCTCAGATCGACTCAGAATTTCACCACGACCCAGAATATATATACTTTATGGGGTCTTAGAGCAATATTTCGATGTGTTACAAACGGAATGACAAAGTTAATATACCCCCCATCCTATGGTGGTGGGTATAAAAAGTGATGATTTTTCTATATTTTAAATGATGCCAGCCGGTGTTGTCAGTATTTTTCTGACTCTGGTCCCCAAAATTATGAGGCTTTTGTCCCCAAAAATCTCCAATAAGTTTAAGATTGCGAAACCCAACACCAGAAAACCGTTGGTCGTCTTTGAGGATTTCTATAAAGTGATACAAAAATTGATATTCGCAACAAAACGTGGCCCCCTTCTTAAAGAAAAGTGGCACAAAAAGATACACATTACTTCTTCAAAAGGGAAAATATGTACAAAGTGTCACAAAAAGTTTTATTTTTATTCGCAATAAAATGTGGCCTAGTAATTAAAGGAAAGTGGCACAAAAAGATGGACACTTCTATTGCATAAAGGAAAAATTCGAAATAAATCCATGAATTCAAAAATTATTTTACAGCCATTCCAAGAAATATCACTCCTTGAAATTGGTAGCTTAACGAAGTAACTTGGTTTGAACTTTAGAGAATATTTTCTTTGCATACTTTCAGGCGCCAAGTGTCTGCGCTTGAAAGCATTGTGATTTTCTTCCAAATTCCGAACAGGATTTGAAATAAAATTTTATAAATAATATTGCAGTACAAAAGAAATTAACTAAAAAGTGACTCAAGATGACAAACAGGTGGCACAAAAGGTACGATACTTTGTGGCAAAAAAGTATAAATCCTTGAAAACAGTGTACAATGTAACACTAAAGTGGCCCAAAGGTAAAACAGCTTACGTAGAAAAAATACCAGCAAAATATTTTCTACTAAAAATTTACTATGAAAACTTGGTAAATTAAAAAAATTCTGTTACAATTAACGGTTTAAAAATATTTAAGAAAAAAACCACCTAGGCATGTGGCAGCCTGAAATTTCAGGATAACTTTCACTATTCAGTCCATTGTGATACCACAGTGGTGAGCTTATCTTTTATGATTGAGTGCTGGCCGATTCTACGTTGAGGTCAATGACAAGGAACCACCTTTTTATAGCCAAGTCCATATATAGCAAAGGGTGCGAAAACGGAGAACTTCCGCCATATGACAAGCCCATGTTGAATTCATTGCAGATTATCTGCCTGTTCAAGGAATTTTCGTTTGTCTCAATACGAACGAACGTCGTTGATGTCTCGAGAACTAGAGTCTGTTGAATCACAAATTTTTAGGTGTTCGAAAAAATTTTAATAAGGATTAGTCCATGGCAAAGTTCGAGAATTTGTGCTACTTTTATGCCATTTTGTTTGTTGTGCCACTATTTTTATTTTTGTGCCACCTTTTTTGCCATTTTGTGACACTATAATATATAATAGCTTTTGAACGAGCCAAGTAATTTTCACTTTTTTTTACCATGTTTTCAGTGGACACATATACGGCTGCATTGTTTTGCAATAGTTCTGGAGATGTGATGCTATTTCAGAATTTTCGATTTCTTTAACAAAAAAATAAGAACTCATATTTTTAAAGTTAGTTCTTATTTTTTTCTTAGCTACAAATGAAACAAATATTTTTCCAAGCAATATCATATACCCAAATATTTAGCACTTTTTAAATTTTACCGACAATATGCTAACGCATCTTGGTCATTTTGTTCGTTTATTGTTTTTTTTCCTCCATTCGAATTTCGTGCTGAATCGCATTTTTAGGTTATTAAGGTGCTTTCGCAGTACCTAAGGTGTAAAAAATAAAATGGGGGGAAAAGTGACAGAAATAAAATTTTATTGCCAATAATAGGGTTGCTATGGTATATCCATGGATGTTGTCTAATTCAACACAAATGGGGTACAAAAAGAATCGCTTGTTTTTCGTTGTCCTCTGGAATATAGAATACACGGTCAATAAATTTGAAAATAATCCGATACAAACATACATAAAAAAGACACGCTTATAGATACACATCCAGCGTTGGAATGGAGAAGTTGAATAACGAAAATTTACTGAAAGTTTTGGGCTATGAACAACCATTTTCGAAATTCTTCCTTCTTATAAAAGCAAAAATGAACTAAAATAAAGAAAACACCATGTAGTTCATTCTTACCAGTTTTTGACAAGTGTACGAAAATTTTCTTCTGCGTTAACTAGCATTGAACTTATTTGTATGGTCATTGAAATTTATACAAACATTTAGTTCATGAAATTTTTAAGACAAACTTGAAATAAAGAAAATTTAATTAGGCTACGGAAATGTTAATAAAAAAGGTTTTGCAATAAATATAATTTAAGTTTGGCATCAGATTAACAATGGTAGTTTTTTCTATGTACATATTTATGTAAGGCATTCTTATAAAAGGCCCTTTTGTACGATCTAAAGGTACCCTATGTTAAATGTAATGTAAGTTGCAATGTCCTCAGCAGGCCTCTATAATAACTAGACTGGCCTGGTAGAAGGCCTTTAACGAACATGAGTTATGCCGCTGGGATAGCTCTCATGTATAGATGTTCAACTTTGGCGAATATGTTGGTCAGACCATTTTCCAACTGAATACCTTTTTGTTTTATTTTTGGGAACGTAAACACACATGTTGTAGAGTACTATATTTAGTTGTATTAAATCCTATAGAAACACACACACATTCTATCAAGTGTATAAAAGTTAAGGTGTATTACCTAAATATTAGATACAAACTCCTGGCAACATAAAACATCGATAAAAACACAATACTCATTTACGAATCTAATACGTACAGTGGGATTCAACTACAAAAAAAATCTATAGAAATAAAATTTTGAAAAATTTCCTACAGAAATAATATTTTGAAAAATTTCCTACAGAAATACAATTTTGAGAAAATGTTATATAGAAATAAAATTTTGAAAAAATTTTGTATAGAAATAAAATTTTGAGAAATTTTTTTATAGAAATAAAATTTTAAGACAAATTTCTATAGAAAAAAAATGTTGACAAAATTTTCTATAGAAATACAATTTTGAGAAAATTTTCTATAGAAACAAAATTTTGAGAAAATTTTGTATAGAAATAAAATTTTGTACAGAAATAAAATTTTGAGAAAATTTTCTATAGAAATAAAATTTTGAGAAAATTTTCTATAGAAATAAAATTTTGAGAAAACTTTGTATAGCAATAAAATTTTGAAAAAAAAAATTCTATAGAAATAAAATTTTGAGAAATTTTTCTATAGAAATAAAATTTTGCGAAAATTTTCTATAGAAATAAAATTTTAACACAATTTTCTATAGAAAAAAATGTTGACAAAATTTTCTATAGAAATAAAATTTTGACAACATTTTCTATAGAAATAAAATTTTTACAAAATTTTCTATAAAAATAAAATTTTGAGAAAATTTTCTATAGAAATAAAATTTTGAGAAAATTTTCTATAGAAATAACATTTTGAGAAAATTTTCTATAGAAATAAAATTTTAACAAAATTTTGTATAGAAATAAAATTTCGACAGAAATTTTCTATAGAAATACAATAGTTCAAAATAGAAATACAACAGTTCAATATAGAAATAAAATTTTGACAACATTTTCTATAAAAATAAAATGTTGACAAAATTTCTATAGAAATAAAATTGTGAAAAATTTTTCTATAGAAATAAAATTTTGCGAAAATTTCCTATAGAAATAACATTTTGAGAAAATTTTCTATAGAAATAAAATTTTGAAAAAATTTTCTGTAGAAATAAAATTTTGCGAAAATTGTCTATAGAAATAAAATTTTGAGAATATTTTCTATAGAAATAAAATTTTGAGAAAATGTTCTATAGGAATAAAATTTTGCGAAAATTTTCTATAGAAATAAAATTTCGACAAAAATTTTCTAAACAAATACAATAGTTCAAAATTTTTCTATAGAAATAAAATTTTTACACCATTTGCTATAAAAATAAAGTGTTGACAAAATTTCTATAGAAATAAAATTGTGAAAAATTTTTCTATAGAACTAAAATTTTGCGAAAATTTTTATAGAAATAAAATTTTACAAAAATTTTCTATAGAAATAAAATTTTGAGAAAATTTTGTATAGAAATAAAATTTTGAGAATATTTTCTATAGAAATAAAATTTTGAGAAAATTTTGTATAGAAATAAAATTTTGAAAAAAAAATTCTATAGAAATAAAATTTTGAGAAATTTTTCTATAAAATTTTAACACAATTTTCTATAGAAAAAAATGTTGACAAAATATTATATAGAAATAAAATTTTGACAACATTTTCTATAGAAATAAAATTTTGAGAAATTTTTCTATAGAAATAATATTTTGAGAAAATTTTCTATAGAAATAAAATTTTGCGAAAATTTTTATAGAAATAAAATTTTGCGAAAATTTTTATAGAAATAAAATTTTGCGAAAATTTCCTATAGAAATAACATTTTGAGAAAATTTTCTATAGAAATAAAATTTTGAGGAAATTTGATATAGAAATAAAATGTTGCGAAAATTTTTCTATAGAAATAAAATTTTGATAAAATGTTCTATAGAAATAAAATTTTGACAAAATTTTCTGTAGAAATAAAATTATGAAAAATTTTTTATAGAAATAAAATTATGCGAAAATTTTCTATAGAAATAAAGTTTTGAAAATATTTTCTATAGAAATAATATTTTCTATAGAAATAAAATTTGAACAAAATTTTCTATAGAAATAAAATTTCGACAAAAATTTTCTATAGAAATAAAATTTCGACAAAATTTTTCTATAGAAATACAATAGTTCAAAAATTTTCTATAGAAATAAAATTTTGACAACATTTTCTATAGGAATAAAATGTTGACAAAATTTCTATAGAAAAAAAAAATTGCGAAAATTTTTTCTATAGAAATAAAATTCTTAGAAATTTTTCTATAGAAATAAAATTTTGCGAAAATTTTCTATATAAATAAAATTTTGAGAAACTTTTCTATGGAAATAAAATTTTGCGAAAATTTTCTATAGAAATAAAATTTTAACACAATTTTCTATAGAAATAAAATTTTGACAAAATTTTGTATAGTAATAAAATTTTGAGAAAATTTTCTATAGAACTAAAATTTTGACAAAATTTTCTATAGAAATAAAATTTTGCGAAAATTTTTATAGAAATAAAATGTTGCGAAAATTTTATATAGAAATAAAATTTTGAGAAACTTTTCTATAGAAATAAAATTTTGAGAAATTTTTCTATGGAAATAACATTTTAACAAAATTTTCTATAGAAATAAAATTCTTAGAAATTTTTCTATAGAAATAAAATTTTGCGAAAATTTTTGTATAGAAATAAAATTCTGAGAAATTTTTCTATGGAAATAAAATTTTGCGAAAATTTTCTATAGAAATAAAATTTTGAGAAACTTTTCTATAGAAATAAAATTTTGATACAATTGTCTAGAAATAAAATTTTGCGAAAATTTTTCTATAGAAATAAAATTCTGAGAAATTTTTCTATAGAAATAAAATTTTGACAAAATTTTCTATAGAAATAAAATTTTGACAAAATTTTCTATAGAAATAAAATTTTGAGAAAAGCCAATTTGAAAAAATCTAAACTGATTTATATATGTTATGGGTTCAAGATGCCCGAAGACATAACTGTTGTTGTTGTTTTTGTTTTATTATTATTAATAATAGATATGATTTGACTATGGCGGTATTTTCTTCATTCGCTGTAAACTTACAGTTGTGTGCCACAGTTATAGATATTTTTCCGGGTGTCAGTATTGGTTATTAACTCTATTATGTTTTATGTAACAACTAAAGCATAGGGGTCTATTCGATACGTATATAAGTTTTTGTTGGTTGTTACATTTTCCGCTATTATTATAACTTTCAAAGAATTTTTGTGTATTTTTAGGTTGGAGAAAATACAACGTTAGTGTATTTCCTCATTAGTTGGGGTGCTTTGTTCTGTTGAAAATTCCAAACACGTCCCAATGCCAATATTCAAGTTGTTTTCAGGGATTACTAGGATGCTGGTGGCGTTTGTTACTATCCCATAGCTGTGGGCAATGAACACGTTCATACTTTTGGTTGTTACTTGCCAGTAGTAAAAGTTGTACAGGGCCTTATTGTGGACTGAGCTGAGAAAATCATTCTGAAAGTGTCAATGAAAGTCCCATCACAACTTATACTAACATACATTCTTTTAATATATTTTTAAAGGCGAATAAGATCCTATAGTCATTACTTTTTAGCTTCCAAAATCAGGCCTTATAAAGTCTCCTTAGTTTGGAATTTCATAAGTTATGGTTAGCCATAAAAATGTCATACGGAAAGCCCTGCCAAAAGAAGCGAAAGGAGAAGGTCTTCATTATAAAGTGCAATTTTTAATTCTTGTTGTGCGGGTATTATTCGATAAATAAATGTAAATTTGTATAGTAACTTCTTCATTTTCTTCTGCTTGATGTATGAGGTTTATATAAATCCCTTTTTTCTACTACTGGGTATTATTGCCATTAGTCCATTGGCTTTCACACACAAACCTGTGACCCCATTGTAAAGCATTTATGCGTGAGAGTAGTCATCTCTATAAATGAGAATTCGAAGATATCCTTTGACCTATTTTGTGTGATATCTAATTTTTACAATGTGGAAATATCTACACTAAGAAAAACTAGTTATATTTGAAAAATGTATGAAATTTTTATTAATAAGGGAATTTTGTAAGAGGGGACCTTGAATCAAAATTTAATCCAAGTAAAAAAAAATAGGATTTCACCATATTTTCTCTCCCGGGAGTTTTTCATCATAATCACAAAAAAATGAGAAAAGTGGTACTTAAACACTGTGTTAATTTGGTCTTAGTAAAGGGAAATATATAAAATAATTAAATTGCTTTTGTTGACTTGGTTAAAAAAAAAAAACAAACTACACATATAATCAGGCAGCACTCATTGATAAGACCGAAATTCACAACCTGTGGTATCACAAAAAAAATATCACCAAAAATTTTTCAATTAAAATTGTAATTAAATTGTGAAAAATATTGATTTAAGAATTTATTTGATTCAATTAATTTTGTAATTAAAAAAATAAAATAATAATAATCACAAAAATAATTTGTGTCATTTAAGTTTTTAAATGAAATTAATTGGTCCAATTGAAAAATTTTTTAGTCGCAGAAATAAAGGGGGCAATCGCCAACCCTCCTTATTTCAGAGTTTAAAAATTTTTCAATTGCACCAATTAATTTCGTGATTGGAGATATTTTAATTAAAAATTAATTCAATCAATTAATCTCATATTTTTTTCCGTAAATGGGCCGAATAGTCGATGTGACAACAATAATTTTTAATAGAGGTACCCTCTTGGAGAAAAATTAAGTCGCTTCTAAGAGGATTTAAAATCTCTTAATTTTTTTAATAGAAATTTGAGCATTCTTCTAGGCTCTAAATAGTCGAATATAGCTGAATGTGTATTATAATGTATTATAATTTTACAAAAAATTAATTCAATCAATTAATCTCATATTTTTTTCTGTAAATGGGCCGAATAGTCGATGTGACAACAATAATTTTTAATATAGGTACCCTCTTGGAGAAAAATTAAGTGGCTTCTAATAGGATTTAAAATCTCTTAATTTTTTTAATAGAAATTTGAGCATTCTTCTAGGCGCTAAATAGTCGAATATAGCTAAACACTAAATTACATGCTAGATCATATTTTAATAAAAATTATATTCTTGTCAATATTACCAAAGTGTATTATAGTTTTACAAAACACAAAAAACGAAACGATTTTTACCTAAAAGTAGGCAATTCTATTTTGAACAATTTATTTCTTGAGGAAACGAATTGCCACTGGAACACAGAATGCTCCAATGTTTGGAGAAGGTTTTTTTTTTCAGATATATTTTCCATTACAGAAATTAAGTTTTCCCATTCACAATGTTGTGTTATCATAAATGGCATATAAAAAAATCCAAAATGTCAGCAAATTGTCGATATTTTAACAACGCATTAAGGAAGAAGCATTAAGGAAGTCTCAAAAAAACAAATCGAATAAAATTTAGTTTAATTTTCACACACGGTACACAGTTTTTCCCACAATACAGTCTACTTTTTGCTTTGTAAAAAGTTTTACAATCTTACAAATTTTTCATAGAAATGAGTGCATTCTTCTAGCCGCTTTATAGTCGAATGTAGTTGAACATCAAATTAAATGCTACAAAATATTTTTATAGGAATTATATTATTAATATTCATAGTCATTTTATTAAATACGATTTGGAACCAAAAACTTTATATAATTTTTGTTTTATATTCATACACCTAAAAGTAGGCAATAATATTTTGTTAATTTTATTTTTGTAACGAAAACAGTTTTGCTAAGTGTGAAAAAATTGCCACATAAACACAGAAAGCCCCAATGCTTGGAGGAGATGTTTTTCAGATATTTTTGTTCCCATTACTGAAGTGTTTAGTTTAGTTTCCCTCCCCACCTCACAATGTTGTGTTGATTTTTTTGTTACGAATTTGTTGTTGCTTGCCTTCGATAATCCTAACGATTATTTGTGTATACAAAAGAAGGGGATGTGAAATTGGATACTTAGGGGAATTGGAAAACATGAACTTGTTTTTGTTTCATATTGAATACATTTTCATTTCATACCGTTATCAGGACGACGTAACAAAAAATATCATCCAAATCTTATACTCGCAACGTTTGTTTTTTGTTTGGAAATACCTTGGGCCAATATTGTATTACGACACCATATAATCATTTTGTTCGGTTTGATCTCATATCTCCAAAAAAACCAATTTTAATGATGATTTGTTTAGTCGAAGAGCTCTTCAGTCCTTTGGGGTGAAACTACCATATACTTTGGCTTTTGTGTCCTTTCTGACAATGTCAGAGCTTTCAATATATTTACATTGGGAAGTAACGACCGTAATCTCAAGAACAAAGTTAGCAAAAAGGACTTTTCCAAAAACATCTAAAAGATTTTGTTCATAAACAATGTCTTTATGAAACCAAATTGTTGCTTTGAAATTTAAATTTTCAAGCAAATCTGAGCTAGACATTTTTACAAAAAAAAAAAAAAAAAAACATTTCAATGTAATGCCATCTATTGAGAAACTACGAAAATACTGTTTCGTCTTCCCAATATAATTTAAGGCTATATATTATTTTGCCAATTGTGTGTAGACATTCCCCATATATTGGTGGAGATTGCCTTCACACCAAATTTTAGTATTCATTCTTGATCTCCTTTAAACAGAACCCAAGGTGTCGTATACGTTTTAAATTCTTATAATATTATGTATACGCTCCAAGAGCCTTACGTGGGAATGGTACTTAAATGAGCATTTGTAGTTTGTAAATAGATTCCATAATAGAATAAAAATGATGAATGGATCAAATATCTTATTACTTAGCATCCAATTATTTTACTGACGTCAATTACTTCCAAGCGTAGGTCTTAAAACAACTTGAAATTAAGCTAAAAAATAAAAAAAAAAACAAAACAAAACAACAAACTGAAACAGCTGTGGAAACATTTTTGTTTCAACGAGCAAACAATTCATGATTAATTAGAGATTTAATTATTTTCGCAGATATACTGTTTCCAAAAACAAAAAGTATCAAAATGCAAAAATAACTCAAATAACGTTTGGCTCCATTAGATGTCATATCTTTCTCTCTATACAAAAGTCAAAAAGGTCAGAATACTCAAACCATATTGAATTGGTATTGAATTTCCATTCTATGTAATTATTATCCCTAATGAATTGAAATAAATGTGAGCTAATTTAAAATAGAATGAAGAAAGGAGAAGTATGGAGACTACACAGAAAAAAATATCACCAAAATATTTCCAATTAAAAAGTTAATGAAAGTTGAAAATGTTTTCAATTAATAAATTAATTGATACAATTAACTTTTTAATCAAGATAGAAACCTTAAGTTGATTGAGTAAATGATTGAAAATTTTAAAATTTTTATTAAAAATTTATTTATACAATTAACTTTTTCATCAAATTCGGAAGACTAAGTCAGTTAAAAAAAGTGATGAACATTTTTTTAATTATTGTTGGTTTTGATCTCAGATTAAAACCATGCATTGACTAAACTAAAATTGTAGCTTAACCAACAGAGGAAAAGTATGCTTGTCAAATTTATTTGGGTAAAGCCCTATAGACTATAGAATTCGGGTAATTCACTCAACCCAAAGTGAACTACACTTGAACCTTCGGAAAAAAGGTTTGATAGTCGGCTACTTCCTAAACAAATTTGCAAGCATATCTCTTTTCCTTTAGCAAACTCAAATCATCGATTTGAATGTAGTTGTCTGGGTTTGTTTTTGAGCGTGCTTCCTCTATCTACATTCGTTTTGATTGTTATTGTTGGTTTCTCTTCAATCATTATTGTTGTTGATGATCACAGCTTAAAACCATGCATTGACTAAACTACAAGTGTAGCTTAACCAACAGAGGAAAAATATGCTTGTCAAATTTATTTTATTAAAAAATTAATTGAGTTTTACAATCAACATCAATTAAATTTTTAATTGAATCAATTACAAAAGTAATTGAAATTTGCTAATGAAATTAATTAATTGTTTTAATCAAAAATTTTTTCTGTGCCCAATTAAAACTATGACTGATACTATCATTTTCGTGATTGAAGACATTTCAATTAAAAAATTAATTGGATCAATTAATTTGGTGATTGAATCAGAAAAATTTTTTTGTGTGTATGTGGAACAAAGAGAAAGGTATAGACCAACAAAGGTTCGATGGTATTTAAGTTTTATTTTTAATTTAATTTAATTTAATTTAATTTAATTTAATTTAATTTAATTTAATTTAATTTAATTTAATTTAATTTAATTTAATTTAATTTAATTTAATTTAATTTAATTTAATTTAATTTAATTTAATTTAATTTAATTTAATTTAATTTAATTTAATTTAATTTAATTTAATTTAATTTAATTTAATTTAATTTAATTTAATTTAATTTAATTTAATTTAATTTAATTTAATTTAATTTAATTTAATTTAATTTAATTTAATTTAATTTAATTTAATTTAATTTAATTTAATTTAATTTAATTTAATTTAATTTAATTTAATTTAATTTAATTTAATTTAATTTAATTTAATTTAATTTAATTTAATTTAATTTAATTTAATTTAATTTAATTTAATTTAATTTAATTTAATTTAATTTAATTTAATTTAATTTAATTTAATTTAATTTAATTTAATTTAATTTAATTTAATTTAATTTAATTTAATTTAATTTAATTTAATTTAATTTAATTTAATTTAATTTAATTTAATTTAATTTAATTTAATTTAATTTAATTTAATTTAATTTAATTTAATTTAATTTAATTTAATTTAATTTAATTTAATTTAATTTAATTTAATTTAATTTAATTTAATTTAATTTAATTTAATTTAATTTAATTTAATTTAATTTAATTTAATTTAATTTAATTTAATTTAATTTAATTTAATTTAATTTAATTTAATTTAATTTAATTTAATTTAATTTAATTTAATTTAATTTAATTTAATTTAATTTAATTTAATTTAATTTAATTTAATTTAATTTAATTTAATTTAATTTAATTTAATTTAATTTAATTTAATTTAATTTAATTTAATTTAATTTAATTTAATTTAATTTAATTTAATTTAATTTAATTTAATTTAATTTAATTTAATTTAATTTAATTTAATTTAATTTAATTTAATTTAATTTAATTTAATTTAATTTAATTTAATTTAATTTAATTTAATTTAATTTAATTTAATTTAATTTAATTTAATTTAATTTAATTTAATTTAATTTAATTTAATTTAATTTAATTTAATTTAATTTAATTTAATTTAATTTAATTTAATTTAATTTAATTTAATTTAATTTAATTTAATTTAATTTAATTTAATTTAATTTAATTTAATTTAATTTAATTTAATTTAATTTAATTTAATTTAATTTAATTTAATTTAATTTAATTTAATTTAATTTAATTTAATTTAATTTAATTTAATTTAATTTAATTTAATTTAATTTAATTTAATTTAATTTAATTTAATTTAATTTAATTTAATTTAATTTAATTTAATTTAATTTAATTTAATTTAATTTAATTTAATTTAATTTAATTTAATTTAATTTAATTTAATTTAATTTAATTTAATTTAATTTAATTTAATTTAATTTAATTTAATTTAATTTAATTTAATTTAATTTAATTTAATTTAATTTAATTTAATTTAATTTAATTTAATTTAATTTAATTTAATTTAATTTAATTTAATTTAATTTAATTTAATTTAATTTAATTTAATTTAATTTAATTTAATTTAATTTAATTTAATTTAATTTAATTTAATTTAATTTAATTTAATTTAATTTAATTTAATTTAATTTAATTTAATTTAATTTAATTTAATTTAATTTAATTTAATTTAATTTAATTTAATTTAATTTAATTTAATTTAATTTAATTTAATTTAATTTAATTTAATTTAATTTAATTTAATTTAATTTAATTTAATTTAATTTAATTTAATTTAATTTAATTTAATTTAATTTAATTTAATTTAATTTAATTTAATTTAATTTAATTTAATTTAATTTAATTTAATTTAATTTAATTTAATTTAATTTAATTTAATTTAATTTAATTTAATTTAATTTAATTTAATTTAATTTAATTTAATTTAATTTAATTTAATTTAATTTAATTTAATTTAATTTAATTTAATTTAATTTAATTTAATTTAATTTAATTTAATTTAATTTAATTTAATTTAATTTAATTTAATTTAATTTAATTTAATTTAATTTAATTTAATTTAATTTAATTTAATTTAATTTAATTTAATTTAATTTAATTTAATTTAATTTAATTTAATTTAATTTAATTTAATTTAATTTAATTTAATTTAATTTAATTTAATTTAATTTAATTTAATTTAATTTAATTTAATTTAATTTAATTTAATTTAATTTAATTTAATTTAATTTAATTTAATTTAATTTAATTTAATTTAATTTAATTTAATTTAATTTAATTTAATTTAATTTAATTTAATTTAATTTAATTTAATTTAATTTAATTTAATTTAATTTAATTTAATTTAATTTAATTTAATTTAATTTAATTTAATTTAATTTAATTTAATTTAATTTAATTTAATTTAATTTAATGGTACAAACTAATGTCATTAGGAACACGTAAATTTGTTAACGTTGAAAGGAAACTTCGTGTTTCTAATTGTATTCCTCAGAACTATTCTTTCAGTGTAGTCAATACTGTTTCTATGGTACATTTTTTACATTATCTTAAATCCGAAGAAAATTAAACTTCGACAGCATTAAAGTTTCATATTAAAACATTTTAAGTTGATTATGGTCACAATATTTTTGTCATCTCATGAATATAAGAAAAAGAAAAACTTAAGCAAAAGCAATTTTTAAGCAACAAACTTTCTGGGCCAACAAAACAAAATAAAGTAAATTTCAAAATTCAAGAATGAAAACATTGACAATACCAACAAAGTTGAAAGGAAAAACTTTTTAAGTTTTTGTGCATACTTTCTTATAAACAACTTAACCCCCTAGCTCCCTAAGGGTAGGGTAGTGACAAAGGCATAGAATAGTATAAAGGATTTTTTGCAGCGTTTAAGTCATATTCATATACAAATATTCAACAATATTAGTTGCACGCAGAGTCCCTTGGATATCAGATGTGGTTTTTTTTATAAATGAAAATAGAATTCCACCATGGCCTCGCGCGAATTATTTCCCGACTTCTTACAATTGTGATAAGGACATTTCGCTTGCATTCTTCGAAAACCGGTGGTTAGAGGGTTAATGTTGTTCTAAGATTATTTGTTGTACAAACGAAATATTATATAAACAAATAGTTTCAATGTAGTTTTTCACAAACGTACAAACAACAAATAGAGAGAAAAGGACTGTAAACTAATTCAAATCACATTCACTAATTCATATTACATTAACCACATTTATTCACGCACGCTCATGCACGATACGTGTGGTAGCCAATCACACTCATTCGCATTCACGAAATGAAAACCTGTACTCACGCACGATCTACTTTTAAAGACTCACACTCACGCACGATTCACGACAATTCACGAGACTTACGACATTTTCCAACCGGGAGTGAGTAAAGGTAACGAAATTCAAAAATAGAATATAGTTCGACAGCTAAATTAATTTCAGTTAACATACGAGTAAGAATTAAATCTTAATTTTCTTCGTGAGCTTGATTTTGCACGCACGACACATTTCTTTTAGTCCCATTCATGCACATTCACGAGAGTTGCTTTGGATTTTGTTCACGACCCACGTGATTAAAACGTGCATCACGCGTGTCACGAAAATTTCGTGTCACGCGCACACCTCTATTCACCACTACTGTGGTAAACAGTATAATAACACAGAAAAAAATTTCACAAAAGTTTTTTCCAATTAAAGTCTTAATTGGGTTTAAAAAAAATATTCAATTAAAAATTTAATTGATTCAAGAAATTTTTTAATTGAAACAAAAATCTATCACAAAAGTTAATAGTATCAATTAATGTTTTAATTGGTTCAGTTAATTTCTTGAATTGATATTCAATTTTTTTTAGTTGATACTATCATTTCTATTATTGAAGACATTTCAATTAAAAAAATAATAATAATTTCGTGATTTTTTGTGTGAACTTTGTGCATTTGCATGTAATGCACAGAAGGTGCATTATGAGACCCTTTATTTAGTATAACAATCAGCTTAGAATTAAATATTAAGCTAAGAATTGCATGACCATGATTTCATAACAAGTCATCCACAATTTAAATTAAATTAAATTAAATTAAATTAAATTAAATTTAATTAAATTAAATTAAATTAAATTAAATTAAATTAAATTAAAATTAAAATTAAAATTAAAATTAAAATTAAAATTAAAATTAAAATTAAAATTAAAATTAAAATTAAAATTAAAATTAAAATTAAAATTAAAATTAAAATTAAAATTAAAATTAAAATTAAAATTAAAATTAAAATTAAAATTAAAATTAAAATTAAAATTAAAATTAAAATTAAAATTAAAATTAAAATTAAAATTAAAATTAAAATTAAAATTAAAATTAAAATTAAAATTAAAATTAAAATTAAAATTAAAATTAAAATTAAAATTAAAATTAAAATTTAAAATTAAAATTAAAATTAAAATTAAAAATTTAAATTAAAATTAAAGTAAAATAAAATTAAACTTAAAATAAAATAAAAATTAAATTAAAATAAAAATTAACATTAACATTATATTTAAAATTAAGATTAAAATTAAAATTTAAATTAAAAATAAAAATAACATTAAAATTAAAATTAAATTATTAATTAATTATTATTATTAATATTGAAATTAAAATTAACATTATAATTAGAATTAAAATTAAGATTAAAATTGAAATTTAAATTAAAACTAAAAATAAAAATAACATTGAAATTAAAATTAAATTATAATTAATGTTAAAATTAAAAATTTATATAAAAAAAAAACAATCAGCTTAGAATTAAATATTAAGCTAAGAATTGCATGACCATGATTTCATAACAAGTCATCCACAATCTAAATTAAATTAAATTAAATTAAATTAAATTAAATTAAATTAAAATTAAAATTTGAATTTAAATTTAAATTTAAATTTAAATTTAAATTTAAATTAAAATTTGAATTTAAATTTAAATTTAAATTTAAATTTAAATTTAAATTTAAATTTAAATTTAAATTTAAATTTAAATTTAAATTTAAATTAAAATTAAAATTAAAATTAAAATTAAAATTAAAATTAAAATTAAAATTAAAATTAAAATTAAAATTAAAATTAAAATTAAAATTAAAATTAAAATTAAAATTAAAATTAAAATTAAAATTAAAATTAAAATTAAAATTAAAATTAAAATTAAAATTAAAATTAAAATTAAAATTAAAATTAAAATTAAAATTAAAATTAAAATTAAAATTAAAATTAAAATTAAAATTAAAATTAAAATTAAAATTAAAATTAAAATTAAAATTAAAATTAAAATTAAAATTTAAATTAAAATAAAAATTAACATTATATTTAAAATTAAGATTAAAATTAAAAATAAAAATAACATTAAAATTAAAATTAAATTATTAATTAATTATTATTATTAATATTAAAATTAAACTTAAAATAAAAATTAAAATTCAAAATTAAAATTTAATTAAAATTAATAATAAAATTTAAATTAAAAATTTATATTAAATAATAAAAAAAATTATATAAAGCACAGCTTCTTTGACCATGTTCGCCGATATACAAATTCGAAAATTAAATTAAATGCAACAATACTAAAAGCAAAATTTCATTTGAACTCTCAGCTGTCCATCCATGTTTAAAAACTCAAAAGCCTATTGAAATTCATTTAATTTTGTTGCTGTTACTTTCATTTTCCTAGGTCTTGTTTCCGTCTACGGTGTGACATGTATAATAAAATGCAAAATGTGTAAGGAGTTTGAAACCGGAAACCATTGCATTTAAAAAATTTACAACCAATTAAAATGTGTATAAATGTGCAACTTATTTTTATGACTTAAGCTTACTCAGGGCAGCAATGGGCGATAAAGAATATAACGTAGACTGCAAACCACTTAGATTTTAGCCAATAAGCCACACGCCATTTGTGGTAGGAAGCGTGTGGTTTGTCCTATGCGATTCAAGGTTAAGGTCAGCATATACTCTTAAATGGAGGGGGGGCGTCTATAGGAAGTGAAGTGCTATAGGATTTTTTCCTTATGAAAGAGGAGCATGTAGTTCTTCTGTGAATAGTGCAATATAGGTTATATAATAATATATAGTTTGTTTTTATTTTTAGCATACCTAGATAAATTTTAATTTGAAATATTTTTCTCATAAGTTTTTGGCAACCTAGATATAGGATACCAAGGTGACAATACTAATCTTTTTCAAAATATATAATTAGAAAAAATATTGCATACTTTTAGGCGTTCCTATACATTAAATTAAAATATTTGACTAAAACAGGCATATAAAATGAAATAAGCAAAAATTTTAATTTGAATTATACTTTGCCGAATTAAAATGAAGAGTTGTTTTGTTATTGAAATTTTTTAATTGGTTTCATGCTCGTTATTTTATGTAAAAAAAAAGGCATGGCCGATATGTATTTATTTCTAAACCGCTCGTGTGACAGTTGACAGATTTCCAAAGTTGATGGTGTAATTGTAATTGAAGTCAATTAATTTTTTAATCAAGATTTTTTTCTATACCCAATTAAAACTCTGATTGCTACTATCATTATCGTGATTGAAGACATTTCAATAAAAAAATTAATTGGGTCAATTGATTGAAGCAAAAATTTTTTTTGTGTGTACACAGAAAAAAATTTCACGAAAATTTTTCAAATTAAAATCTTAATTGAGTTTTTACAAATATTCAATTAAAAATTTAATTGATTCAACAATTGTTTTAATTGAAATAAAAATCAATCACACAAATTAATGGTATCTATTAATTTTTTAGTTGGATCAATTAATTTTTTAATTGACTGTCAATTAATTTTTTAATTGATACTATTATTTCTGTGATTGAAGACATTTCAATTAAAAACATAATTGGATCAATTAATTTCGTGATTGAATCAGAAAAAAATTTTTGTGTGTACACACAAACATATCCAATTAAAAAATTAATTGATACTATTAATTTTGCTGATTGATTTTTGTTTCAATTAAAAAATCTGTTAAATCGATTAAATTTTTAATTGAATATTTTTTAAAACTCAATTAAAATTTTAATTGGAAAAATTTTCGTGAAGTTTTTTTCTGTGTATGTACTGCCTAAAAGTATGCAAAACAAGTATATAAAGCCGTAAGTTCGGTCAGGCCGAATCTTGTGCACCCTCCACCATGGATTGCGTAGAAACTTTTACGAAAGACTGTCATCCACAGTCGAATTACTTGGGTTGTGGTATCTTAAAACTTTTTAACATCGTTTTCTAAATTGTGAGTTAGCCCATATGTGGTATATACTAGAAAAAAAGGTATGTATAGGTAAGTCTACAAATAATTACGAATCGATATGGACTTTTGCACGGTACGTAGAGACCCAGAATTGAAATATGGGGGTCGCTTATATTGGGGCTATACACAATTGTGAACTTGATATGGACCAATTTTTGTGTGATTGGGGATCGATTTATCTGAGGGCTACATATAACTATAGACCGATATGGACCTAGGTAGGAATGGTTGTCAACGGCCATATACTAGCACAATGTACCAAATTTCAACTGACTCGGATAAAATTTGCTCCTCCAAGAGGCTCCAAAAACCAAATATCGGGATTGGTTTATATGGGGGCTATATGTTATATGATTATGGACTGATATGGACAACTTTTGACACGGTTGTTAAATATCATATACTAACACCATGTACCAAATTTCAGCCGGATCGGATTAATTTTGTCTCTCCAAAAGGCACCGGAGCTCAAATCTGGGGATAGGTTTATATGGAGGCTATATATAATTATGGACTGATATGAACCAATTCCTGCATGGCTGTTGGATAGCATATACTAACATTACGAACCAAATTTCAGCCGAATCGGATGGAAGAGTAAAATTTCCAAGGGGATCCGGAGGTCAAATCTGGGGATTGGTTTATATGGGGTCTATATATAATTATGGACAGATTTCGACCAATTTTTGCATGGGTGTTTGAGGCTATATATTAACACCACGTACCAAATTTCAACTGAATCAGATGAATTTTGGTCTTCCAAGAGGCTCCGGAGGTCAAATTTGGGGATCGGTTTATATGGGGGCTATATATAATTATGGGCCGATGTGGACCAATTTTTGCATGGTTATTAGAAACCATATACTAACACCATGTACCAAATTTCAGCCGGATCGGATGAAATTTGCTTCTCTTAGAGGTTCCGCAAGCTAAATCGGGGGATCGGTTTATATGGGGGCTATATGTAATTATGGACCGATGTGGACCAATTTTTGCATGGTTATTAGAAACCATATACTAACACCATGTACCAAATTACTTCTCTTAGAGAAATCTCAAGCCAAATTTGGGGGTCCGTTTATATGGGGGCTATACGTAAAAGTGGACCGGTATGGCCCATTTGCAATACCATCCGACCTACATGAATAACAACTACTTGTGCCAAGTTTCAAGTCGATAGCTTGTTTCGTTCGGAAGTTAGCGTGATTTCAACAGACGGACGGACGGGTATGCTTTGATCGACTGAGAATTTCACCACGATCCAGAATATATATACTTTATGGGGTCTTAGAGCAATATTTCGATGTGTTACAAACGGAATGACCCCATCCTATGGTGGAGGGTATAAAAATATGATTTCAATTTTCTCTGATATATGAAAACACACATGCAAAACAAAAACCGAACGTATAACCATCATATTCACAAACTATTCCCTCATCATATGTGAATTTACATATGCCCCATCTGTTTACCTGCACATGTGTATTTTCCAATGGAAATTATTTTACTCACACATTAAGTACTAATTGCAATGTCCAGTATTAGCATACGGTAGCGGAATATTATTTTTGTTTGGTTTTGCAAATATTCCGAACTTTTCTCTACATCCGTACAAGGCTCCAAGGCACTGACGAAATACAAAAAAAAAACACCGAACTTTTGTTCGACCTTTTGCAAATGCAAACCATGATTGTGCACCTTCTGTGGTGCGATGGAAAAATGTATGTGGAAATTTAATGGGTGAGAGAAAAAACTTTTATGGCAACTAGAAAAAGTTTTGCGTGAAAATCACTACCAACGCCTGAGCATATGCCATAGTTATTTGTATAGCAAATTTAATGACTGTGTAAAGTTGCCAACAAAACATTTCCGCCTAAATCCACACACACACACACTCTCACACCAACATACACTACTAGTTTAGAAAAGTAAAACTTTTCTTTCATGTACTTTCGTTTAAATAAACATTTTGAAGAAAAATAAATGAATTTTATTACCAAGGGAAAAGAACAAGGGCAAAAAGAGTGATTACATTGTGTATGTCAAATATTTTCTAGCTTTTATCTTATAATGTTACAAATCAAAACTTTGAGTTTCATAAAAGAGAAATTTTATTTGTGACATTTTAGCTATGTGAGAATTTTTTTTATTATATACAATATACTTTATGGTTCAACAAGAAAATATGAATGCTATTCTAGCAATAGCAAAGGCCTTTGTTAAAGCATGCTTTAAGGCGAATCATAAAAAAATTTCCATTTGCCATATACTCCATATTTTAGGACACACTCAAGTTTTCCTCATTCAGAGGAAAGAAAAAAAAACAACAACGCACATAGCACAATACAGTAGTTAAGTTAAAAAGCAGATCTTGCTGTAATGGAGACCATGTTGAAGGACCAAAAATAACCATAAAACGACAGCTTCTTATTTTATGCTTATGACTACAAAAGTCCCCCCCAGGCAAGAAAGCTACACAAGAACAAAGGATATTTATAGAGGTCACCTCTCTTACTTTTTATACACCTGGGTCATAAAAATTGAAAACGAATTTTTTAACGCGCAAGTGAAAAGTTGTTTTTGTGACATAAAAGTAACCATAAATAAATACAAAATTTTAAAATATTTTTCCTACAAGAAACACAGATAGAAGACAAAAGCTTTAAAATAAGAATAATATTGCATACTTTCAGGAGCAAATAAAAAAATACCCTAAGGAAGTAATATTGGGTATTTTTTCATAGTTATAATGGACTTTTTTTAACCGAATGTACGGAATTAATGGTCGACTACTTTTGCAATTTTATGCTACCACACAATATTCCATTAGTGTGGTTTCTAGGCCAAAAAATGCGACACTATTATAACGTAAAATCTTAAAATAGTAAATCCGAAATGATAGTCTTCCAATATTGTCTTTAAGACATTTTTTCTGAAAAAAAATTGGTATTTATGTTGACGTGGTGGAATGGTTGCGTACAAAGTGGCATGGGTTCAACCCCAATTTCGAAAACACATCAAAAAACTTTTCAGCTGTGGATTTTGTATAGAAACACATTTTTTTCACAAAATTTCCTATAGAAATAAAATTTTGACAAAATTTTCTATAGAAATAAAGTATCTGGTAAAATTTTGTATAAAAAAAATTTTACAAAATTTTCTATAGAAATAAATTTTTGAGAAAATTTTCTACAGAAATAATATAGAAATAAAATTTTGACAAAATTTTCTATAGAAATAAAATTTTGACCAAATTTTCTAAAGAAATAAAATTTTGACAAAATATTCTATAGAAATAAAATTTTGACAAAATTTTCTATAGAAATAAAATTTTGACAAAATTTTCTATGGAAATAAAATTTTGACCAAATTTTCTAAAGGAATAAAATTTTGACAAAAGTTTCTAAAGAAATAAAATTTGACAAAATTTTCTATAGAAATACAATTTTGATAAAATTTTCTATAGTAATAAAATTTTGACAAAATTTTCTAATGAAATAAAACTTTGACAAAATTTTCTATAGTAATAAAATTTTGACAAAATTTTCTATAGAAATGAAATTTTGACAAAACATTCTATAGAAATAAAATCTTGACAAAATTTTCTATAGAAATAAAATTGTGACAAAATTTTCTATAGAAATAAAATTTTTACAAAATTTTCTATAGAAATAAAGTATCTGGCAAAATTTAGTATAAAACAAGTAAGGAAGGTCTAAAGTCGGGCGGGGTCGACTATATTATATCCTGCACCACTTTATAGATCTAAATTTTCGATACCATATCACATCCGTCAAATGTGTTGGTGGCTATATACAAAGGCCTGTCCCTAATACATACATTTAAATATCACTCGATCTGCACAGAATTTGATAGACTTCTACAAAATCTATAGACTCAAAATTTAAATCGGCTAATGCACTAGAGTGGAAAACAATGTTATAAAAAAAATATGGGAAACATTTAAATCTGAAGCAATTTTAGGGAAACTTCGCAAAAGTTTATTTATGATTTATTGCTCGATATATATGTATTAGAAGTTTAGGAAAATTAGATTCATTTTTACAACTTTTCGACTAAGCAGTGGCGATTTTACAAGGAAAATGTTGGTATTTTGACCATTTTTGTCGAAATCAGAAAAACATATATAAGGGAGCTATATCTAAATCTGAACCTATTTCAACCAAATTTGGCACGCATAGCTACAATGCTAATTCTACTCCCTGTGCAAACTTTCAATTAAATCGGAGTAAAATATTGGCCACTGTGGTCATATGAGTGTAAATCAGGCGAACGATATATATGGGAGCTATATCTAAATCTGAACCGATTTCAATAAAATTAGGCATACTTGATTACAATACTAATTGTACTCTTAGAGCAAAATTTCAACCAAATTAGTAAATTATTAGTCCTTACCGGGCGAAAGATATATATGGGAGCTATATCTAAATCTGAACCGATTTCAAAAAAAATTTGGCACACTTGACAATAGTACTAATTGTTCTTCTTGTACAAAATTTTAAGCAAATTAGGGTAAAACTCTGGCTTCTGGGGCCATATAAGTCCATATCGGGCAAAATATATATATGGGAGCTATATCTAAATCTGAACCGATTTCTTCCAAAATCAATAGGGTTCTATTCGGAGTCAAAACACTTACTTGTGCCAAATTTGAAAACGATTGGACTAAAACTGCGACCTAGACTTTAATTACAAAATTGTTTTCACGGACAGACGGACATTGCTATAGCGCCCACCCTGAGCATTTTTGCCAAAGACACCATGTGTCTATCTCGTCTCCTTCTGGGTGTTGTAAACATACTTATAATACCCTGTTCCACAGTGTGGCGCAGGGTATAAACAATTTTTTTGACAAAATTTTCTATAGAAATATTTTATTTCTTAACAGAATTTTCTACAGAAATAAATTTCGACAAAATTTTCTATAAAAATAAAATGTCGACAAAATTTTCTATAGAAATAAAATTTTGACAAAATTTACTATAGAAATAAAATTTTGAAAAAAATTTCTTTAGAAATAAAATTTTGATAAAATTTTCTTTAGAAATAAAATTTTGATAAAATTTTCTATAGAAATAAACTTTTGAGAAAATTTTCTATAGTAATAAAATTTTGACAAAATTTTCTTTAGAAATAAAATTTTGACTAAAGTTTTTATAGAAATAAAATTTTGACAAAATTTTCGATAGAAATAAAGTTTTGAAAAAATTTTCTATAGAAATAAACTTTTGAGAAAATTTTCTATAGTAATAAAATTTTTACAAAATTTTCTATAAAAATAAAATTTTAACAAAATTTTCTATAGAAATAAAATTTTGACAAAATTTTCTATAGAAATAAAATTTTGACAAAATTTTCTATAGAAATAAAATTTTGACAAAATTTTTTAAAAATTTCTTTAGAAATAAAATTTTGACAAAATTTTCTATAGAAATAAAATTATGACCATATTTTCTAAAGAAATAAAAATTTGACAAAATTTTCTATAGAAATAAAAATTTGACAAAATTTTCTATAGAAATAAAATTTTGACAAAATTAGCTATAGAAATAAAATTTTGACAAAATTAGCTATAGAAATAAAATTTTAACAAAATTTTCTATAGAAATAAAATTTTGACAAAATTTTCTATAGAAATAAAATTTTGGGAAAATTTTCTATAGTAATAAAGTTATGACAAAATTTTCTTTAGAAATAAAATTTTGACAAAATTTTCTATAGAAATAAAAATTTGACAAAATTTTCTATAGAAATAAAAATTTGACAAAATTTTCTATAGAAATAAAATTTTGGAAAATTTTCTATAGAAATAAAATTTTGAGAAAATTTTCTATAGAAATAAACTTTTGAGAAAATTTTCTATAGAAATAAAATTTTGATAAAATTTTCTATAGAAATAAAATGTTGGAAACATTTTCTATAGAAATAAAATTTTGACAAAATTTTCTATAGAAATAAAAATTTGACAAAATTTTCTATAGAAATAAAAATTTGACAAAATTTTCTATAGAAATAAAATTTTGAGAAAATTTTCTATAGAAATAAAATTTTTAGAAAATTTTCTATAGAAATAAACTTTTGAGAAAATTTTCTATAGAAATAAAATTTTGATAAAATTTTCTATAGAAATAAAATTTTGACAAAATTTTCTATAGAAATAAAATTATGACCATATTTTCTAAAGAAATAAAAATTTGACAAAATTTTCTATAGAAATAAAAATTTGACAAAATTTTCTATAGAAATAAAATTTTGACAAAATTAGCTATAGAAATAAAATTTTGACAAAATTAGCTATAGAAATAAAATTTTAACAAAATTTTCTATAGAAATAAAATTTTGACAAAATTTTCTATAGAAATAAAATTTTATCAAAATTTTCTATAGAAATAAAATTTTGACAAAATTTTCTATAGAAATAAAATTATGACCATATTTTCTAAAGAAATAAAAATTTGACAAAATTTTCTATAGAAATAAAAATTTGACAAAATTTTCTATAGAAATAAAATTTTGACAAAATATTCTATAGAAATAAAATCTTGACAAAATTTTCTAATGAAATAAAACTTTGACAAAATTTTCTATAGTAATAAAATTTTGACAAAATTTTCTATAGAAATGAAATTTTGACAAAATTTTCTTTAGAAATAAAATTTTAACAAAATTTTCGATAGAAATAAAATTTTGAGAAAATTTTCTATAGAAATAAACTTTTGAGAAAATTTTCGATAGAAATAAAATTTTGACAAAATTTTCTATAGAACTAAAATTTTGACAAAGTGTCTTAATAATTTTTCATTTCACAAACATTTTCCAAGATGTAATGACACAGCTAATACTATATTCATATCTTCATTATCGTAGTCGTATGGACCCTTAAAACTTTATTCTTCTTAGTTTAATATTGACTACAATTTGCAATATAAACTGAGGGTTGTGCAACTAGCTATTCAACTGTAAAAAAGGGAGTAAATAAAATTACTTCTAAATCAATATTGAAGTTCCTAATGAAATATTTCAGTATTCTGCGAAAGTTCTAAGGACCTGTTAAATTGGATCTTAAAGAAAAACCCTTAACCATGGTGGAAGACTTCTAAAAAAACTACTGAACAAAAAACTTTAATCCCCAACATTGGAAGTTGTAGAGAATGAGGGAAAAAAAACAAAAACAACAAACCACCATAATCCACAGGCATTATGGCAGAGTTATTTGTTCTTCCGTAACAACCAGAGTCCAAGTGCATAAAAACAAAGAGCAACTATTATACCAACCCATACCCTGGATAAGACTGTGGACAAAAAAACTAACCATAAGGTCTTAAAAACCATTACAAAAACTCTAGAAGAAAGGATATTCAATAGCGACAAACAAAAAAAGACAAATGACCACATTTTTATAAGAAGGATAACCCACACAGAAAGGAAAAGAAAGTAAACAACTGTGGAATTAAGCTAATGTTTGAAAAAAATGTTTTAATAACTGCTGTAATGCATAGTATATGAAGTTCTTCACATGGTCGTACCTTCTACAGCAGGTGTGGCACTAAAGGAATTCTATAGAATATGCGATTAAAAAGAAAAATCCAATCAAATATTGAAAGTAATTAAAATCACAATAATATAAGAAATAAATGTAGGTCTGAGTTCCATTGAAATTTCCCATATAAACACCTACAACGTATAACCATTTCTCATTTTTAAATCATTCCAAAAAACTTTCCATAGCATACTTTTAGGATGGTTTTAATTAAAATGAATATATTCGTTTAAAATATGAGCATATGCAAAACTATTCATAAATTATTAAATATTGATTTAAGAAAAACCACAAAAAATTAATCTGCATGTGATAGCATTTCGTGGCTTTTATAACAGAGGGAAAGGATATTAATTTATGTATGAATGTGTGTTTGTTTCCTAATACTTTTGTATGTTTACATTTGCGGATTTGTTTTAGTGATTAGGATTTGAGGTTTTTCAAACAAAAAAAAATACATATCAACAAATTAACCAAAAATATATTAACATAAAATAAACAGGAATAATAAATTACCGTACAACTAAATGCATTAATCAAAATGTTTTTCCCCCTATTTTTAAACCCTGCTCCACACTGTGGAACAAGGTATTATAAGTTAGTGCATATGTTTGTGACACCCAGAAGGAGACGAGATAGACACATGGTGTCTTTGGAAAAAATGCTCAGGGTGGGCTCTTGAGTCGATATAGCGATGTCCGTCTGTCCGTTAACACATTTTTGTAATCAAAGTCTAGGTCGCAGTTTTAGTCCAATCGACTTCAAATTTATCACAAGTATGTGTTTTGGCTCAGAATAGATCCCTATTGATTTTGGAAGAAATCGGTTCAGATTTAGATATATCTCCCATATATATATTTCGCCCGATATGGATTTATATGGCCCCAGAAGCCAGAGTTTTATCCTAATTTACGTAAAATTTTGCACAAGAAGAACAATTAGTACTATAGTCAAGTGTGCCAAATTTTATTGAAATCGGTTCAGATTTAGATATAGCTCCCATATATATCTTTCGCCCGATATGGACTAATACGGTCCCAGAAGCCAGAGTTTTACCCCAATTTGGTTGAAATTTTGCACAGGGAGTAGAATTAGTATTGTAGCTATGCGTGCCAAATTTTGTTGAAATCGGTTCAGATTTAGATATAGCTCCCATATATAGCTTTCGCCCGATTTACACTCATATGACCACAGAGGCCAATTTTTAACTCCGATTTAGTTGAAATTTTGCACAGGGAGTAGAATTGGCATTATTGCTATGCGTGCCAAATTTGGTTGAAATCGGTTCAGATTTAGATATAGCTACCATATATAGCTTTCGCCCGATTTACACTCATATGACCACAGAGGCCAATTTTTAACTCCGATTTAGTTGAAATTTTGCACAGGGAGTAGAATTGGCATTGTTGCTATGCGTGCCAAATTTGGTTGAAATCGGTTCAGATTTAGATATAGCTCCCATATATGTTTTTCTGATTTCGACAAAAATGGTCAAAATACCAACATTTCCTTGTAAAATCGCCACTGCTTAGTCGAAAAGTTGTAAAAATGGCTCTAATTTTCCTAAACTTCTAATACATATATATCGAGCGATAAATCATAAATAAACTTTTTCGAAGTTTCCTTAAAATTGCTCCAGATTTAAACGTTTCCAATATTTATACCCTTCATCACTACTGTTGTACAGGGTATAATAAGTTTGAACATTTGTATGTAACGTCAAGAAGGAAAAGTTTAGTATACCGATCGTCTTAGAATTAAATTCTGAGTCGATTTAGTTTTCGATCACAGTTTTAGTGCGATTGTCCTAAAATTTGGTATAGGGTCCTGTTTCGGCTCAAAGACGATCCCTATTGATTTTGGAAAAAATCGGTTCAGATTTAGATATAGCTGCCATATATATTTTTCACCGATCTGGTCATAATTGGCGTGTGTATCAACCGATCTTCCTCAAATTCCGTACATCCGAATATTTTATGAGTCTCGAAAAACTTGCAAAATATCATCCAAATCGGTTCAGATTTAGATATAGCTCCCATATATAGCTTTCGCCCGATTTACACTCATTTGTCCACAGTGGCCAATTTTTTGCTCCTATTGAGTTGAAATTTTGCACAGGGAGTAGAATTAGCATTATAGCTATGCGTGTCAAATTTGGTGGAAATCGGTTCATATTTAGATATAGCTCCCATATATAGCTTTCGCCCGATTTACACTCAAATGACCACAGAGGCCAATTTTTTGCTCGGATTTAGTTGAAATTTTCCACAGGGAGTAGAATTAGCATTGTAGCTATGTGTGCCAAATTTGGTTGAAATCGGTTCAGATTTAGATATAGCTCCCATATATATGTTTTTCTGATTTTGACAAAAATGGTCAAAATACCAACATTTTCCTTGTAACTAAAATCGCCACTGCTTAGTCGAAAAGTTGTAAAAATGATACTAATATTCTTAAACTTCTAGTACATATATATCGAGCGATAAATCATAAATAAACTTTTGCGAAGTTTCCTTAAAATTGCTTCAGATTTAAATGGTTCCCATATTTTTTGACTAACATTGTGTTCCACCCTAGTCCATTAGCCGACTTAAATTTTGAGTCTATAGATTTTGTAGAAGTCAAATTCTGTCCAGATCGAGTGATATTTAAATGTATATATTTGGGACAAACCTTTATATATAGCCCCCAACACATTTGACGGATGTGATATGGTATCGAAAATTTAGATCTACAAAGTGGTGCAGGGTATAATATAATCGGCACCGCCCGACCCTAGACTTTCCTTATTTGTTATTAGATATTATTTTATTTGAAAATATTAAAAATCGTTAATATATTGACGCAAACTAAAACTAACGCTGTTGCTTGCTGCAAATTCAATAAGAAGTGCATTTATATGCAGATAAGATTTACAATATTGTCTATTTGACTTAAATATACGAGGGCGGTTCGGAAACTTCTTAGCCTACTATCAATGAAAGAGAATAGTTAGTTTTTCAAAATTGTTTTTATTTTTCAATATAATCTCCTGAAACTTCAATACACTTAGTCCAACGTTTTTCTAGCAATTCTATCCCTTGATTAAAATAGTTTTCCTCAAGGTCTACAAAATAGTGGTTTACAACTGTAATTCCATCTTCATTTGAGGTAAAACGCTTGCCAGCAAGGATTTTTTTTTTAGATTTGGGAACAATTAAAAGTCATTGGGAGTCCATTGTTTGGATTGTTCTTTTGTCTCTGGAGTATAGTGGTCGATCCATGTCTCATCAACAGTTATAAAACGACGCTTAAAATCCATTTTATTTCACTTAAAACGATCCAAACCAGCTCGAGAAATGTTCATTCTTATGCGTTTTTGATAGACGGCACCCATATCTTGCAGAAAGCTTTTTCATCTGTAGTTCTTCATACAAAATTAAATGGACTCGACCATTTGATATTAGCAATTTCACGCACTTTTATTCGTCAATCATTTAATATCATATCATGCACTTTGGCTACAATTTCTGTTGTTGTTGATTTTTTTGGACGTCCACTACCTTCACCTAACACATTCACCATATCATTATGAATTTCTTGTCCGATAAACTTTTTTAACTTAACTTTTTTTCTGTTTATACCGCACTTTTTGTGCTAGGCTAAGAAGTTTTCGAACTGCCCTCGTATTGAAGTTTCAGGAGATTATATTGAAAAGTGAAAATATTTTTGAAAAACTAACTATTCTCTTTCATTGATAGGCTAAGAAGTTTCCGAACCGCCCTCGTATAGGTAAGTCTACAAATAATTACGAATCGATATGGACTTTTTGCACGATACGTAGAGAGACAGAATTGAAATATGGGGGTCGCTTATATGGGGGCCATATACAATTATGAACTTTTTATGGACCAATTTTTGTGTGATTGGGGATCGATTTATCTGAGGGCTATATATAACTATAGACCGATATGAACCTAGTTAGGCATGGTTGTTAACGGCCATATACTAGCACAATGTACCAAGAGATTCCAAAACCATATCACGGGATCGGTTTATATGGGGACTGATATGGACCACTATTGGCATGGTTGTTAAATATCATATACTACCACCACGTACCAAATTTCAACCAGATCGGATGTATTTGGCTTCTCCAAAAGGCACCGGAGGTCAAATCTGGGGATCGGTTTATATGAGGGCTATATATAATTATGGACTGATAAGAACCAATTCCTGCATGGTTGTTGGATACCATATACTAACATCACGTACCAAATTTCAACCGAATCGGATGAATTTTGCTCTTCCAAGGGGCTCCGGAGGTCAAATCTGGGAATCGGTTTATATAGGGGCTATATATAATTATGGACCGATTTCGACCAATTTTGGCATGGGTGTTTGAGGCCATATATTAATACCACGTACCAAATTTCAACTGAATCAGATGAATTTTTGTCTTCCAAGAGGCTCCATAGGTCAAATCTGGTGATCGGTTTATATGGGGGCTAAATATAATTATGGACCGGTGTGGGTCAATTTTTTCATGGTCGTTAGAGACCATATACTAACACCATGTACCAAATTTACGCCAGATCGGATGAAATTTGCTTCTCTTAGAGGATCCGCAAGTCAAATCTGGTTATCGGTTTATATAGAGGCTATATATAATTATGGACCGATGTGGACCAATTTTCGCACGGCTGTTAGAGATCATATGCTGACACCATGTACCATACACACAAAAAAAAAATTTTCTGATTCAATCACCAAATTAATTGATCCAATTAATTTTTTAATTGAAATGTCTTCAATCACGAAAATGATAGTATCAATCACAGTTTTAATTGGGCATAGAAAAAATTCTTGATTAAAAAATTAATTGATTTTTTCAGCAAATTTCAATTAATTTTTTAATTGATTCAATTAAAAATTTAATTGATGTTGATTGCAAAACTCAATTAATTTATTAATTAAAAAAGGTAACTATTTTTAATTACTTTCTGAATTGGCTTAGAGTTTTTATTTGGATTAACAAATGATTTTTTGAAATACAATTTTAATTAGTCTTCCGAATTAGATTAAAAAGTTAATTGTATCAATTAATTTTTTAATTAAAAATTTTAAAATTTTCAATCATTGACTTAATTAACTTAATGTTTCTATCATGATTAAAAAGTTAATTGTATCAATTAATTTATTAATTGAAAAAATTTTCAACTTCAATTAACTTTTTAATTGGAAATATTTTGGTGATATTTTTTTCTGTGTATTTCAGCCGGATCGAATGAAAGTTTCTTCTCTTAGAGGCTCCGCAAGCCAAATCGGGGGATCGGTTTATATGAGGGCTATGTAGAATTATGGACCGATGTGGACCAATTTTTGCATGGTTATTAGAGACCATTTACTAACACTACGTACCAAATTTCAGCCAGATCGGATGAAATGTGCTTCTCTTAGAGGTTTCGCAAAGCAAATTTGGGGGTCCGTTTTATATGGGGGCTATTCGTAAAAGTGGACCGATATGGCCTATTTGCAATAACATCCCACCTACATCAATAACAACTACTTGTGCCAAGTTTCAAGTCGATAGCTTGTTTTGTTCGGAAGTTAGCGTGATTTCAACAGACGGACGGAGGGACGGACATGCTCAAGTCGACTCAGAATTTCACCACGACCCAGAATATATATGTACTTTATGGGGTCTTAGAGCAATATTTCGATGTGTTACAAACGGAATGACAAGGTTAATATACCCCCATTCTATGGTGGAGGGTATAAAAAATCATTGTTGCCAAATTATGACCATTTGAACCACATTGTTATTATTACTATTTTTGGGAATCGTACGAAAATGTTCTTTTCCGTTAGTTGATATTGAACTTATGAGTACATTCATTGAATTTTATACCCATGTTTAGTTCATAAAATTTTTGAGATATACTAAAAAACAAGTACATATATCACTAAGTTCGGCCGGGCCGAATCTTAAATGCCCACCACCATGAACCAAATATTAGGGTTTCCTTTGAAATTTCAGGAGGGCTTGAAGACTTGAGAACACTTCCCGAAGATAAATGTAAAGATTTCACCTATGAGGACTATATCAGATTCTGGATTTATAAGAACCATTTTTGATTGAGTTTAAGAGGAATCATTAACATCTCTTGTAAGTGTGCAAGAAAATTATAAAATAACGTCTTGATTTGAAATCTTAAATCTGTAGAAGTAAAATCTGGAAATTTTACATTGAGTTTCAAGCAATTTTCATGATCAGTGCGCCTTCTACACCCTTAAGAAGTGAAGTCGGTCTATATGGAGGCATTACCAAATGGACCGATAAAAACTTAATCCTATACACGTTTTTGTGAGCCTAAAATACCAGAATATTTACAATTTCAGATAAAAACAAGTAAGGAAAGTCTAAAGTCGGGCGGGGCCGACTATATTATACCCTGCACCACTTTGTAGATCTAAATTTTCGATACCATATCACATCCGTCAAATGTGTTGGAGGCTATATAAAGGGTGATTCTTTTGAGGTTAGGATTTTCATGCATTAGTATTTGACAGATCACGTGGGATTTCAGACATGGTGTCAAAGAGAAAGATGCTCAGTATGCTTTGACATTTCATCATGAATAGACTTACTAACGAGCAACGCTTGCAAATCATTGAATTTTATTACCAAAATCAGTGTTCGGTTCGAAATGTGTTTATCGACAAATTTTGTTCAGCGATGAGGCTCATTTCTGGTTGAATGGCTACGTAAATAAGCAAAATTGCCGCATTTGGAGTGAAGAGCAACCAGAAGCCGTTCAAGAACTGCCCATGCATCCCGAAAAATGCACTGTTTGGTGTGGTTTGTACGCTGGTGGAATCATTGGACCGTATTTTTTCAAAGATGCTGTTGGACGCAACGTTACGGTGAATGACGATCGCTATCGTTCGATGCTAACAAACTTTTTGTTGCCAAAAATGGAAGAACTGAACTTGGTTGACATGTGGTTTCAACAAGATGGCGCTACATGCCACACAGCTCGCGATTCTATGGCCATTTTGAGGGAAAACTTCGGAGAACAATTCATCTCAAGAAATGGACCGGTAAGTTGGCCACCAAGATCATGCGATTTGACGCCTTTAGACTATTTTTTGTGGGGCTACGTCAAGTCTAAAGTCTACAGAAATAAGCCAGCAACTATTCCAGCTTTGGAAGACAACATTTCCGAAGAAATTCGGGCTATTCCGGCCGAAATGCTCGAAAAAGTTGCCCAAAATTGGACTTTCCGAATGGACCACCTAAGACGCAGCCGCGGTCAACATTTAAATGAAATTATCTTCAAAAAGTAAATGTCATGGACCAATCTAACGTTTCAAATAAAGAACCGATGAGATTTTGCAAATTTTATGCGTTTTTTTTTTTAAAAAGTTATCAAGGTCTTAACAAATCACCCTTTATAAAGGTTTGTCCCAAATACATACATTTAAATATCACTCGATCTGGACAGAATTTGCTAGACTTCTACAAATCTATAGACTCAAAATTTAAGTCGGCTAATGCACTAGGGTGGAACACAATGTTAGTAAAAAAAATATGGGAAACAACTAAATCTGAAGCAATTTTAAGGAAACTTCGCAAAAGTTTATTTATGATTTATCCCTCGATATAAATGTATTAGAAGTTTAGGAAAATTAGAGTCATTTTTACAACTTTTCGACTAAGCAGTGGCGATTTTACAAGGAAAATGTTGGTATTTTGACCATTTTTGTCGCAATCAGAAAAACATATATATGGAAGCTATATCTAAATGTGAACCGATTTCAACCAAATTTGGCACGCATAGCTACAATGCTAATTCTACTCCCTATGCAAAATTTCAATTACATCGTAGCAAAAAATTGGCCTCTGTGGTCATTTAAGTGTAAATCGGCCGAAAGCTATATATGAGAGCTATATTTAAATCTGAACCGATTTCAACCAAATTTGGCACGCATAGCTACAATGCTAATTCTACTCCCTGTGCAAAATTTCAACTAAATCGGAGCAAAAAATTGGCCTCTGTGGGCAAATGAGTGCAAATCGGGCGAAAGCTATATATGGGAGCTATATCTAAATCTGAACCGATTTGGCTGATATTTTGCAAGTTTTTCGAGACTCTTAAAATATTCGCATGTACGGAATTTGAGGAAGATCGCTTCATATACACGCCAATTATGACCAGATCGGTGAAAAATATATATGGCAGCTATATCTAAATCTGAACCGATTTTTTCCAAAATCAATAGGGATCGTCTCTGAGCCGAAACAGGACCCTGTACCAAATTTAAGGATAATCGGACTAAAACTGCGAGCTGTACTTTGCACACAAAAATACATCAACAGACAGACAGACAGACAGACGGACATCGCTAAATCGACTCAGAATTTAATTCTAAGACGATCGGTATACTAAACGATAGGTCTCAGACTTTTCCTTCTTGGCGTTACATACAAATGCACAAACTTGTTATACCCTGTACCACAGTAGTGGTGAAGGGTATAACTACGGTTTCTAGAAACCCAAGGAGTTAAATCGGGAGATCGTTCTTATGGGGGCTATGCTAAAATATGGACCGATACTCACCGTTTTCGGCACACCACTTTATGACCCGAATATACCTCTAGATTTCCAATTTCAGACAAATTGGATAAAAACTACGGTTTCTATAAGCCCAAGAAGTAAAATCGGGAGATCGGTCTATATGGGGGCTATACCAAAATATGGACCGATACTCACAATTTTTGGCACACGTATTTGTGGTCCTACAATACCTCTAGACTTCCAATTTCAGGTAAATTGAATAAAAACTGCGGTTTCTATAAGTCAAAGAAGTAAAATCGGGAGATCGGTCTATATGGGGGCTATACCAAAATATGGATCGATACTCACAATTTTTGGCACAAGTATTTGTGGTCCTACAATACCTCTAGATTTCGAATTTTAGGTAAATTGAATAAAAACTGCGGTTTCTATAATCCCAAGACCCAAAATCGGGAGGTCGGTTTATATGGGGACTATATCAAAACGTGGACCGATACTCACCATTTTTGGCACACCTTTTTATGGTCATAAAATACCTCTAGATTTCGAATTTCAGGTAAATTGAATAAAAACTGCGGTTTCTATAATCCCAAGACCCCAAATCGGGAGGTCGGTTTATATGGGGACTATATCAAAGCTTGGACCGATATTGGCCATCTTCGAACTTGACCTGCCTGCAGACAAAAGACGAGTTTGTGCAAAATTTCAGCACGATTGCTTTATTATTGAAGACTGTAGCGTGATTACAACAGACAGACGGACAGACGGACATCGTTATATCGTCTTAGAATTTCTCCCTGATCAAGAATATATATACTTTATATAGTCGGAAATCGATATTTCGATGTGTTACAAACGGAATGACAAACTTATTATACCCCCGTCACCATTCTATGATGGTGGGTATAAAAAAACAAAAGGAAAATTTTATTGGGCTGTGGAAAATATCGAAAACAAAAACAATAAAATTTAACTAAAGGGTGATTCTTTTGAGGTTAGGATTTTCATGCATTAGTATTTGACAGATCACGTGGGATTTCAGACATGGTGTCAAAGAGAAAGATGCTCAGTATGCTTTGACATTTCATCATGAATAGACTTACTAACGAGCCACAACGTCGAATTTTCAGTGAATGGGCCCTAGAAAAGTTGGCAGAAAATCCGCTTTTTTATCGACAAATTTTGTTCAGCGATGAGGCTCATTTCTGGTTGAATGGCTACGTAAATAAGCAAAATTGCCGCATTTGGAGTGAAGAGCAACCAGAAGCCGTTCAAGAACTGCCCATGCATCCCGAAAAATGCACTGTTTGGTGTGGTTTGTACGCTGGTGGAATCATTGGACCGTATTTTTTCAAAGATGCTGTTGGACGCAACGTTACGGTGAATGGCGATCGCTATCGTTCGATGCTAACAAACTTTTTGTTGCCAAAAATGGAAGAACTGAACTTGGTTGACATGTGGTTTCAACAAGATGGCGCTACATGCCACACAGCTCGCGATTCTATGGCCATTTTGAGGGAAAACTTCGGAGAACAATTCATCTCAAGAAATGGACCGGTAAGTTGGCCACCAAGATCATGCGATTTGACGCCTTTAGACTATTTTTTGTGGGGCTACGTCAAGTCTAAAGTCTACAGAAATAAGCCAGCAACTATTCCAGCTTTGGAAGACAACATTTCCGAAGAAATTCGGGCTATTCCGGCCGAAATGCTCGAAAAAGTTGCCCAAAATTGGACTTTCCGAATGGACCACCTAAGACGCAGCCGCGGTCAACATTTAAATGAAATTATCTTCAAAAAGTAAATGTCATGGACCAATCTAACGTTTCAAATAAAGAACCGATGAGATTTTGCAAATTTTATGCGTTTTTTTTAAAAAAAAAGTTATCAAGCTCTTAACAAATCACCCTTTACAAACAAATAATTCTTTTGCAATAAAACTAAGTTAAATTTAGCGTTAATTTAACTACGGATTTTTTTTTCGTGTATGGCTGGCACTCAAAAATACCAAATTGTCGGTCATCTCAAGACGGCGCTTTGGCGGGAATGGACAAATATACAGTAGAGCCACTTTCGTTCAGCGTGTGAGGGCTTTGTCGGTTGTTTGAAGACCATAATTAAAGCGAACAAATCTATACTGGTTCTAAATGTTGATGATATTTTCGCTATTGAACAATGTCCTTCAACAAGGGAAATAACTAAATCTATAAATAGAAGAAATATCCTTTGAATTATATACTCGTATATATATTTAATTATTTCTTCTATCATTCACTGGCTATTAAAAGATTTTCTTATCAAGATGAAAGATGGAAATCTCCGTATTAACGAACAACATTTTCTCCAATGAATATTTAAAGAATTTATTTATTGATTATATCCAATATTTAATGCTTATGGTTTATCAATATATATATATATATACTTAAACAATGACTTTCAATCGCCAGAGAATATATATTTATCCACATAAGAGCCATTAACAAAAGCAAACACGATGTAGCATCACATTTCCAATATATGCGCCTGCTGTATCCAAAGAACAGTGAGATTAAACAAAATACGAAACAAAAAATATATCCCCCAAAGAAATGTATTTGCGATTAAAAATTTATGTTATTGTATTCATGTTTCCGGTATTCCACAGAGTGCTATCCCATGGTTTTATCGCCTTGGTTTGCATTAAGGATTTTTCTTCACATACATCAGCCAACAGTGAATAATAAACAAAGCCTGAAAGTATACTGTGGTCTTTTTCCAATTTCGTTTGTTTAAATGCCGGATAAAAAGATTTGGGTGTTGTTTTTTTTTTTGTTCTTGGTCTTGGCTTATGCTACACTGAAAAAAAAAAATAAAAATTTCATGTACTTAAACTAGTAATACAACTTTGCATGGCCTAAAACACGTATCTCAATGATAAAAAGATAAATAACCAAATTTTTATAAACTTTTCGTTAGAAGCGATTCGTCCTAAGAGTTCTTAAGATTCGACAGTGAAATGGGTATCTTTACCCAGCAAAAAAAGTGTCGCCAAAAAAGTTATGAAAATGTTCTTTTTGGATCCGGAAGTGGTGCAAAATTGACGCAGAAGCGATGAATTTAACATGGGCTTGTCATAGGACGGAAGTCCTCTATTTCAACAGCCGGTGCACTGAATTTGCATCACTTCTTTAGGTGTGATCCGAATTCAATGTTTTAGATGTAAATTAAAACATTCTGTGGTATTTTGTCAAATAAATAATTTTTATAATTTTTTTATAATTTTTAATGGATTCTAACGCTTGTCGGAAACGTTTGACCTCAAATATTTTCAAACATTCACAATTTTTTCAGATTGGATTTAGCATTTTTTTTCGACAAAATTTAAATGATTTGTACCATGTTATGAATTCTTACTCTGTTTGTAACCTATTTGAAACAAAAAAAGTTAAAATTACCCATTAAAAGTATGACAAAAAACCAAGTTATAAAAAATTGAATTAAAAGAACTTCCCGGGTAGTTAAAATAAAGAACATCATTGGGAGTGCATCTTCTGGAAGTGCTTTTAAAGTTGTGCCTTTGGAAGAACTTCCAAATTTTTTTTGCTGGGTAACTATAGACTGATATGAACCAATTTTGGTATGGTTGTTAGCGGCCATATACTAACACATTCCAAATTTGAACCAGATCGGATGAATTTTACTCTTCCAGAGGGCTCCAGAGGTCAAATCTGTGGATCGGCTTATATGGGGGCTATATATACTTATGGACCGATATGAACCAATTTGGGTATGGTTGTTAGCGGCCATATACTAACACCACGTTCCAAATTTGAACCGTATGGGATGAATTTTGCTCCTCCAAGCGGCTCCGGAGGTCAAATCTGGAGAACGGTTTACATGGTTTAGAGGCTCCGCAAGCCAAATCTGGGGATCGGTTTATATGGGGACTATGTATAATTATGAACCGATGTGGACCAATTTTTGCATGGTTGTTAGAGACCACATACCAACAGCATGTACCAAATTTCAGCCGGATCGGATGAAATTTGCATCTCTAAGAGGCTCGGCAAGCCAAATATGGGGGCTATATGTAAAAGTGAACCGATATAACCCATTTGCAATACCATCCGATCTACATCAATAACAACTACTTCTGCCAAGTTTCAAGTCGATAGCTTCTTTCGTTCGGAAGTTAGCGTGATTTCAACAGACGGACGGACAGACAGGCTCAGATCGACTCCGAATTTCACCACGACCCAGAATATATACTTTATGGGGTCTTAGAGCAATATTTCGATGTGTTACAAACGAAATGACAAAGTTAATATACCCCCCATCCTATGGTGGAGGGTATAAAAACGAATAATTTTGGATTTGTGCCCTGGTATCAATGCCGACGTTCGGACTTGGCTATAAAAAAGGGACCTACCCTTCTCATTAAGATAAACATAGAATCGGGCAGCACTCAGTGATAAGAGAGAAGTTCACCACTAGTATCACAATGGAATGAATCGATTAAGTAAGCCTGAAATAGCAGCCTGCTAACCTAAACTACACAGATTTTTTTTTCTGATTCAATCACGAAATTGGTTGATCCAATTAAATTTTTAATTGAAATGTTTTCTATCATGAAAATGATAGTAAACAATCACAGGTTTAATTGGACATTAAAAAATTACTAGAAAAATTAATGGATTTCGTTAGCAAATTTCAATTAATTTTTTTAATTAATTCAATTAAAAATTTAATTGGTTTTGATTGCAAAACTCAATTATTTTTTTTTTATTAAAAACGTAACTATTTTCAATTACTTTCTTTACTGCACAGAAAAAAAAATTCACGAAAAATTTTCCAATTGAAATTTTAATTGAGTTTTAAAAAATATTCAATTAAAAATTTAATTGATTCAAGAAATATTTTAATTGAGACAAAAATCAATCACAAAAATTAATAGTATCAATTAAATTTTTAATTGGATAAATTGATTTTTTAATTGACCTTCAAGTAACTTTTTAATTGATACTATCATTTCTGTGATTGAAGACATTTCAATTAACAAATTAATTGGATCATTTAATTTTGTGATTGAATCAGAAAAAGTTAATTGATCCAATTAAATATTTAATTGATACTATTAATTTGTGTGATTGATTTTTATATCAATTAACAAATTTGTTGAATCAATTAAATTTTTAATTGAATAAATTTTTAATTGAAAACTCAATTAAGATTTTAATTGGAAAAATTTTCGTGAAATTTTTTTCTGTGTGGCAGTTAAAGCCTAACGGAGCTACATGAAAATGGCCGTTAGTGGTTTTAGTTTGATTAAAAAATCGATTGTATAAAAAATAATTTTAGTTTAAAAATTAAAAAAAAAATCCAAATTTGTTTGAAAAAATCAATTTTTTAATCAAACTAAAACCACTAACGGCCATTTTCATGTAGCTCCGTTAGGCTTTAACTGCCAGTTAACAGAAAGAAAAATGGAAATATCTTTTCTCCGGTTAACTTTAACTGAAACATTTTCAGCAGTTAAGTTTCTAACTGGTATATGGAGTATATAGGCAAGATGACAGATACGCTCATAGTGCAGTTTAAAAGTTCGTTAGTTAACGTAGCACTAACGGAGCTTTATGAAAATGGAGATAAGTCAGTTAAGAAAGTATTTGGAAATATTTACTTTTTTAATGAAAGAACTAAACCTCTAATGCCCAATCCCGCCTTTAGGCAGGCTTCATTAAGTAAAGTAGCTTTTAGCGAAACACACCTTAAGACAACAAAAATTAATAAAATAAAAAGAAAACTTAGCGGAACCTGTTCAAGAGCCTTTGCAGCCTATGCTTAATTTTACCGTATAACTTTTTCTTGATTAGTTAGCATTAGAGGGTTAATTGAGTTTTGCAATCAACATCAATTAAATTTTTAATTGAATAATTTAAAAAATTAATTGAAATTTGCTAATGATCAATCAAACAATTAATTTTTTAATCAAGTATTTTTTATACCCTCCACCATAGGATGGGGGTATATTAACTTTGTCATTCCGTTTGTAACACATCGAAATATTGCTCTAAGACCCCATAAAGTATATATATTCTGGGTCGTGGTGAAATTCTGAGTCGATCTGAGCATGTCCGTCCGTCTGTTGAAATCACGCTAACTTCCGAACGAAACAAGCTATCGACTTGAAACTTGGCACAAGTAGTTGTTATTGATGTAGGTCGAATGGTATTACAAATGGGCCATATCGGTCCACTTTTACGTATAGCCCCCATATAAACGGACCCCCAAATTTGGCTTGCGATTGCTCTAAGGGAAGCAAATTTCATCCGATCCGGCTGAAATTTGGTACATGGTGTAAGTATATGGTCTCTAACAGCCATGCAAAAATTGGTCCATATCGGTCCACTTTTACGTATAGCCCCCCATATAAACGGACCCCCAAATTTGGCTTGCGATTGCTCTAAGAGAACCAAATTTCATCCGATCCGGCTGAAATTTGGTACATGGTGTTAGTATATGGTCTCTAACAACCATGCAAAAATTGGTCCATATCGGTCCATAATTACATATAGCCCCCATATAAACCGATCCCCAGATTTAACTTGCGAAGCCTCTAAGAGAACCAAATTTCGTCCGATCCGGCTGATATTTGGTTCATGGTGTTAGTATATGGTCTCTAAGAACCATGCAAAAATTGACCCATATCGGTCCATAGTTACATATAGCCCCCATATAATCCGTTCCCCCGATTTGGCTTGCGGAGCCTCTAAGAGAACCAAATTTCATCCGATCCGGCTGAAATTTGGTACATGGTGTTAGTATATGGTCTCTAACAACCATGCAAAAATTGGTCCATATCGGTCCATAATTACATATAGACCCCATATAATCCGATCCCCCGATTTGGCTTGCGGAGCCTCTAAGAGAACCAAATTTCATCCGATCCGGCTGAAATTTGGTATATGGTGTTGGTATATGTTCTCAAATGACCATGCAAAAATTGGTCCACATTGGCCCATAATTATATATAGCCCCCATATAAACCGATCCCCAGATTTGATCTCCGGAGCCTCTTAGAGGAGCAAAAGTCATCCGATCCGATTGAAATTTGGTACATGGTGTTAGTATATGGTATCTAACAACCATGCCAAAAGTGGTCCATATCGGTCCATAATTATATATAGCCCCCATATAAGCCGATCCCCAGATTTGACCTCCGAAGCCTCTTAGAGGAGCAAAATTCATCCGATCCGGTTGAAATTTGGTACGTGGTGTTAGTATATGGTCTCTAACAACCATGCAAGAATTGGTCCATATCGGTCCATAATTATATGCCCCCATATAAACCGTTCCCCAGATTTAATCTCCGGAGCCTCTTGGAGGAGCAAAATTCATCCGATCCGGTTGAAATTTGCAACGTAGTGTTAGTATAAGGCCGCTTATAACCATGCCATAATTGGTCCATATCGGTCTATAGTTTTATATAGCCGATCCCCAATCACACAAAAATTGGTGCATATCGGTTGATAAGCATGGTTGCCACTCGAGCAAAAAATAATCTACCAAAATTTTATTTTTATAGAAAACATTGTCAAAATGTTATTTCTATAGAAAAATTTGTCAAAATTTTATTTCTATAGAAAATTTTGTCAAAATTTTATTTCTATAGAAAATTTTGTCAAAATTTTATTTCTATAGAAAATTTTGTCTAAATTTTATTTCTATAGAAATTTTTTTCCAAATTTTACTTCTATAGAAAATGTTGTCAAAATTGTATTTTTATAGAAACTTTAAACTTAATTATATACGTATTTAACCGGCCTTTTTTAGTTTAATATATACCACGTATGGACTATATGGTATATATTACGGTGTTAGGAAGTTTTAAGATACCTTGCAAGTGTTACCACAACCCAAGTAATTCGATTGTGGATGACAGTCTTCAGTAGAAGGTTCTACGCAATCCATGGTGGAGGGTACATAAGCTTCGGCCTGGCCGAACTTACGGCCATATATACTTGTTTTTTTTTTTTTTTAATGTCGAATTAAAACTGTGATTGATACTATTATTTTCGTGATTGAAGACATTTCAATTAAAAAAATTAAGTGGATCAATTAATTTCGTGATTGAATCAGAAAAGAAAATTTTTGTGTGTAACCTAACCTAAATTTAAAATTGAACTACCTCCTAAATGTATGCCTTGTGTGATTTCTTACCAAAATATCAGACAAAATCTTTGAAAATGATTACTCTAGTTTTCAGTGTATAATAAATAACAGAAAGAATCCAATGTAATTTTCTCATAATATCTGTATGCAAAAAAAAAAAAGAAATAAATAAAACTTTTTTGTTTTTATTTTTCTTTTGTTTGTTAATTATTGTGCGTTTCCCATTGGTCTGTGGTCTTGAACAGTAGAATGCAGCCAAAAAGTATGCTTCATATAAAGCAAATTTGTACAGGAATGAAGTTATATTTATGTAAGTTCTTCTCAGCAAACATTCCTATAAGGTTTTTTATGGAGAAAAAAAAACACAATAGTTTTGTGATAACATCCAGATCAACAATAAATGTAGGAAACAAGAGTATACTTCATAAATATGCTAGTTCACATTGAACTTCAGCATTTTCTACAGTACTTAAATCTTGTTGACTTAATAAGAAAAAATATGTAACATATTGTTAGGGATACAAAATGAATCCTATACCAAAAATCCCATTTCTTTGATATGGATTTATTTTTTATTAAAAGTTTCAAACACACACACACACACTATACATATATGTTTATATCAACCAAATTGGGTAAATATCATGATCATGATCTTAGGTCTTAAAGGTCGGTCAATTAACAGATCGATTGAAGAGCTGCTGAGCAATTTTCTCATTTAATATAAAGTCTAACTTAGGCGTCCGATACTATAATTTAAGCAGTTTTCAGTCTTATGCCATAGTATGGTGTAGCGAACATCTGGGCTGTCCGAATATATGCAGAGACAAATTAGCTATAACAGGTAATGATTTGGAAATGAAATCATTGCTAGGTTAATTTAAATCTTATTTGCAAATACAACTTAATTCGTATTTTTTTGCTTTATAAAAATTGTATTAATTTTTGTGCCACTTTTTTTTTTTAATTAGTGTACCACCTTATATTGAGTATGGCACTTTTTGTAGCACTTCTTAAAAATGCTCAATGGTAGCGTTGCCCAGTATTACATTTGTGCTACTTTGATGGCAAATTTGTCCCTTTTTTAAGGGTTGACACTTTTGTGCAACCATTTTGCCTGTTTTCCTTTTTTAGTGCATAGATTTTCTTAAATTTTAATCCCGAATAAAAAAAATGGTTTTCCCATGAACTGTTAATTTCAAGCAGTGTTACCATTATGCCACTTTTTTTAAGCGTTGACACTTCTGTGCCACTATTTGGTTTGTGCCACTAAAAGGTGTAGCTTTTGAATTTTTGTGCCACCTTTTTGCCATTTTGTGGTAGTTCAATGGTACGGTGGAAGCAAAAACTTGGCTTGATAATGAGTTTCCGGACTCTGCCCCAGGGAAATCAACAATAATTGATTGGTATTCAAAATTCAAGCGTGGTGAAATGAACACAGAGGACGGTGAACGCAGTGGACGCCCGAAAGAGGTGGTTACCGACGAAAACATCAAAAAAATTCACAAAATGATTTTGAATGACCGTAAAATGAAGTTGATCGAGATAGCAGAGGCTTTAAAGATATCAAAGGAAGGTGTTGGTCATATCATACATCAATATTTGGATATGCGGAAGCTCTGTGCAAAATGGGTGCCGCGCGAGCTCACATTTGACCAAAAACAACAACGTGTTGATGATTCTGAGCGGTGTTTGCAGCTGTTAACTTGTAATACACCCGAGTTTTTCCGTCGATATATGACAATGGATGAAACATGGCTCCATCACTACACTCCTGAGTCCAATCGACAGTCGGCTGAGTGGACAGCGACCGGTGAACCGTCTCCGAAGTGTGGAAAGATTCAAAAGTCCGCTGGAAAAGTAATGGCCTCTGTTTTTTGGGATGCGCATGGAATAATTTTTATCGATTATCTTGAGAAGAGAAAAACCATCAACAGTGACTATTATATGGCGTTATTGGAGCGTTTGAAGGTCGAAATCGCGGCAAAACGGCTCCATATGAAGAAGAAAAAAGTGTTGTTCCACTAAGACAACGCACCGTGCCACAAGTCATTCAGAACGAAGGCAAAAATTCATGAATTGGGCTTCGAATTGCTTCCCCACCCACCGTATTCTCCAGATCTGGCCCCCAGCGACTTTTTCTTGTTCTCAGACCTCAAAAGAATGCTCGCAGGGAAAAAAAAATAATTGGGATGAAAATCCCCAGATTTTAGATTTCAAATCAAGGCGTTATTTCATCATTTTCTTGCACACAAGAGATGTTTATGATTCCTCTAAAACTCAAACAAAAAATTGTGGTTTATAAATTCAGAATCTGATGTAGTCTTCATAGGTAAAATCTTTACATTTATGTGTGGGAAGCGTACTGGTTGAACTGATCTGCGTGGTTCTTATAAATTCAGAATCTGATGTAGTCTTCATAGGTAAAGGTTGATACGGTCAAAATTTGGTCAATATAAACTTGACGTATTTCTTTCAATTTTGCATTTAAAAAACCTGAACACCCCTCATTTTGAAGGTGTGTGTGTGTGTGTAGAATGTTGCTCCTATTTTGATTTTGGATTTCATTCTTCAGTTGTCAAAATGCCGTCCAAGCAAGAAGAGCAGCGTATCAAAATTTTGCTCGCGCATCGCGAAAATCCGAGCTACTCGTACGCAAAGCTGGCAAAATCGCTAAAAGTTGCCAAATCAACCGTTACAAATGTAATTAAAGTGTTTGGGGAACGTTTGTCGACAGCCAGGAAGTCTGGTTCAGGGGGAAATCGAAAACCGGAAGCCGCTGACACGACAAAGAGAGTTGCCGGTAGTTTCAAGCGAAACCCTAACCTCTCTCTCCGAGATGCCGCAAATAAGCTGGGTGTATCGTCTACAACCGTGCATCGAGCCAAAAAACGAGCCGGACTATCGACTTACAAGAAGGTAGTGACTCCAAATCGCGATGATAAACAAAATACGACGGCCAAAGCGCGATCCCGGAGGCTGTACACGACGATGCTGACGAAGTTTGACTTCGTGGTAATGGACGACGAAACCTACGTCAAAGCCGACTACAAGCAGCTTCCGGGACAGGAGTTTTATACGGCAAAAGGAAGGGGAAAGGTAGCAGATATTTTCAAGCACATAAAATTGTCAAAGTTCGCAAAGAAATATCTGGTTTGGCAAGCCATCTGTACCTGTGTTTTGAAAAGCAGCATTTTAATAGCTTCCGGAACTGTCAACCAAGAAATTTACGTGAAAGAGTGTTTGAATAAACGTCTGCTGCCTTTCCTGAAGAAACACGGTTGTTCCGTACTGTTTTGGCCGGATTTGGCATCTTGCCATTACGGTAAAAAGGCCATGGAGTGGTACGCCGCCAACAACGTGCAGGTGGTTCCCAAGGACAAGAACCCTCCCAACACGCCAGAGCTCCGCCCAATTGAGAAATACTGGGCTATTGTCAAGCGGAACCTAAAGAAGACCAAAAAACTGCTAAGGACGAGCAGCAGTTCAAGGCAAACTGGCTTTCTGCGGCGAAGAAGGTGGACAAGGTGGCTGTACAAAATCTGATGGCAGGTATCAAGCGTGAGGCCCGGCAATTCGGATTTGGAAAAGCGAAAGCCTAACTGAATATTTTTCCTGAATTTTATACTAATTGAACTTGAAAAAGAAATTCAATTTGATTTTTTAAATAAACGATTTCCCTGATTTACACGCGTTTCTCCTTGACCAAATTTTGACCGTATCACCCTTTAAAATCTTTACATTTATCTGTGGGAAGCGTACTGACTGAACTGATCTGCTTGGGGAAATATCTGTCATCAAACCCCCCTAGGGAGCCACCGTGGTGCAATGGTTAGCATACCCGCCTTGCATACACAAGGTCGTGGGTTTGATTCCTGCTACGACCGAATACCAAAAAGTTTTTCAGCGGTGGATTATTCCACCTCAGTAATGCTGGTGACATTTCTGAGGGTTTCAAAGCTTATCTAAGTGGTTTCACTGCAATGTGGAACGCCGTTCGGACTCGGCTATAAAAAAGGAGGTCCCTTGTCATTGAGCTTAACATGGAAACGGGCAGCACTCAGTGATAAGAGAGAAGTTCACCACTGTGGTATCACAATGGACTGAATAGTCTAAGTGAGCCTGATACATCGGGCTGCCACATAACCTAACCTAACCTAAACCCCCCTGAAATTTTCAAAGGAAACTATTATATTTGATTCATGGTGGTGGGAATTTAAGATTCGGCCCGGCCGAACTTACTGCTGTATATACTTGTTTTTACGAAAAAGTGTGCAACTTTTTATGTCACTTTTTCAAAATGGCTTTTTTTCAGAAAGTCTCAATTAGTTAACGCTATCTCTGGCAGATATACCATTACAGTTACTATCTTTAAAGGGTTTTGGGAAGAAATATTTTTTTTTTTTTTTTTTTAACAAAAGAAAATTTTTTATTGTGTTGTAACTCACTATTCTAACATTGCTCGGTTGTGATGATGTTGGTGAAGATTGTTGCAGCGATTGTAGCTGGGATTTATGCTGTTGCAGAAGATTAGACTGATGGTGGTCTTGTGGAAATTGGTGATTCAGATGTGGTTGTTGTTGTTGCAAGTGTGATTGAGGATATTGCTGTGACTGTTGCAATGAGGAATTATGTTGCTGGTGTTTGTCATCATTTCCGGCAACCGTTGTTGCTGTATTATTGTTACTCAAACCACTTGAAACATCATTGCCATTAGCTCCATTCGTAAGTGTCACTCCATTAAGATGGGTGGTGGGCGCTACCAACTGATGCTGTTGCTGTTGGACATTAAAAGCTACAACTGATGTAACATTGGGAATCGCTGACATATTAGCAATAGATCCCCTAGGAGCTGAGCCATTGAAACCAATACCAATGTTATTATTAACACTAACAACAACACCACCACCGCCACCGCCGCCATCACCACAATCAGCAAATGATGTGGTTGTTGTTGTTGACATACTAATATTGCCATTAGCATTATATTGAGAAGAGCAATGATGTTGTTGTTGTTGTTGTTGTAATACTGTAGAGTTTTGATGATGTAATTGTTGTTGTTGCTGCTGCTGCTGATGATGATGATGTTGTTGCTGCTGCTGCTGCTGCCGTTGTTGTTGTTGGTTTTTCTGCTGCTGCTGCTGAGACGATGTCATGTTATTCTGTGATAAAGTTGGCATACACATACACAAGAAATGAATTTTAAGATGATCAATATCAGAGTATAGTTTTAGGCTAATTGTGTATTTGCTGGATTGGCAACAAAAATGTATAGGCTCATAATAGTAGATGTTCTAGAGTAGAAGATGAACCAACCAACACCAACCATAATGCATTATTATTAATTTTTAATTTTTTTTTTGGTTTTTGTTTTCAGGGATTATATATTCGTTTTTATTCAAAGTTGTAATCAAAGAAATCATTTTGCTTGCTTGCCACTTCCACATGCCAAAGAGTAAATATTTAAATGATGCATTACAAAAAGGATAAGAGAGAATACAAAACGCTATAGATGCTATATATTATGCATGTATGTCTCTAAACCTATGAATATTTTGTTTTTGTGTTAACTATCAACTTTTGTCTTAGAAGAAATTTCCAAGCTATGGGATTTTTTTTTTTTGTCTTAAACAACAGAAATGAATATTTATATAGGAATTCTTAAAAACTAAATTACATACCACAACCCAAAGAACAAACTTTTAAGTGCTTTTTTTTTCATTATAATTTAAATGGTACAAACAACAATAAAATTGCTTTTTTATTTGGTCCAAAGACCCATATAAAGACATACAAATTAAAGATTTTTAAAAATAATTTGGCGATAAAAAGGTCTATAAAATATCCCCATCTAAGAGGAATCAAGAATCAGTTTATATATTGACAGAAGGATACACCCACGGATCATCCAAATTTCATCCATATTTGGGATGTCTTCAATAATTATTAATGCATAATTAATTTAGCTTGTATAATCTTTCAATTAGGTGCATTTTTGTTTCAGTGTACCTTTTGAAATGTACAAACTGTTCTTCTTTATAACACAAATAATGGGCATACCCCTCAATAAATCCAAAATACCTCAAAATTGTCACCAATTCCCCATATAGCCCTAACTTTAAATATTTTTTTTTTAAATTTATTTGAATTTTAAGTTATGTTTTGGTTTAAATTAAATTTTACTTTAATATTTTTTTTTTTTTTTTAATTTATGTTTTTATTTTAATTAAATTTTAATTAAAAAATTAGTTTAAAAAATTAGTTTAAAAAAAATTAAAAATACGAACTAAATAAGTAAAGCGAAATATGCAGGAAATTCTTCAACTATTGACTTCCGCCCCATATATTACAACTTCATGTAAAATACTTTTATCTATTGAATTTGATTGCTTTAACTACTTGATACCCTCATCACGAGTACAATCAATAAAAATAACAATAATATTGTTCATAATATGATACAAAATTCAATATTACATTTCTAATCTTTGTATGTATTGTATAATAAAATTAAAAATGAATGTATTGCACTAGCAATAGGAAAAATTTAATTAAATATTTTTGATTCGCAATGTAACAGTTTCAATTTGTCGCTAACACTGGAGATCAAACGTTTTGGTGTGAATTTAAAATGAAAGGAAGACAGGAAAGAACTACCATTTTTTTGAACCGCTAAAACGTGGACACTCTGAAAAAATGAATACCTCTCAAAAGTTGACAAATTTTCGTAAGACATTTTCTAAATTACTATATTTAAAATTAAATTTCTGATCTTTCACATGTGGACAAAATTTAAGCCATCTAGATTGGATTGAAAGTATGACAAAAAAAAAAAAAAACAATTATAACGGACGTAAGTTCGGCCAGGCCGAATCTTGACAAAATTTTCTATAGAAATAAAATTTTGACAAAATTTTCTATAGAAATAAAATTTTTACAAAATTTTCTATAGAAATAAAATTTTGACAAAATTTTCTATAGAAATAAAATTTGGAAAAAAATTTCTATAGAAATAAAATTTTGACAAAATTTTCTATAGCAATAAAATTTTAACAAAATTTTCTATAGAAATAAAATTTTGACAAAATTTTCTATAGAAATAAAATTTTGACAAAATTTTCTATAGAAATATAATTTGGACAAAATTCTCTATAGAAATAAAATTTTGACAAAATTTTCTATAGAAATAAAATTTTTACAAAATTTTCCATAGAAATAAAATTTTGACAAAATTTTCTATAGAAATAAAATTTTGACAAAATTTTCTATAGAAATAAAATTTTGACAAAATTTTCTATAGAAATAAAATTTTGACAAAATTTTCTATAGAAATAAAATTTTGACAAAATTTTCTATAGGAATAAAATTTTGACAAAATTTTTTATAGAAATAAAATTTTGACAAAATTTTCTATAGAAAAAAAAAATTTTGACAAAATTTTCTATAGAAATAAAATTTTGACAAAATTTTCTATAGAAAAAAAATTTTGACAAAATTTTCTATAGAAATAAAATTTTGACAAAATTTTCTATAGAAAAAAAATTTTGACAAAATTTTCTATAGAAATAACATATTGACAATATAGAAATAACATATTCCATAAAAATAAAATTTTGGTAGATTATTTTTGGCTCGAGTGGCTACCATGAATATGAACCGATATGGACCAATTTTTGTGTAATTGGGGATCGGCTATATATAACTATAGACCGATATGGACCAATTTTGGCATGGATATTAGCGGCCTTATATTATACTAACACCACGTTGCAAATTTCAACCGGATCGGATGAATTTTGCTCCTCCAAGAGGCTCCGGAGATCAAATCTGGGGAACGGTTTGTATGGGACTATATATAATTATGAACCGATATGGACCAATTGTTGCGTGTTTGTTAGAGACCATGTTCCAAATTTCAACCGGATCGGATGAATTTTGCTCCTCCAAGAGGCTTCGGAAGACAAACCTCCGAAGCCTCAAATCATGAGAGACCATATACTAACACCATGTACCAAATTTCAACCGGATCGGATGAAATTTGCTTCTCTTAGAGGCTCCGCAAGCCAAATCGAGGGATCGGTTTATATGGGGGCTATATGTAATTATGGACCGATATGAACCAATTTTTGCATGGTCATTAGAGACCATATACTAACACCATTTACCAAATTTCAGCCGGATCGGATGAAATTTGCTTCTCTTAGAGCGATCGCAAGCCAAATTTGGGGTCCGCTTATATGGGGGCTATACGTAAAAGTGGACCGATATGGACCAAGTTTTGCATGGTTGTTAGATACCATATACTATACTAACACCATGTACCAAATTTCAGCCGGATCGGATGAAATTTGCTTCTCTTAGAGCAATCGCAAGCCAAATTTGCGGGTCCGTTTATATGGGGGATATATGTAAAAGTGGACCGATATGGCCCATTTGCAATACCATCCGACCTACATCAATAACAACTACTTGTGCCAAGTTTAAAGTCGATAGCTTGTTTTGTTCGGAAGTTAGCGTGATTTCAACAGACGGACATGCTCAGATCGACTCAGAATTTCACCACGACCCAGAATATATATACTTTATGGGGTCTTAGAGCAATATTTCGATGTGTTACAAACGGAATGACAGTTAATATACCCCCATCTTATGGTGGAGGGTATAAAAAATGTGTTTTTCTTTGTTAGACCGGGGACTTATCAGCCAACCTGTTACTATCATTTTCGTTATTGAAAAAGAAATTTCAATAAAAAATTTCATTGGATTAATTTTGTGATTGAATTACATTTTTTCCTGTGTATATATAAACTAATAAACTAAGTATTTACTAACAACATTTTCAATTATATTTTTAAATGGCAATATATACTTTTTTAATTAAAATTGAGATAATTAACAATTTAAATAAGAACGTAAAAACAATTTTTGCAATCATTTTCATAATTGAATTTATTTTTTAATCTAATTAAAAAGATAATTGTAGAAGTTTTTATTTGATTACATTTTCTATGCTATTCTAATTTTTAATTGAAAATATTTTGGTATTATATTTTACGGTGTAGTCAAAAGATTTAAAAGGATTGCCTGGATTGCAATAAACCCATGGCTTTTAGTGTTTGGACATCTGTTTAATTATTCTTGATTTTCAAATACACAAATAGAAAGACTATCAATCGAATCCATTAATACCTAAATAAATGAAATAAAAATGTAAACAATTGTATATGTGGGCAAAAGCCTTAGGTAGAGAGCTTATAGTTTTCGCAATGCTTAAATAAATAGACGAACAATGGAATTACGGGGAAATATGGAGATTTAATGGAATTAGAATGTTTGGGGATTTGTGTGATACTGTTGGGAAGCGGTCATTCCCACTGGGAAAAGGATAAAATGGAATGATGCAGGTAATAATACAAACATGCCAAATATATGTATTTTGAATATAATTTTTCATTGTGAGTTTTAGTTTTTTAAACTTTGTGTGTTAGAGCTCGACCGAATAGAAACTTTTAATAAAACAATACGAAAGCCAAATCGTAACTTATCTGACTCTTTTATGATCTGAGTTGAGTTAATCCTTGATTTCAATTTGTTTACGGCCATAACCGATTATATAGATTCGGTCCAACTCTTATCTAAACGATATATACAAATAACAAATTGATATTCACAATAAAATAAAAATATTAAATAGTTAATATCCTTAAGCCACGGCCAAAATATTTGTATATAATTGAACAATTCGTGTATTGATATTTGCTACATATGTATGTATGTATTTAAAGGGAGAGAAAGAGAGAGAGAAAGGAGTTATTGTTTTTCAAAGTGCATAAATGGCACACCGAATTTTTATATGTTTATATACATATGCACAAACAACCTCACGCATATACACACAACCAAAAACGTACTCCCATAAAAAAAACAAACAAACAGAACACAACCAACCATTCCCAATAGCCGTATGTATACACAAGAGAAAACTTATACTGAGCTTAATCAACACAAACCAAATGGCATACAAATTTATTATTGTTGTTGTTGTTGTTGTTGTGCGATTTTCTCAATCTCCGATTAAGGCATAATTGGACGTACATTTTTCTATATATGCGAGTTGTTCTTTGGTTTTTTTGTTTTTGGCAATCGGGGATTGAGAAGACAGCATATTTTTGGGCTTTAATTTGTGTGTGTGCGTGTTGTTTTTATTATAAAATCTATTTTTTTTGGGTTAGAATTTAAGGGTTATTTAAAAAACAAAAAAATGGACGCTTACCTTTTTCTGTTGCAAATACATTTGTGCTGCAGCTGCTGTTGTAGCAGCGGAATTTGTATTATTGGCACCTGTGTTATTTGCAGCTGCTGCTGCAGCGGCAGCTACTGCTGCTCCGTCGTTTTTCATTTGTGTCAAAGGTTCAGATTTAATTGAACTCACAGATAGAGGTAGGCCATCTGTTGCGGCTTGCACTTGGGCCGCTGTAGGTGCGTAGCCAGCCGGAGCGCCTGGATATGGCGCAACGCTAGCCTGCACCATGTGCTGCAATTAGAAAAATATAATAAAAGAGAATTAATGATTGCATTGAACATTAAAAAAAAATAACGAATACAAATTTAGCAAAAGGCTATTGTTTTGAAAACAAAATAAATAAGACCGCCACAGTTGCACAGAAAGAAATATCACCAAAAAACTTTCCAATTAAAAAGTTGATTGAAGTAGCATTAAAAAGCAAGTAAGGAAAGTCTAAAGTCGGGCGTGGCCGCCTATATTATACCCTGCACCACTTTGTAGATCTAAATTTTCGATACCATATCACATCCGTCAAATGTGTTGGGGGCTATATATAAAGCTTTGTCCCAAATACATACATTTAAATATCACTCGATGTGGACAGAATTTGATAGACTTTTACATAATCTATAGACTTAAAATTTAAGTCGGCTAATGCACTAGGGTGGAACACAATTTTAGTAAAAAAAATATGGGAAACATTTAAATCTGAAGCAATTTTAAGGAAACTTTACAAAAGTTTATTTATGATTTATCGCTCGATATATATGTATTAGAAGTTTAGGAAAATTAGAGTCATTTTTAAAACTTTTCGAAAAAGCAGTGGCGATTTAACAAGAAAAAATTTGGTATTTTGACCATTTTTGTCGAAATCAGAAAAACATATATATGGGAGCTATATCTAACTCTGAACCGATTTCAATCAAATTTGACACGCATAGCTACAATGCTAATTCTACTCTCTGTGCAAAATTTCAACTAAATCGGAGCAAAAAATTGGCCTCTGTGGTCATATGAGTGTAAATCGGGCGAATGCTATATATGGGAGCTATATCTAAATCTGAACCGATTTCAATCAAATTTGGCACACATGACTACACTACTAGTTGTACTCCTAGTGCAAAATTTCAACCAAATTGGGGTAAAACTCTGGCTTCTGGGACCGTATTAGTCCATATCGGGCGAGAGATATATATGGAGCTATATCTAAATCTGAACCGATTTCAATAAAATTTGGCACACTTGACTAAAGTACTAATTGTTCTTCTTGTGCAAAATTTTTAGCAAATTAGGGTAAAACTCTGGCTTCTGGGGCCATATAAGTCCATATCGGGCGAAAGATATATATGAGAGCTATATCTAAATCTGAACCGATTTCTTTCAAAATCAATACGGTTCTATTCTGAGCAAAAATACATACTTGTGCCAAATTTGAAGTCGATTGGACTAAAACTGCGACCTAGACTTTGATTACAAAAATTTGTTCACGGACAGACGGACATGGCTATACCCTAAGCATTTTTGCCAAAGACACCATGTGTCTATCTCGTCTCCTTCTGGGTGTTGCAAACATATGCACTAACTTATAATACCGGATGGCGCAGGATATTAATATAATAAAGTCAGTTAAAAAATGGTTAAACGTTTTATACCCTGCGACACACTGTGGAACAGGGTATTAAGTTAGTGCATATGTTTGCAACACCCAGAAGGAGACGAGATAGACACATGGTGTCTTTGGCAAAAATGCTCAGGGTGGGCTCCTGAGTCGATACAGCCATGTCCGTCTATCCGTGAACACATTTTTGTAATCAAAGTCTAGGTCGCAGTTTTAGTCCAATCGACTTCAAATGTGGCAAAAGTATGTGTTTTGGCTCAGAATAGATCCCTATTGATTTTGAAAGAAATCGGTTCAGATTTAGATATAGCTCTCATATATATCTTTCGCCCGATATGGACTTATATGGCCCCAGAAGCCAGAATTTTACCCTAATTTGCTTAAAAATTTGCACAAGAAGAACAATTAGTACTATAGTCAAGTGTGCTAATTTTTATTGAAATGGGTTCAGATTTAGATATAGCTCCCATATACGTCTTTCGCCCGATATGGACTAATACGGTCCCAGAATCAAGAGTTTTCCCCCATTTGGTTGAAATTTTGCACTAGGAGTACAATTAGTAGTGTAGTCAAGCGTACCAAATTTTATTGAAATCGATTCAGACACAGAAAAAAATATTTCAGCAGTAAAATTTAGTTGCGCCTTTTGGTATACAATAAAGTAGGCAATGCATCCACACTGCATGTATCGGCGACAATAACGTAAACGAGTAATCATACTAGTTTATGATCATTCGTTTACGCTATTGCAACCAATGCATGCAGTATAGATGCGCGAAAGGTAGTGCTGTTTTCCTTCATACCAATAACAATATTGCTCACTACTGAGCAATATTGTTATTGAAATGAGCAATTATATCAGCGCTATGTTGAAGCTGCTAGAAATCGGGACATCGCCCACAAAAATCAGCGCTGATTCGGTTGTTTTGTAAGCAGTTGGTACTGCCTCTCTCCCTTACCATCCTTCTGAAATAGTGCTCCATTTTTTGCTGGGGATTTAGATATATCTCCCATATATAGCTTTCGCCCGATGTACACTCATATGACCACAGAGGCCAATTTTTAACTCCGATTTTGTTGAAATTTTGCACAAGGAGTAGAATTAGCATTGGAGCTATGCGTGCCAAATTTGGTTGAAATCGGTTCAGATTTAGATATAGCTCCAATATATAGCTTTCGGCCGATTTACACTCATATGAACACAGAGGCCAATTTTTTTGCTCCGATTTAGTTGAAATTTTGCACAGGGAGTAGAATTAGCATTGTAGCTATGCGTACCAAATTTAGTTGAAATCGGTTCAGATTTAGATATAGCTCCCATATATATGTTTTTCTGATTTCGACAAAAATGGTGAAAATACCAACATTTTCCTTGTAACTAAAATCGCCACTGCTTAGTCGAAAAGTTATAAAAATGACTCTAATTTTCCTAAACTTCTAATACATATATATCGAGCGATAAATCATAAATAAACTTTTGCGAAGTTTCCTTAAAATTGCTTCACATTTAAATGTTTCCCATATTTATACCCTTCACCACTACTGTGGTACAGGGTATAATAAGTTTGTGCATTTGTATGTAACGCCAAGAAATAGTGGTCATAGACCCATCTTTTAGTATACCGATCGGCTTAGAATTAAATTCTGAGTCGATTTAGCGATGTCCGTATGTCTGTCTGTCCGTCCGTCTGTCTGTATATGTAATTTTGTGCACAAAGTACAGCTCGCAATTTAAGTCCGATCGTCCTCAAATTTGGCAGTGGGCCGTTTCTTGGGACAGAGACAATCGCTATTGGTTTTGGAAAAAATCGGTTCAGATTTAGATATAGCTGCCTATATATTTATCCCCGATGTGGTCATAGTTAACGTGTTTATCAACCGATTTTCTTGAAATACCGTACATCCAAATATTTTATGAATCTCGAAAATCTTGCTAAATATCAGCCAAATCGGTTCAGATTTAGATATAGCTCCCATATATATCTTTCGCCCGATATGGACTAATATGGTCCTAAAAACCAGAGTTTTGGCCCACTTTGGTTGAAATTTTGCACAGGGAGTAGATTTAGCATTGTAGCTGTGCGTGCCAAATTTGATTGAAATCGGTTCAGATTTAGATATAGCTTCCATATATATTTTTCGCCCGATATGGACTTATATGGCCCCAGAAGCCAGAGTTTTGGCCCAATTTGGTTGAAATTTTGCAAATTTTGTACACTTAGTAATATAGTCATGTGTGCCAAATTTGATTGAAATCGGTTCAAATTTAGATATAGCTCCCATATATATGTTTTTCTGATTTCGACAAAAATGGTCAAAATACCAACATTTTCCTTGTAACTAAAATCGCCACTGCTTAGTCGAAAAGTTGTAAAAATGACTCTAATTTTCCAAAACTTCTAATACATATATATCGAGTGATATATCATAAATAAACTTTTGCGAAGTTTCCTTAAAATTGCTTCAGATTTAAATGTTTCCCATATTTTTTTACTAAAATTGTGTTCCACCCTAGTGTATTAGCCAACTTAAATTTTGAGTCTATAGGTTTTGTAAAAGTCTATCAAATTCTGTCCAAATCGAGTGATATTTAAATGTATGTAGATCTACAAAGTGGTGCAGGGTCTAATATAGTCGGCCCGCCCGACTTTAGACTTTCCTTACTTGTTTTTTTTTTTTTTTTTTGTGAAGGTAAATTTAAAATAAAATTAATATGATTTCGTTAGATTGCATTTAAGTAATTCGTTTAAATTTAACCTGATCCATAATTTAAATTTAATTTAACACAAATGACAATAATTAAATCGACAGTAGTATAATAGAGATTTAAAATAATTTTAAATGATACCAAAAACTAACCATTTAGTATCCATTAAAAAATTTAAAAAAAATTACTAATGATACAGACTTACTACCCCTCCTAATTTGTAGTTTACCACAAACAGCGAAAATAAATTTGTCTTTCCTCTTTTGGAGCTTGTCCTTAATTTATATTTGTCGTTGCATTTTACAATTACAACAACGAAATGCATTTTTTTACGTCGTGGACAGACCATCCAAGTGAACTTTGTACGCGAAATCCATTGTGGATACCATTCATTTGGAATAAACCATACCAAATCTGGCAAAAAAAAAGAACTCGGCTAGTCCCATCAGAAGAAACATAAAATGATGGCATAAGAATAGCATAACAGAAAAAAACTGAAACATTTCTTCGTTCTCTTACGAAATGTATGCAAAACCCTAGTACGGATATCTGTTTTCCTGCAGTCTAGTTAGATGGTTAAAAAGACAAACGATTCCATTGCTGACTTTTTGTTCTTGCATCGGGGCATAAAATGCAAATAAGATTTTTAAAATAAATAACAAGAACCATATGCGTCAAAGATGTCAACGAATATAGAAACTGTTTTCTTAAAAAAAAACAAGAAATTAAATATTGGGTAGTCGAAAAAGTCGTTTCGTGTTAGTAATAAAATTTCATTTTTGAATTTCTTTCTATAGAAAATTTTGTAAAAATTTTATTTCTATAGAAAATTGTGTTAAAATTGTACTTCTATAAAAAAATGTTGTCATAATTTTTTTATTTAGAAAAAAATTTAAAAAATTTATTTCTATAGAAAATTTTTCAAAATTTTATTTCTATAGAAAATTGTGTTAAAATTTTACTTCTATAAAAAAAATGTTGTCAAAATTTTATTTATTTAGAAATAATTTTAAAAAATTTATTTCTATAGAAAATTTTTCAAAATTGTATTTCTATAGAAAATTTTGTCAAAATTTTATTTCTTTGTCAAAATTTTATTTCTATAGAAAAGTTTGTCAAAATTTTATTTCTATAAAATAATTTTATTAAAATTTTATTTCTATAGAAAATTTTGTCAAAATTTTTTTAGGAAATTAGGAAATTTTGTCAAAATTGTATTTCTATAGAAAATTTTGTCAAAATTTTATTTCTATAGAAAATTTTGTCAAAATTTTATATCTATGGAAGATTTTGTCAAAATTTTATTTCAATAGCAAATTTTGTCAAAATTTTATTTCAATAGCAAATTTTGTCAAAATTGTATTTCTATAGAAAATTTTGTCAAAATTTTATTTCTATAGAAAATTTTGTCAAAATTTTATTTCTATAGAAAATTTTGTAAAAATTTTATTTCTATAGAAAATTTTGTCAAAATTTTATTTCTATAGAAAATTTTGTCAAAATTTTATTTCTATAAAAAGTTTTGTCAAAATTTTATTTCTATAGAAAATTTTGTCAAAATTTTATTGCTATAGAAAATTTTGTTAAAATTTTATTTCTATAGAAAATTTTGTCAAAATTTTATTTCTATAGAAAATTTTGCCAAAATTTCATTTCTATAGAAAATTTTGTAAAAATTTTATTTCTATAGAAAATTTTGTCAAAATTTTATTTCTATAGAAAATTTTGTCAAAATTTTATTTCCATAGAAAATTTTGCCAAAATTTCATTTCTATAGAAAAAAATTTATTTCTATAGAAAATTTTCTCAAAATTTTATTTCTTAATTAATTTTGTTAAAATTTTATTTCTATAGAAAATTTTGCCAAAAATTTATTTCAATAGCAAATTTTGTCATAATTGTATTTCTATAGAAAATTTTCTCAAAATTTTATTTCTATAGAAAATTTTGTCAAAATTTTATTTCTATAAAATAATTTTGTTAAAATTTTATTTCTATAAAATAATTTTGTCAAAATTTTATTTCTATAGAAAATTTTGTCAAAATTTTATTTCTATAAAATAATTTTGTTAAAATTTTATTTCTATAGAAAATTTTGCCAAAATTTTATTTCTATAATATAACTTTGTCAAAATTTTATTTCTATAAAATAATTTTGTTAAAATTTTATTTCTATAGCAAATTTTGCCAAAATTGTATTTCTATAGAAAATTTTGTCAAAATGTTATTTCTATAGAAAATTTTGTCAAAATTTTATTTCTATACAAAATTTTGTCAAAATGTTATTTCTATAGAAAATTTTGTCAAAATTTTATTTCTATAGAAAATTTTGTCAAAATTTTATTTCTATAGAAAATTTTGTCAAAATTTTATTTCTATAGAAAATTTTGTCAAAATTTTATTTCTATAGAAAATTTTGTCAAAATTTTATTTCTATAGAAAATTTTGACAAAATTGTATTTCTATAGAAAATTTGGTAAACATCAAAAATCAATTAAGAACAGCTTAAAAAGAAGTTTCCTTGATTCATATCCGCGACACAATGACCACCAACATCTCAGAATCGCAAATCGTTGGACTTTTGCGCCTGGGACATTTTGAGAGTAAAAAATACTAAAGTTTCGATGATCTCAAGACAGCACTTCGGCGGAAATGGTCCAAAATTCTGCAGAGCCTCTTTAATTCAGTGGTTAATGGCTTTATCGGCCGTTTGAAGACCATAATTCGAAAATATGATATGAAATATCGTTTAATTAAAATTTCTTTATTTTAAAGAAATTTGCCCTTAATATTGTGTAAATCGCAGGTCTAAATTTAATAGAAAATATTTAAAGCAAAATTAAGAAAATTGCCCTTAATACTGTGTATGTTGCGTGTACTAAAATGCATAATCGTTTTGGATATAAATTTAAATATTTTTTAAAGTGTAATGATTAGGTCATAGATCGAAGATTTAAAACTTTCAAACTTTTGAAAATTTATATGTAATATAGACTAATTAATTTTTTCCAAAGACCTAAAAAAAGAACTTTGCAATCCACTTTACTTTCTACAAGTTTATACTCATTAAATAACTTTTTAATTCCGTTAGAAATATTTTCTTTCTTTTCATTTTTTGACATTTTCAAAATATTTGGCATAGTATCCCAATACGCAGTGTGGGCTACAACAAAGGTAGCAGGCCAGGAGCTACAGCCATGGTGCTTGATGAACAAACTTAATTTTAATTTATCTCAAGTTTTCTGTTGGTTTTTTACAATTAATTAATTTGGCATGGCATGTGAGAGGTATTACTTGCGACCAGTGGAGAATGTGGTTGGGAGAAAAACTAAAAGTTTGTAACACTGCCGTGTTACGTTGGTGGTTTTGTTGTTGAGAAGAGATGTACGGGTAACCAAAACTTAAAATTAAAAGTACACAAAACTTGCCACATTTTATAAACCACCGAGAATAGGAAAACAATTCCATTTCACGTGAGATATAGTTCTTTACCAAGCCTGAGTGTATCTATAGCTGGAAAGGAGTAGGATAAGCATAGATTGAATTCTGAAATGCAACCATTGGTATGGCTGGAATTTTAAAAGGGGGCAGTGGGTGGATCTTAGCTTGATGGTTTTAAGCTGAAATAAAAAAAAAAAAACAACAACAATGATTTAAGAAAAAAACCAACAATAACAAAACAAAACGAATGAAAAAAAGTGGAAGCACGCTCAAAACAAACCCAGCCAACTGCACTCAAATCGATGATTTGACGGTGGCAAAGGAAAAGAGATATGTTTGAACGAATTTATTTCGGCATAAGCCGGCTATCATGTAAAACCTTTTTTCGGAAGCTTCAAGTGTGGTTTACTTTTGAGTTTAGTGAACTGCCTGAATTTATTCTGATAATTGGTTGATAGTTTTGCTGCAAGTAGAGGATGCTGATGAGGAATGTGGTAATTCCGAAACGTGTGTCCATTCCACACAATTCCACACAAACATTCAATTCCACTGTTGGTTAAGCTACACTTGTAGTTCAGTCAATGCATGGTTTTAAGCTGAGATCAAAAACAACAATAATGCTTGAAGACAAACCAACAATAACAAACAAAAAGAAAAAAAAATATTTCTATAGAAAATTTTGTCAAAATTTTATTTCTATAGAATATTGTGTTAAAATTTTACTTCTATAGAAAATTTTGTGAATTTTATTTCTTTAGAAAAAATTGTAAAAAACTTATTTCTATAGAAAAATTTGTCAAAATGTTATTTCTATAAAAAATGTTCTCAAAATTTTATTTCTATAGAAAACTTTGTTAAAATGTTATTACTAGAGAAAATTTTATAAAAATTTTATTTCTATAGAAAATTTTTTCAAAATTTTATTTCTATAGAAGATTTTGTAAAAATTTTATTTCTATAGAAAATTTTGTAAAAATTTTATTTCTATAGAAAATTTTGTAAAAATTTTATTTCTATAGAAAATTTTGTCAAAATTGTATTTCTATAGAAAATGTTGTCAAAATTTTATTTATGTTGAAAATTGTGTTACTTTACGTCCATAAAAAAATGTCAAAATTTTATTTATTTAGAAAAAATTTTAAAAAATTTATTTCTATAAAAAATTTTTCAAAATTTTATTTCTATAGAAAATTTTACCAAATTTTATTTCTATAAAAAATTGCGTTAAAATTTTATTTCTATAGAACATTTTGTCAAACTTTTATTTCTTTAGAAAAAATTGTAAAAAAAAATTTCGATAGAAATTTTTGACAAAATTTTATTAGTATAAAATTTTGTAACAATTTTATTTCTATAGAAAATCGTGTTAAAATTTTATTTCTATAGAATATTTTGTCAAAATTTTATTTCTATAGAAAAATTAGTCAAATTTTATTTCTATAGAAAATTTTGTCAAAATTTTATTTCTATAGAAAATTTTGTCACTATTTTATTTCTATAGAAAATTTTGTCAAAATGTTATTTCCAGAGAATATTCTATAAAAAATTAATTTCTATAGAAAATTTGGTTAAATTAAAAAAAAAAAACAACAACAATGATTAAAGGAAAAAAACCAACAATAACAGAACAAAACGAAATAAAATTTTTACAAAATTTTCTATAGAAATAAAATTTTGGTAGATTATTTTTGGGGATCGGCTATATATACTCATAGACCGATATGGACCAATTTTGGTATGGTTGTTAGCGGCCATATGCTAGCGCAATGTACCAAATTTCAACCAGACCGGATGAAATTTGCTCCTCCAATAGCTCCGGAGGTCAAATCTGCGGATCGGTTTAATCCCCCAGGTTATATATTTTGCTCATCCATGAGGGTCCGTAGGTCAAATATGGGGATCGGAATATATGAGGGCTATATATGATTATGGACCGATGTGGACCAATTTTTGCATGGTTGTTAAAGGCCATATACTAACACCATGTACCAAATTTCAGCCGGATCGGATGAAATTTGCTTCTTTTAGAGGCTCGGCAAGCCAAATCTGGGGATCGGTTTATATGGGGCTACATATAATTATGGACCGATATGGACCAATTCCTGCATGGTTGTCAGAGACCATATACTAACACCATGTACCAAATTTCATTTTAATCGGATGAATTTTGCTCATCCATGAGGCTCCGGAGGTCAAATCTGGGGATCGGTTTATATGAGGGCTATATATAATTATGGACCGATGTGAACCAAAGTCTGCATGGTTGTTAAAGACCATATACTAACACCATGTACCAAATTTCAGCCGGATCGGATGAAATTTGCTTCTCTTAGAGGCTCGGCAAGCCAAATCTGGGGATCGGTTTTTATGGGGGCTATATATAATTATGGACCGATTTGGACCATTTCCTGCATGGTTGTCAGAGACCATATACTTACACCACGTACCAAATTTCAACCGAATCTGATGAATTTTGCTCATCCATGAGGCTCCGGAGATCTAATCTGGGGATCGGTTTATATGAGGGCTATATATGATTATGGACCGATGTGGACCAATTTTTGCATGGTTGTTAAAGACCATATACTAACACCATGTACCAAATTTCAGCCGGATCGAATGAAATTTGCTTCTCTTAGAGGCTCGGCAAGCCAAATCTGGGAATCGGTTTATATGGGGGCTATATATGATTATGGACCGATGTGGACCAATTTTTGCATGGTTGTTAAAGACTATATATTAACACCATGTTTCGGCCGGATCGGATGAAATTTGCTTCTCTTAGAAGATTCGCAAGCCAAATCTGAGCGTCGGTTTATATGGGGGCTATACGTAAAAATGGTCCGATATGGCCCATTTGCAATACCATCCGACCTACATCAATAACAACTACTTGTGACAAGTTTCAAGTCGATAGCTTGTTTCGTTCGGAAGTTAGCGTGATTTCAACCGACGGACGGACGGACATGCTTAGATCGACTCATATTTTCGCCACGACCCAGAATATATATACTTTATGGGGTCTTAGATCAATATTTCGATGTTTTACAAACGGAATGACAAAGTTAATATACCCACCCTCACCCCATCCTATGGTGGAGGATATAAAAAAAATATCACATTTAATGGCGCAACAAAACGGTGGCACAAAAGTATCATCGTTTGAAAAATGCGGCATTTTTCCAACTAAAATAACATAACATAATAGTAACACTGCTTGGCACCGATTGATTTTGTTTTATTCCCGTACGTGTTTTGCGACACATGAAGAAGCGGTTGAGGCGTTCAGAATGCATCAGAGTAGAAAAAAGTGATTTAAACGCATGCAGGAGTGTATAAACCTTAATGGGAGAATATATTGAAAAACATTAAAGCCATTATTATAGTTTGGCAAGTATTTGAGATAAATATTTTGTATTAAGTCTTTATGTGCAGCAATAATAATAATATCGAATTACCTTAGGGAAACTCATCAAATTTCTATTATTCGTTATGGATTATAATCATGTTTAATAATGTGGCGATTTTTGACATAATTTAGCAATAACATTGCAATTTAAGCTGCTTTAAACTGTTGAATTTTTCACCATGACCAATAATGACAATGTACATTTTCCCAAATTAATAGGGGCTTAGGTACAACCACAAAACTATAATTCATTTACGACCAAACTTTACCGAATTTGATTACATTCAATATCCAAATTAATTGATTACAGAATTTAGCAAAGATAATTAATGGGCTTTAATTTGAAGTGGAGATCAAATGGCATCAGAATCACCATCAAATGCTAAAGCTAGCAACTAAATGAAGTGCATACTCAATCCCATTAGCAGAGATAATAAATATCAAAAGATTGAAATTGATGGAGGCGAAATTGCATTCCTTCCTTCTCTGGGTGCATTGAATGTGGAATAGTGTATAATATTTTTGATTATTTAGGTTTATTGTTACAGAGAAAGAATAATATAAAAAAAGAAGAAAAATTATCTTTAAGATCATTATCACAATAGTTGTGTTCCACATCCCTCTTACTCTCAAAAAAAAAAATAAAGTTTACGTGGATCGCAAGATTTTGACCTTCCTTTAATGATTTTGGTATTGATTCGAAGCCAAAGATGGGGGTTTTTTAAAATCAGGAAATTTTTTTGCGACCTATCTGGCTTTAAATCTAGGATCTATAAAATTGAATTATCTAATTTTCATTCGATTTTTCCGGTATATTAATAAAGCTATTCACGTACACACAAATGGCAGTTTAAAAATTCAAATTATGATGGATACTTCAGAGTAAAAAAATACTTTCTTAATTCCAAAAAACTTTAAACCAAAGATGCTAAATCCTCAAAATAAGTCTTAGCCTATATTTGAAGCGTTTTTATCTATCTATCTAAAAATTCAATATTTCAGTTAATTTAAGGACGATTTCTTTATATCAAAAATGCGTTTCTTTAGTTTAAGGAAAATTTGCTTTAGTTTAAAGACATGCAACTTTAAATTTTATGAAAACACAAGTAAGGAAAGTCTAAAGTCGGGCGGGAGCGACTATATTATACCCTGCACCACTTTGTAAATCCACATTTTCGATACTATATTAAATCCGTCAAATGTGTTGGGTGCTATAAAAAGGGTGGTTAAATTGTAAGGGCCGACATTGAATGTGAACCACACCTAAATGCCAAGTTTTTTTTTCCGAATTTTATTTGACATTTCTCTATTTCAGACTTACTCAATTTGAACCATGGAGAGATACACAATCCAACAACGTGTTAAATGGTTCCAAGAAATGGCAACAGTGGATGATCAATTTTCGAAGAAAATCATCTTCAGTGATGAGGCACATTTTCACCTCAGTGGATTCGTCAATAAACAGAATTGCCGCATTTGGGCGAATGAGAATCCAAGATTGATTGTCGAAAAACCAATGCACCCACAAAGAGTAACTGTTTGGTGTGGTTTATGGGCTGGCGGCATCATCGGGCCGTATTTTTTCCAAAATGAGGCCGGTCAGGCAGTTACTGTGAATGGTGTTCGCTATCATGAGATGATAACGAACTTTTTATGGCCCAAATTGGAAGATATGGATGTGGACGATATGTGGTTTTAGCAGGACGTTGCCACTTGCCACAAAGCTAACGAAACAATGGCTCTTTTGCGCAACAAATTCAATGGCCGTGTTATCTCACGTAATGGCGATGTCAATTGGCCGCCAAGATCATGTGATTTGACACCGGTGTGTACGTCGATAAGCCAGCAACAATTCAAGAGCTAAAGTATGAGATAATTCGGCACATTAACGCCATAAAACCTCCATTATGCCTCAGCGTCATCGAAAATTTGGACCATCGGATGAAGGTGTGCCACCGAGGTCGCGGCGCCCATTTGGCCAATATTTTGTTCCATACATAATTGAGTAATACCAATATATCATAATAAAATAAAATTACAATAATTTCCTAAATAGTTTGTGTTTTATTCAAAATCAACATCGGCCCTTGAAATTTTAACCACCCTTTATAAAGGTTTTTGTCCCAAATACATACATTTAAATCTGACTCCATCTGAACAAAATTTATAATCTATAGACTTAAAATTTAAGTCGGCTAATGCCCTGGGAGGTAAACTATGTTAGTAAAAAAAAAAACAAGTATATACGGCCGTAAGTTCGGCCAGGCCGAAGCTTATGTACCCTCCACCATGGATTGCGTAGAAACTTCTACTGAAGACTGTCATCCACAATCGAATTACTTGGATTGCGGTCACACTTGCCGATGGCAAGGTATCTTAAAACTTCCTAATACCGTAATATATACCACGTAGTCCATACGTGGTATATATTAAACTAAAAAAGGCCGATTAAATACGCATATAATAAAGTTTAAAAGTTTCTATAGGAATAAAATTTTGACAAAATAAAATTTTGACAACATTTTCTATAAAAGTAAAATTTGGAAAAATTTTCTATAGGAATAAAATTTGGAAAAAAATTTCTATAGAAATAAAATTTGGAAAAAATTTTCTATAGAAATAAAATTTGGAAAAAATTTTCTATAGAAATAAAATTTTGACAAAATTTTCTATAGAAATAAAATTTTGACAAAATATTCTATAGAAATAAAATTTTGACAAAATTTTCTATAGAAATAAAATTTTGACAAAATTTTCTATAGAAATAACTTTTTGACAATGTTTTCTATAAAAATAAAATATTTGGTAGATTATTTTTGGCTCGAGTGGCAACCATGATTATGAACCGATGTGGACCAATTTTTGTGTGATTGGAGATCGGCTATAGACTGATATGGACCAATTTTTGCATGGTTGTTAGAGACCATATACTAACACCATGTACCAAATTTCAGCCGGATCGGATGAAAATTGTTTCTCTTAGAGGCTCTGCAAGCTAAATCGGGGGATCGGTTTATATGGGGGCTATATATAATTATGGACCGATGTGGATGAATTTTTGCATGGTTGTTAGAGACCATATACTAACACCATGTACCAAATTTCAGCCGGATCGGATGAAATTTGCTTCTCTTAGAGGCCTCGCAAGCCAAATTTGGGGGTCCGTTTATATGGGGGCTATACGTAAAAGTGGACCGATATGGCCCATTTTCAATACCATCACCACCTACATCAATAACAACTACTTGTGCCAAGTTTCAAGTCGATAGCTTGTTTCGTTCGGAAGTTAGCGTGATTTCAACAGATCGACTCAGAATTTCACCACGACCCAGAATATATATACTTTATGGGGTCTTAGAGCAATATTTCGATGTGTTACAAACGGTGGAGGGTATAAAAATATGGGAAACACTTTAATCTGAATCTAAATGATTTATCGGTCGATAGATAAGTATTAGAAATAAGGAAAAATTTCAGTCACTTTTACAAGTTTTCGACTTAGCAGTGGCGATTTTATAAGGAAAATGTGGATATATTGGCCATTTTTGCCCAAATCGGAAAAACATATATATGGAAGCTATATAGAAATCTGAGCAGATTTCAACCAAATTAGACATGCTTAATTACACACAAAAATTTTTTTTTTCTGATTCAATCACGAAATTAATTGATCCAATTAATTTTTAATTGAAATGTCTTCAATCACAGAAATGATAGTATCAATTAAAAAATTAATTGAAGGTCAATTAAAAAATTAATTGATCCAATTAAAAAATTAATTGATACTATTATTTTTGTGATTGATTTTTGTTTCAATTAAAAAATTTGTTGAATCAATTAAATTTTTAATTGAATATTTTTTAAAACTCAATTAACATTTTAATTGGAAAATTTTTCGTGAACTTTTTTTGTGTGTAGTATTTTAATTCTACTCCCTGTGCAAAATTTCACTTCAATCGGACTACAACTTTGACCAACACTGTGGTCATATGACGGAAAATCGGACGAAAGATATATATGGGAGTGATATCTAAATCTGAACCGATTTCAATCAAATTTAGCATACTTGATTACACTGCTAATTGTACTCCTAGTGCAAAATTTCAACCAAATTGGGATAAAACTCTGGCTTCTGGGGTCATATAAGTTCATATCGGGCGAAAGATATATATGCGAGTTATATTTCAATCTAAACCGATTTCACTCAAATTTGGCACACCTGACTATAGTAGTTATTGTTCTCATAGTGCAAAATTTCAAGCAAATCAGAGTAAAACTCTGGCTTCTGGGTCCATATTAGTGTATATCGGGCGAAAGATATATATGGGAGCTATATCTAAATCTGAACCGATTTCAATCAATTTTTGCACACTTGACTATACGACCAAGTATTATGTTTATGCAAAATTTCAAGCAAATCAGGGTAAAACTCTGGATTCTGGGTCCATTCTGACCTAAAACAGGAACTTGTGCTAAATTTGAAGGCGATTGGACTTAAACTGCGACCCAGACTTTGATCACAAAAATGTGTTCACAAACAGACGGACAGACGGACATGGCTATATCGACTCAGGAGCCCACCCTGAGCATTTTTGCCAAAGACACCATGAGTCTATCTCGTCTCCTTCTGGGTGTTGCAAACATATGCACTAACTTATAATACCCTGTTTCACAGTGTGGAGCAGGGTATAAAAATTTTTGAAGCAAAGATTATAAACTTTCTTTTAATTAAAATGTCATTATTTTAAAGAAATAGTGTGTAAATTGCGCATCTTTAAATTGAGGTGGCGTAATCGTTAATATCACGTAAATATTTTTTTTTCAGTTTATCCTTATTCCTTCTATCCTCTAACGTTTTATCCCTGTGTTTTATTCGACTATTTTCGAGTATCTCAATTTAGCTTTTGTTTCCTTTACTAAACACTCGTAAATCTCAAAATATTCTATAGTACCTACTAACATAAGCGTTTCATCATCATCACTTCCCTCAATTGCTTTTTATTGTTCGAGTGGATGATAATTGTATTAAAGTGGCTGGAAGAGACTATAAAAACACACACACACACACACACAATTAATTATCATGTCGTTCATTATCAATTTAAATTGCATACGAACGACAGAATAATGATAAATGCGAGTTTGTGGTATAAAAAGAGTGGAAAAAGAACAGAACAACAAATTGTTTTGTACAGAAATCAAAATTTGATGAAATTTTCTATAATAAAAAAATCGATGAGATTTTTTATAGATACAAAACATCGATAAGAAAATTTCGACGGAATTTTCTTTTACAAATTCTATTAAAAATTCCGTAGTTAAACTAACGCTAACATTAACTTATTTTTATTGCCAAAAAATTATTTGTTAGTAGTTAAATTTTGAATGAAATGATATATATATATATATTTTTTTTTTTGAGAATGTCTCAAACAGTTTATGAACTAACCGTGGGAATAAAGTTCAATGACCGTGCGTGCACATTAGTTCATTATGAATTAACGCAATAGAAAATATTCGTACGTTTCCAAAAATTAGCACGAATGTTGTGTAGTGTTAAAATGGCCATGATTTGACGCCAATGATTTTGTTCTTTACTTTTAGTTAATTTTTCTTCTGCGAATTTCGTAAGTTGTATTTAAAAAGTACACCAGGGCATTAAATTTTCCTGGTTTTAACAACGCTTTGTGGAAATCTAAAAATGTGGAATATAACTTAGTTCAATTTTCGAACGAAATAGTTAATTCTTGCTAGAAAACAATTTACTTTTTTTCTATATAGAAATAAACTTTCGATTAAATTTTCTATAGAAAAAAAAATTCGACGAAATTTTCCATTAGAAATTAAATTTCAATGAAATTTTCTATAGAAATAAAATTTCGACAAAATGTTCATGTATTTTGATATAATTTTTATATAAAAATTAAACTCTTTAAAAATAATTATTAACGGAAAGTAATCGTGAAAAAATTGCGATTTTAGCGGCTCGCACTCGAAATTAATATCCATTTTTAGAAATATTTTCTATTAGATTATTTTGGTGAAATTTTCCATTAGAAATGAAATTTCAACAAAATTTTTACTATTAGAAATCAAATTTCAATGAAATTTCAAAATTAGATGAAATTTTCCATTAAAAATCAAATTTCAATGAAGCCACAGTGGTGCAATGGTTAGCATGCCCGCCTTGCATACACAAGGTCGTGGGTTCGATTCCTGCTTCGACCGAAAATCAAAAAGTTTTTCAGCGGTGGATTATCCCACCTCAGTAATGCTGGTGATATTTCTGAGGGTCTCAAAACTTCTCTAAGTGGTTTCACTGCAATGTGGAATGCCGTTCGGACTCGTCTAGAAAAAGGAGGTCTCTTGTCATTGAGCTTAACATGTAATCAGGCAGCACTCAGTGATAAGAGACAAGTTCACCAATGTGGTATCACAATGGACTGAATAGTCTAAGTGAGCCTGATACATCGGGCTGCCACCTAACCTAACCCAAATTTCAATGAAATTTTCTATAGGAATAAAATATTCGATAGAAATAAAATTACGATAGAATTTTCTATTACAATACAAATTTCATTGCAATTTTCTATAGAAATCACATTTCAATGCAATTTTTATTAAAAATCAAATTTCAATGAAATTTTCTAGAAAAATAAAATTTTAATGAAATTTTCTATAGAAACAAAATGTGTATGAAATTTTTTGTAGAAAAAAAAATTCGACGAAGTTTTCTATAGAAATAAAATTTCGACGAAATTTTCTATAGAAATAAAATTCCGACGAAATTTTATATAGAAATAAAATTACGACGAAATTTTCTATAGAAAAAAAAATGTCGATGAAATTTTCTATAGAAAAACAATTTCGATGAAATTTTTTATAGAAATAAAATTTCGACGAAATTTTCTATAGAAAAAATTTCGATTAAATTGTCTATAGAACTAAAATTTCGACGAAATTTTCTATAGAAATAAAATTTCGATGAAATTTTCTATAGAAATAAAATTTCGACGACATTTTTTATATAAATAAAATTTCGATGGAATTTTCTATAGAAAAAAAATTTCGATGAAATTTTCTATAGAAATAAAATTTCGTCGAAATCTTCTATAGACATCAAATGTCAATAAAATAAAATTTCGAAGCGATTTTCTAAAGATATAAAATTTCGACGAAATTTTCTATAGGAATAATATTTCGGCGAGATTTTCTACAAATTTATTTCGGCAAAGGCCGGCTATCATAAACCCTTTTTCGGAAGGTTCATGTGTGGTTCACTTTGGGTTTAGTGAACTACCTGAATTTATTCTGATAATTGGTTGATAGTTTTGCTGCAAGTAGAGGATGCTGATGAGGAATGTGGTAATTCCGAAACGTGCGTCCATCCAACCATTTTGCGGTCTATAGGGCTTCGGACAAAATTTTCTATAGAAATAAAATGTCGACAAAATTCTCTATAGAAATAAAATATCGGCAAAATTTTCTATACAAATAAAATTTCGGCAAGATTTTGTATAGTAATAAAATTTCGACGAAATTGTATATAGAAATAAAATTTCGACAAAATTTTCTATAGAAATAAAATTTTGACAAAATTTTCTATAGAAATAAAATTTTGACAAAATTTTCTATAGAAATAAAATTTTGACAAAATTTTCTATAGAAATAAAATTATGACAAAATTTTCTGTAGAAATAAAATTTTGACAAAATTTTCTATAGAAATAAAATTTTGTCAAAATTTTCTATAGAAATAAAATTTCGTCAAAATTTTCTATAGAAATAAAATTTTGTCAAAATTTTCTATAGGAATAAAATTTTGACAACATTTTCTATAGAAATAAAATTTTGACAAAATTTTCTATAGAAATAACATTTTGTCAAAATTTTCTATAGAAATAAAATTTTGACAACATTTTCTATAGAAATAAAATGTTGACCAAATTTTCTAGACAAATAAAATGTTAACAAACTTTTCTATAGATATTTTATATGGAAATAAAATTTCGACGAAATTTTCTATAGAAATAAAATTTTGACAAAATTTTCAATAGAAATTGAATTTTGACAACATTTTCTATAGAAATAAAATTTTGACAAAATTTTCTATAGAAATAAAATTTTGACAAAATGTTCTATAGAAATAAAATTTTGACAAAATTTTCTATAGAAATAAAATTTTGACAAAATTTTCTGTAGAAATAAAACTTTGACAAAATTTTCTGTAGAAATAAAATTTTGACAAAATTTTCTATAGAAATAAAATTTTGTCAAAATTTTCTATAGAAATAAAATTTTGACAACATTTTCTATAGAAATAAAATGTTGACCAAATTTTCTAGACAAATAAAATGTTAACAAAATTTTCTATAGAAATTTTATATGGAAATAAAATTTCGACGAAATTTTCTATAGAAATAAAATTTTGACAAAATTTTCTATACAAATAAAAGTTCGAAATTTCTATATAAATAAAATAAAATAAAAAAAAAATAAAAATAAATAAAATTTTGACAAAATTTTCTATAGAAATAAAATTTTGACAAAATTTTCTATAGAAATAAAATTTTGACAAAATTTTCTATAGAAATAAAATTTTGACAAAATTTTCTATAGAAGTAAAATTTTGACAAAATTTTCTATAGAAATAAAATTTTGACAAAATTTTCTATAGAAATAAAATTTTGACAACATTTTCTATAGAAATAAAATGTTGACCAAATTTTCTAGACAAATAAAATATTAACAAAATTTTCTATAGAAATTTTATATGGAAATAAAATTTCGACGAAATTTTCTATAGAAATAAAATTTTGACAAAATTTTCTATACAAATAAAAGTTCAAAATTTCTATATAAATAAAAAAAAAATAAAAAAAAAATAAAAATAAATAAAATTTTGACAAAATTTTCTATAGAAATAAAATTTTGACAAAATTTTCTATAGAAATAAAATTTTGACAACATTTTCTATAGAAATAAAATTGTGACAAAATTTTCTAAAGAAATTGAATTTTGACAACATTTTCTATAGAAATAAAATTTTGACAACATTTCTATAGAAATAAAATGTTAACAAAATTTTCTATAGAAATTTTATATGGAAATAAAATTTCGACGAAATTTTCTATAGAAATAAAATTTTGTCAAAATTTTCTATAGAAATTAAATTTTGACAACATTTTCTATGGAAATAAAATTTTGACAAAATTTTCTATACAAATAAAAGTTCGAAATTTCTATATAAATAAAATAAAATAAAAAAAATAAATAAAAAAAATAAAATTTTGACAAAATTTTCGATAGAAATAAAATGTTGACAAAATTTTCTAGAAAAATAAAATTTTAGCAAAATTTTCTATAGAAATAAAATTTTGACGAAATTTTCTATAGAAATTTTCTACGGAAATAAAATTTCGACGAAATTTTCTATAGAAATAAAAATTCGACGAAATTTTGGATAGAAATAAAATTTCGACGAAATTTTCTATAGACAAAATTTTCTATACCAATAAAATTTGGAAAAAAATTTCTATAGAAATAAAATTTTGATAAAATTTTCCATTACACTCAAAAAAAAAAAAGTGAACTCTCTATTTCTCTAAAGCCAATTTAACTTGATTTTAGTTCATGGAATTATTATGTTTGGAGAAAGTTTCCTCTACTCTAATAATTTTTTGCGTACGTTAGTTAAATTAGCTAAAACCGAGGAAAAAACTATACACGAATGAAGCATAAAGATTAACTTAATTCGTGTCTTCCACAAAATAGTTCAGTACTTCTTTAAATTTGCAGATTTTACTACAAATGCGTTCATCATGAACTTCTTATGTCACTAAAGACATTCTTGCAATTTTGAACTCCAAATTTTTCCTTGAAACTACAAATTTTTCTTTAACAAGTGAAATAACTTAATTATGTCTAATAAATTTTCTTGAATTTGTCGAAAAATATTTTCTTATTTTTGTGATATTGGCGTGATGCCAGCGTTTGTAATACTGCTTAGTTAAAATTTTCTAAAAATATTCAAAATTTTCTAAAATTAACCGAATTTTTTCTTCCTGGTGGGTTCAGGTTTTTTTAGTGTAGATGCTAATAATAGTTTATATAGAAATAAAATTTTAATTAAATTTTCTATAGAAATCAAAATTGTAACGAAATTTAAAAAATTAATGGAATTTTCTATAGAAATAAAATTTCGACGAAATTTTCTATAGAAATAAAATTTCGAGAAAATTTTTTTATAGAAATAAAAATTCGACGAAATTTTCTATAGAAACAAAATGTCGATGCAACTTTCTATAGCAATCAAATTTTGAGGAAATTTTCTATAGAAATAAAATTTCGAGAAAAAATTTTTTATAGAAATAAAATTTCGACGAAATTTTTTATAGAAATAAAATGTCGATGAAACTATCCATAGAAATAAAATTTCAACAATTTTTTTAAAGAAATAAAATTTCGACGAAATTTTCTTTAAAAATTAAATTTCCATGAAATTTTCGATAACAAAAAATACCAATGAAATTTTTTTTATAAAATTTAAATTTTGAAAAAAAAAAATCTATAGAAAGAAAATTTCAAAAAAAAATGTTCTCTTCGAAATAAAATTTCTATAAAATATTTTGTAGAAATCAAAAAAACACATTTGCACATGAAATTTCTGTAGACCAAAATTTCATCATTTCAATCATCTTAATTAAAAAAACTCAAACACATATAATGTATCATGGGGTACTTAAGAAGATTTCTTATTTCAATCACACCTGATTATTGCACAATCTTAGTCAGCATCATCTATTCATTTCGCAAAACCTTTTTGGCATTTCTATTAAAAGATTGCATGAGGTGGACGTAGAATTATTTCTATTTTGATTTTATGATATTGGACATGGCACTTTATATGAAAACAAACAAAGATTAAGCATCGCAGAAAAAATGCCATTTATCACAAAGAAATTATTGGTGTCGCCTAGCAAAAGGTGGCCAAAGTACATAGAAGAATGTAAAAATTTCAACACCATTCAAAATTTAATTTAATTTTTTCTATCTTGCAATTGCAATGAATATAATATACAAAACGAAATTCAATTTTGAAGCAACAATGCAGATTCCTATAATTGAAATGTAGAATTTGTGGCAAAGGAAAGAAATATGCAGAAAGAGGTACATCTTTGTGATAATCCTAATATGCAATCATGCTTCCCTATTTTGTTTTTTTACCAGTTCGATTTTCGAACCGAACGATTACTTGTTTTTTGAATCAATTAAATTTAAATCCATCCATAAAAGCTGCGAAAAATTGTATAACAACGTAATCGTAGCCATATATATTTGATCATTCTTAATTTCGAGATTTGCTTGAAAAATGGACTACTTCAAATTAAAAATTAATCGCAGTAGAAATTTCAATATGATCTAGACGGGTTCATATGTAAAATGAAGATGGTTTCATATTATTTGGAAAAGGTTTCACATCTTTTCAAAAACCTTTCATTGATGCAAAAAAAAAACAAGTAAGGAAAGTCTAAAGTCGGGCGGGGCCGACTATATTATACCCTGCACCACTTTGTGGACCTAAATTTTCGATACCATATCACATCCGTCAAATGTGCTGGGGGCTTTATATAAAGGTTTGTCCCAAATACATACATTCAAATATCACTCGATCTGGACAGACTTTGATAGACTTCTACAAAATCTATAGACTCAAAATTTAAGTCGGCTAATGCACTAGGGTGGCACACTATGTTAGTAAACAAAAATATGGGAAACATTTAAATCTGAAGCAATTTTAAGGAAACTTCGCAAAAGTTTATTTATGATTTATCGCTCGATATATATGTATTAGAAGTTTAGGAAAATTAGAGTCATTTTTACATTTTTCGACGAAGCAGTGGCGATTTTACAAGGAAAATGTTGGTATTTTGACCATTTTTGTCGAAATCAGAAAAACATATGTATGGGAGTTATATCTAAATCAGAACCGATTTCAACCAAATTTGGCACGGATAGCTACAATGCTAATTCTACTCCCTATGCAAAATTTCAACTAAATCGGAGTTAAAAATTGGCCTCAGTGGTCATATGAGTGTAAATCGGGCGAAAGATATATATGGGAGCTATATATAAATCTGAACCGATTTCAGTCAAATTTGGCACGCATAGCTACAAAGCTAAATCTACTCCCTGAGCAAAATTTCAACCTAATTGGGCCAAAGCTCTGGCTATTAGAACCATATTAGTCCATATCGGGCGAAAGATATATATGGGAGCTATATCTAAATCTGAACCGATTTCAATCAAATTTTGCACACTTAACTGCACTACTAATTGTACTCCTAGTGCCAAATTTCAAACAAATTGGGCCAAAACTCTGGCTTCTAGGACCATATTAGTCCATATCGGGCGAAAGATATATATGGGAGCTATATCTAAATCTGAATCGATTTCAACCAAATTTGGCACACATAGCTACAATGCCAAATCTACTCCCTGTGCAAAATTTCAACCAAATTGGGCCAAAACTCTGGCTTTTACGACCATATTAGTCCATATCGGGCGAAAGATATATATGGGAGCTATATCTAAATCTGAACCGATTTCAATCAAATTTTGCACACTTAACTGCACTACTAATTGTACTCCTAGTGCCAAATTTCAAACAAATTGGGCAAAAACTCTGGCTTCTAGGACCATATTAGTCCATATCGGGCGAAAGATATATATGGGAGCTATATCTAAATCTGAATCGATTTCAACCAAATTTGGCACACATAGCTACAATGCTAAATCTACTCCCTGTGCAAAATTTCAACCAAATTGGGCCAAAACTCTGGCTTTTACGACCATATTAGTCCATATCGGGCGAAAGATATATATGGGAGCTATATCTAAATCTGAATCGATTTCAATAAAATTTTGCACACTTGACTATACTACTAATTGTACTCCTAGTGCAAAATTTCAACCAAATTCGGCCAAAAATCTGGCTTCTGGGGTCATATAAGTCCATATCGGGCGAAAGATATATATATATATATGGGAGCTATATCTAAATCTGAACCGATTTCAATCAAATTTTGCACACTTGACTATACGACTAAGTGTTATGTTTGTACAAAATTTCAAGCAAAGCGGTATAAAACTCTGGCTGCTGGGTCCATATTAGTGCATTTCGGCCGAAAGATATATGGGAGCTATATCTAAATCAGAACCGATTTCTTCCAAAATCAATAGGGTTCTATTCTGACCCAAATTAGGAATATGTGCCAAATTTGAAGGCGATTGGACTTAAATTGCGACCTAGACTTTGATCACAAAAATGTGTTCACAGACAGACGGACGGACGGACAGATGGACAGACGGACATGGTTATGTCGACTCAGGGACCCACCCTGAGCATTATTGCCAAAGACACCATGTGTCTATCTCGTCTCCTTCTGGGTGTTACAAACATATGCACTAACTTATAATACCCTGTTCCACAGTGTGGCGCAAGGTATAAAAAATAATTTAGTTTTAAAGAGCACAAACAAGATATATATACATTTTTTGTTCTTCATAATATCACATTTTTTTCTTAAATCTTTTTTTATAAATTTCCTTAAATGTTCTATATATTTTTGCTACCACTATTTTACATTACACCAAAAATATAATTGTCAAATAATTTAAATTACAATGGGATTTTGGCAACTTTTGTCCATCAAAATATAGACTATGCAACAAACCATCCAATCTTATTTATTTTGGTAAAATTTCTATGTGCAATGGGAATAGTTTTTCATATTTAAATTTATTTTCACTATTCAAATTAAATGCTGACCCATATTTGTATGGCGGATTTGCAAATAGCGTTTAGTTAGTATGTAGTGGGAAATCAACTGAAGTGAACCCGAAGGCCGTGTAACACATGTAAAGAGTCGTGTACTTGATAAATATTTAACTAATTGATGTTTTCCGCAGTAATAAAACATTTACGATGTGATACAAATGCTGCTTGATTTGGGGGGGCGTAGTAGAAGGGGGGGCCCCCCAATAAAATTTTATAAATTTTAACAATGTGTAAACAATTGGTGCGAAAAATGAAATATATACTGTGTGACTGACGATGTATTGCAACCACACAGAAAAATATTTCACGAAATTTTTTCCAGTTAAAGTCTTAATTGAGTTTTAAACAAGTGAGTAAAGTAGAAAGTCGGGCGGGGCCGACTATATCATACCCTAAACCACCCCTACTGAATTAGTAAACATAAGTATTTGTGGGGTACCATTGGTATAGGTTTTGGCGATTTCCATATTTAAGAACATAATGGGAGGTTAAGAACATTATGGGAGTCATGTCACAATCTGAGCAGAAATGTCTAATGTTAGGAGCTATAGTTTATTTTGCACCTAAAGAGTTAGTATGCCACTAATATTGAGTCTATTATTAAAAAAAGAGGAAATTGCTCAATTAGTTGTGGGTAATAAATCCAAATTTTTAAAAATCGGGAAATATTATTATATAAGGGCTACATGTAAGTCTAAGTCAATCAGCTAGTACATCAAAATTTGAAATTTGAATAATATACGTTAATAAATAAGAGTATTATGGCCAAATATGGCAAAATCGAGTGATGCATATATATGGGACCTATATCGAAATCGGAATCAATTTGTATAACATTTTGCAGGTATGATTGATACCACAGAAGGTTACCTTGTGCAAACTTTGAGTACGATCAGTTAATAAATGAGGCCCCTATGGTCAAAAATAAGGTTAACAGGTTGGCTGATAAGTAACAGGTCTAACAAAGAAAAATAAATTTTTTTGTCAACATTCGTTTTTATTATTCAACATAGTTCAAGAGCGATACAACGATTATAATGACCTTAGGTTAGGTTAGGTTAGGTGAAGCCCGATGTATCAGGCTCACTTAAGATTATTCACTCCATTGTGATACCATATTGGTGAACTTCTCTCTTATCACTGAGTGCTGCCCGATTCCATGTTAAGCTCAATGACAAGGGACCTCCTTTTTATAGCCGAGTCCGAACGGCGTTCCACATTGGAGTGAAACCACTTAGAGAAGCTTTGAAACCCTCAGAAATGTCACCAGCATTACTGAGGTGGGATAATCCACCGCTGAAAAACTTTTTGGTGTTCGGTCGAAGCAGGAATCGAACCCACGACCTTGTGTATGCAAGGCGGTGCACGGAGCCATCGTGGTGCAATGGTTAGCAATTTTTTGATACCATTTTGGTAGTATTCCTTCGGTTTTGCCTCAAAATAGGCCTCAGTTTCGGCGATCACCTCCTCATTGCAGCCAAATTTTTTTCCCTGCGAGCATCCTTTTGAGGTCTGAGAACAAGAAAAAGTCGTTGGGGCCAGATCTGGAGAATACGGTGAGTGGGGAAGCAATTCGAAGCCCAATTCATGAATTTTTGCCATCGTTCTCAATGACTTGTGGCACGGTGCGTTGTCTTGGTGGAACAACACTTTTTATACCCTCCACCATAGGATGGTGGTATATTAACTTTGTCATTCCGTATGTAACACATCGAAATATTGCTCTAAGACCCCATAAAGTATATATATTCTGGGTCGTGGTGAAATTCTGAGTCGATCTGAGCATGTCCGTCCGTCCGTCCGTCCGTCTGTTGAAATCACGCTAACTTCCGAACGAAACAAGCTATCGACTTGAAATTTGGCACAAGTAGTTGTTATTGATGTAGGTCGGATGGTATTGCAAATGGGCCATATCGGACCACTTTTACGTATAGCCCCCATATAAACGGACCCCCAAATTTGGCTTGCGATTGCTCTAAGAGAAGCAAATTTCATCCGATCCGGCTGAATTTTGGTACATGGTGTTAGTATATGGTCTCTAACAACCATGCACAAATTGGTCTACATCGGTCCATAATTATATATAGCCCCCATATAAACCGATCCCCAGATGCGACCTCCGGAGCCTCTTGCAGGAGCAAAATTCACTCGATCCGATTGAAATTTGGAACGTGGTGTTATATGGTCTCTAAGAACCATGCAAAAATTGGTCCATATCGGTCCATAATTATATATAGCCCCCATATAAACCGCTCGCCAGATGCGACCTCCGGAGCCTCTTGCAGGAGCAAAATTCACTCGATCCGATTGAAATTTGGAACGTGGTGTTATATGGTCTCTAAGAACCATGCAAAAATTGGTCCATATCGGTCCATAATTATATATAGCCCCCATACAAACCGTTCCCCAGATTTGATCTCAGGAGCCTCTTGGAGAAGCAAAATTCATCTGATCCGCTTGAAATTTGCAACGTGGTGTTATATGGTCTCTAAGAACCATGCAAAAATTGGTCCATATCGGTCCATAATTACATATAGCCCCCATATAAACCGATCCCCAGATTTGATCTCAGGAGCCTCTTGCAGGAGCAAAATTTATCCAATCCGCTTGAAATTTGCAATGTGGTGTTAGTATATGGCCGCTAATAACCATGCCAAAATTGGTCCATATAGGTCTATAGTTATATATAGCCGATCCCCAATCATAATCATGGTTGCCACTCGAGCCAAAAATAATCTACTAACATTTTATTTCTATAGAAAATTTTGTCAAAATTATATTTTTATGGAAAATTTTGTCAAAATTTTATTCCTATAGAAAATTTTGTCAAATTTTATTTCAATAGAAAATTTTGGCAAAATTTTATTTCTATAGAAAATGTTGTCAAAATTTTAATTCTATTCAAAATTGTATTTCTATTGAAAATTTTGTCAAAATGTTATTTCTATAGAAAAAATTGTCAAAATTTTATTTCTATAGAAAATTTTGTCAAAATTTTATTTCTATAGAAAATTTCGACAAAATTGTATTTCTATAGAAAATTTTGTTAAAATTTTATTTCTATAGAAAATTTTGCCCAAATTTTACTTCTATAGAAAATGTTGTCAAAATTTTATTTTGTCAAAATTTTATTTCTATAGAAACTTTTATCAAAATTTTATTTCTATAGAAAATTTTGTCAAAAATTTATTTCTATAGAAAATTTTGTCAAAATGTTATTTCTATAGAAAATTTTGTCAAAATTTTATTTCTATAGAAAATTTTGTCAAAATTTTATTTCTATAGAAAATTTTGTCAAACTTTTATTTCTATAGAAAATTTTTTCAAAATTTTATTTCTATAGAAAATTTTGTAAAACTTAATTATATACGTATTTAATCGGCATTTTTTAGTTTAATATATATATATATATACCACATATGGACTACCTTGTAATTTAGAAGACGATGTTAGGAAGTTTTAAGATACCTTGCCATCGGCAAGTGTTACCGCAACCCAAGTAATTCGATTGTGGATGACAGTCTTCAGTAGAAGTTTCTACGCAATCCATGGTGGAGGGTACATAAGCTTCGGCCTGGGCGAACTTACGGCCTTATATACTTGTTTTAGTCTTCCGAGTTTGATTAAAAAGTTAAATGTATCAATGAATTTTTTAATTAAAATTTTAAAATTTTTCAATCATAGTTTGATCAAAAAGTTAATTGTATCAATTAATTTTTTAATTGATACAATTTTCAGTTTCAATCAAAGCTTTAATTGAAAATATTTTAAAGATATTTCTTTCTCTTGTTTTTGATTTGAACTTAAAACCATGCATTGACTAAACTACAAGTGTAGCTTAACCAACAGAGGAAAATAATGTTTGTCAAATTTACTTGGGCAAAGCCCTATCGACTGCAAGATGGTTGGGTGGACGCACGTTTCGGAATTACCTCATCAGCATCCTCTACTTGCAGCAAAACTATCAACCAATTATCAGAATAAATTCAGGCAGTTCACTAAACCCAAAAGTGAACCACACTTGAACCTTCCGAAAAAAAGGTTTACACGATAGACGGCTTATGCCGAAATAAATTCGTACAAACATTTCTTTCTGTGAAAAACAACCTAATAAAGGAACAAAATTTACATCAGCCCATTTGGAAAACGTTTTATGCCTTGGGCGTATACGCTTCTGTCAAAATATTCTGATTACTATGGTTACACAGCAGAAGCAACTAACATTTTTCCCCCCTAATTGACATTTCGAATTTAAATATGTTCATCAATTAACGTTAATAGGACATCAGTTTATATGAAATCATAAAAGCAGAATATCCAACAATTAGGACAAAAGTAATTTTACTTGTCATCTATGTCGTTCGAAATGACATTGATGGAATGAATGTGCACATTTTCAATTGAACGTTGCCTTGTTGTTTTTGTACTTTTAATTATTTACAATAAATTGATAGACTGTCAAATGCAGTGCATCATTGTTCTAAGTTCTGTGGATTATATGAATATATTATAGAAAATAGGAAGCATTTCTATTCTGATAGAATTTATGGGAGAAAAATGAAAATAAACGGGAAATGCGAAAAATAAATTCAGATACATAAGGCATTGTGAATATCCCAGCGAAAAAAGCGTCACCAAAAACGTAATGAAAATGTTCTTTTTGGATCCGGAGGTGGTGCAAAATTGACGCAGATGCGATGAATTTAACATGGGCTTGTCATAGGACGGAAGACCTCCATTTCAACAGCCGTTGCACTGAATTTGATTCACTTCTTTAGGTGTGATCCGAATTCCATGTTTTGGATGTAAATTAAAAAAATTCTGTGATATTTTGTCAAATAAATAATTTTTATAATTTTGAATGGATTCTAACGCTTTTCGGAAACGTATGACCTCAAATATTTTCAAAAATTTGCAATTTTTATACCCTCCACCATAGGATGGGGGTATATAAACTTTGTCATTCCGTTTGTAACACATCAAAATATTGCTCTAAGACCCCATAAAGTATATATATTCTGGGTCGTGGTGAAATTCTGAGTCGATCTGAGCATGTCCGTCCGTCCGTCTGTTGAAATCACGCTAACTTCCGAACGAAACAAGCTATCGATTTGAAACTTGGCACAAGTAGTTGTTATTGATGTAGGTCGGATGGTATTGCAAATGGGAAATATCGGTCCACTTTTACGTATAGCCCCCATATAAACGTACCCCCAAATTTGGATTGCGAGGCTTATAAGAGAAGCAAATTTCATCCGATCCGGCTGAAATTTGGTACATGATGTGAGCATATGGTCTCTAACAACCATGCAAAAATTGGTCCATATCGGTCCATAATTACATATAGCCCCCACATAAACCGATCCCCCGATTTGCCTTGCGGAGCCTCTAAGAGAAGCAAATTTCATCCGATCCGGATGAAATTTGGTACATGATGTTGGTATATATTCTCTAATGACCATGCAAAAATTGGTCCACATCGGCCCATAATTATATATAGCCCCCATATAAACCGATCACCAGATTTGACCTCCGGAGCCTCTTGGAAGACCAAAATTCATCTGATTCAGTTGAAATTTGGTACGTGGTGTTAATATATGGCCTCAAACTCCCATGCAAAAATTGGTCGATATCGGTCCATAAATATATATAGGCCCCATATAAACCGATCCCCAGATTTGACCTCCAGAGCCACTTGGAAGAGCAAAATTCTTCCCATTCGGTTGAAATTTGGTACGTGATGTTAGTATATGGTATCCAACAACCATGCAGGAATTGGTTCCTATCAGTCCATAATTATATATAGCTCCCATATAAACCGATCCCCAGATTTGACCTCCGGTGCATTTTTGGAGAAGCAAAATTCATCCGACCTGCTTGAAATTTGGTACGTGGTGGAAGTATATGATATTTAACAAACATGCCAAAAGTGGGCCATATCAGTCCATAATCATACATAGCCTCATATAAACCGATCCCGAGATTTGGTTTTGGAGCCTCTTGGAGGAGCAAATTTCATCCGAGTGAGTTGAAATTTGGTACATTGTGCTAGTATATGGTCGTTAACAACCATGCCTAACTAGGTCCATATCGGTCTATAGTTATATATGGCCCTCAGATAAATCGATCGCCAATCACACAAAAATTGGTCCATATCAAGTTCATAATTGTATATAGTCTCCATATAAGCGACCCCCATATTTCAATTCTGGCTCTCTACGTACCGTGCAAAAAGTCCATATCGATTCCAAATTATTTGTAGACTTAACTATACATAACTTTGTTGTCCAATATATACCACGTATGGACTAACTCACAATTTGGAAAACGATGTTAAGAAGTTTTAAGATACCGCAACCCAAGTAATTCGATTGTGGATGATAGTCTTTCATAGAAGTTTCTACGCAATCCATGGTGGAGGGTACATAAGATTCGGCCTGGCCGTATATACTTGTTTTAGATTGGATTTAGCATTTTTTTGGACAAAATTTTAACGATTTGTACTATTTTATGAATACTCTGTTTTTAACCTATTTGAAACAAAGTTAGAATTACCTATTAAAAGTATGAAAAAAAACAAGTTTAAGAAATTGAATTAAAAAAATGAAATAAACTTCCTGGGTAGTTAAAATAAAGAACATCATTGGGAGTGCATCTTCTGGAAGTGCTTTTAAAGTTGTGCCTTTGGAAGAATTTCCAAATTTTTTGCTGGGATGGTAATGGGTGTAGTAAAATTAAATGCAAGTTTTGTGCAATAGATGGTGTTATTTATACCTATCCTCCCATTATACAAGACCAATCGGCTTTTGCTAGATGGCATTAAAAGGATGATATAGGACTTTACTACCACATGATGACAAAATCAGAAAAACGAAAACATTCAATTTTGTTTCTTTTTATGTTAAGTATGCCAAACTCAAAGAAGAGAGAATTATTGTAATTCTTCGTTTCTTTTTTTTTAGAATGGAATTTTTTAAAATTAGACCGAAAATTTTTGCCTTCAGAATAGTATAAGAGGTTGGCTGATAAGTCCCCGGTCTGACACATAGATGGCGTCGCTAGCATTAAATACATACTATTTTTATATAGTACCAACCTTCAAATGATTCGTGTCAAAATTTGACGCCTGTAAGTCAATTAGTTTGTGAGAGAGAGCGTCTTTTGTGAAGCAACTTTTGTTATTGTGAAAAAATTAAAAAAAAGGAATTTCGTGTTTTGATAAAATACTGTTTTCTGATGTGGAAGCACAAACTTGGCTTGATAATGAGTTTCCGGACTCTGCCCCAGGGAAATCAACAATAATTGATTGGTATGCAAAATTCCACCGTGGTGCAATGAGCACCGAGGACGGTGAACGCAGTGGACGCCCGAAAGAGGTGGTTACCGACGAAAACATCAAAAAAATCCACAAAATGATTTTGAATGACCATAAAATGAAGTTGATCGAGATAGCAGAGGCCTTAAAGATATCAAAGGAATGTGTTGGTCATATCATTCATCAATATTTGGATTGATGGAAGCTCTGTGCAAAATGGGTGCCGCGCGAGCTCACATTTGACCAAAAACAACAACGTGTTGATGATTCTGAGCGGTGTTTGCAGCTGTTAACTCGTAATACACCCGAGTTTTTCCGTCGATATGTGACAATGGATGAAACATGGCTCCATCACTACACTCCTGAATCCAATCGAAAGTCGGCTGAGTGGACAGCGACCGGTGAATTGATCCGAAGCGTGGAAAGACTCAAAAGTCCGCTGGCAAAGTAATGGCATCTGTTTTTTTGGGATACGCATGGAATAATTTTTATCGATTATCTTGAGAAGGGAAAAACCATCAACAGTGACTATTATATGGCATTATTGGAGCGTTTGAAGGTCGAAATCACAGCAAAACTGTCCCATATGAAGAAGAAAAAAGTGTTCTTCCACCAAGACAACGCACTGTACCGCAAGTCATTGAGAACGATGGCAAAAATTCATGAATTGGGCTTCGAATTGCTTCCCCACCCACCGTATTCTCCAGATCTGGCCCCCAGCGACTTTTTCTTGTTCTCAGACCTCAAAAGGATGCTCGCAGGGAAAGAATTTGGCTGCAATGAAGAGGTGATCGCCGAAACAGAGGCGTATTTTTAGGCAAAACCGAAGGAGTACTCTAAAATGGTATCAAAAAATTGGAAGGTCGTTATAATCGTTGTATCGCTCTTGAAGGGAACTATGTTGAATATTAAAAACGAATTTGGACAAAAAAATGTTTTTTTCTTTGTTAGACCGGGGACTTATCAGCCAACCTGTTAATATAGTCGGTCCCGCTCAACTTTAGACTTTACCTACTTGTTAGGTTTAAAATGTTAGGTTTAATGTGTGGTTTTGTCCTCCAAAATAATTCTAGTCTCCAAAATCTATCGCTAGTCTAGTCCAATATGCTTAGCCACAGTAAGGCGATCAATTAAATCGATGCTCATCTCTTCCCTTCACTACCGAAAAGTCATTTTGGGGATTTCATTATTTTCATATTTGCTGAAAGCACGCAATAGCTCCACTATTGAAACGGCGGCAATCGTAACCAATCAATTGGTTCTTTCGAAAAAAAAAAAAAAAAAACAACAAAACGACTAAGCGCCAAAATAAAAACCATTGGAATTTGAGCCAAAAAACATTCTTCTCCTTTTAATTGAAAATTCCCAGCAAAGCTAGACAACATTAGCCAACAAGCCAGTCTGTATTGTTCCGCTGTAGAAGACTATAGTGTTTTTGAAAATGTATCAAATTCACAATTCACTGGCGTGTGTCCGCCATGTCCGTCCGATCTCTGGATATTGTATCATTAGCCAAGCACTAACTGATGGTGTGGTCAAGTGTTTTGGACGCAATGCGGTTTTAGGCCTGTGATGTGACTCGAATTCGCTAATGAGGAAATGACTTGAAATTGGTTTGATGAATACAAATGAAGGGTAAAGTTTTTAAATTTAAGAATCGCTACGAATAAGCCGAATATATGAACGAACGAAGTAGATAAGCTCATAGAAATGGAATAGAGATCGATTTAATTACGATATCATTGAGGAATGGACACATTTGTTATTCCAACTAAATTGATTTGAAACTAAATTAAATCTCGTTAAAACCCTGACAGGGCGTTCTCCAAGCCATTGTGACATTAGCCCGAAGAAAGTCATTTCCCTGAGATTTCACTCCCAGCTACTCAGGTAACAGAATGAATGATGGAATGATTGCTTCTATTCCGTTCCATAGTTCCAAATCAAAGTCCATATTCGTCGTGACTCCATGTTAATATCATTCCTAAATTCTCCTAGTTGGATTAGGGAGACCACGGGGGCATCACTCCCCCTTACTGCACCCTTGTGGGAGGATGCATACTTAACTGGCGGCATGTCGCAAAACACCTCCTCTGATATAATTGACTTTTTATCGCATGTCCTCAGTCTTTGCCGCTCTTGGTTGGGGGCTGCTTATTCCTCATAGCTGACACTAGAGGTCGTCTAGCGAACCACCACTTGCTGTCCCCGATGATAGCCTAAGCTCAGCCCCATCGAGAAGGAACTTAGGAACGCTATCCCGAAGGTAACGAAAACAACGAATGAAGACATGACAATACGTCTCACAGTTGTAAACTTCAGAGAACAGAAGAGAGCTTTCGTTTCCATTCCAGCAGCCCAGGCAAATGTGCTACTAAAGGGTGATACGGTCAAAATTTGGTCAATATAAACTTGACGTATTTCTTTCAATTTTGCATTTAAAAAACCTGAACACCCCTCATTTTGAAGGTGTGTGCGTGTGTAGAATGTTGCTCCTATTTTGATTTTGGAATTCACTCTTCAGTTGTCAAAATGCCGCCCAAGCAAGAAGAGCAGCGTATCAAAATTTTGCTCGCGCATAGCGAGAATCCGAGCTACTCGCACGCAAAGCTGGCAAAATCGCTAAAAGTGGCCAAATCAACCGTTGCAGATGTAACTAAAGTATTTGGGGAACGTTTGTCGACAGCCAGGAAGTCTGGATCGGGGGAAATCGAAAACCGGAAGCCGCTGAGACGACAAAGAGAGTTGCCGGTAGTTTCAAGCGAAACCCTAACCTCTCTCTCCGAGATGCCGCAAATAAGCTGGATGTATCGTCTACAACCGTGCATCGAGCCAAAAAACGAGCCGGACTATCGACTTACAAGAAGGTAGTGACTCCAAATCGCGATGATAAACAAAATACGACGGCCAAAGCGCGATCCCGGAGGCTGTACACGACGATGCTGACGAAGTTTGACTGCGTGGTAATGGACGACGAAACCTACGTCAAAGCCGACTACAAGCAGCTTCCGGGACAGGAGTTTTATACGGCAAAAGGAAGGGGAAAGGTAGCAGATATTTTCAAGCACATAAAACTGTCAAAGTTCGCAAAAAAATATCTGGTTTGGCCATCTGTACCTGTGGCTTGAAAAGCAGCATTTTCATAGCTTCCGGGACTGTCAACCAAGAAATGTACGTGAAATTTTTGAATAAACGTCTGCTGCCTTTCCTGAAGAAACACGGTTGTTCCGTACTGTTTTGGCCGGATTTGGCGTCTTGCCATTACGGTAAAAAAAAAGCCATGGAGTGGTACGCCGCCAACAACGTGCAGGTGGTTCCCAAGGACAAGAACCCTCCCAACACGCCCAATTGAGAAATACTGGGCTATTGTCAAGCGGAACCTAGAGAAGACCAAAAAAACTGCTAAGGACGAGCAGCAGTTCAAGGCAAACTGGCTTTCTGCGGCGAAGAAGGTGGACAAGGTGGCTGTACAAAATCTGATGGCAGGTATCAAGCGTGAGGCCCGGCAATTCGGATTTGGAAAAGCGAAAGCCTAACTGAATATTTTTCCTGAATTTTATACTAATTGAACTTGAAAAAAAATTTAATTTGATTTTTTAAATAAACGATTTCACCGATTTACACGCGTTTTCCCTTGACCAAATTTTGACCGTATCACCCTTTAAGTCAATATAGAATCTTAATAGGGTGGACGAACTGCCGAATGAGATATAAGGAGGGAATAAAGCGATTCTATCGATGTTTCGAATCGGGACACCTGCAATGGGAGTGCAAAGGCACCGACAGAAAGAGTATGGGTCTCTGCATAAGATGTGGCAAGGCAGGCCTCAAATGAAAGAATCTACGAGTACCCTGAAATGTTGCATTTGCTCGCAGAGCGATGGAAAATCAACGGACCATATGCCGGGTTCTCGCCGATGTAAGCCCTCTGCAAACGACAAACAGTGACGTTCTTACAAGCCAACATGCACAGAGGGAAAGTGGCGCATGCTCTCATGTCGCAGATAGTGACAGAAGAGGATGTAGATTTTGTAATTATCAGCGAACAATACGACACGGCATGACAAATGGCCTGTGGATTGGAGACGAGTCTGGAACTGCTGCAATATGGACTCCCGCTTGCAGGCATCTTACAAAGGTCAATGGACGAGGAAATAAATTCGTTTGGATACAAACTGAAAAATTCACGATGTTAAGTTGTTACCTAACACCAAGTGACAGTATCGCTCAATTCCAAGAGAAACTTAACGATATTGTGGACTTTGTACGTATTAAAGGCGGCAAATTCGTAATAGCAAGCGTCTTTAACTCTCGCGCCGTAGAGTGGGGAATGAAAACAACGGACTTAAGAGGAAAAAGGATTTTGGAGATGCTCGCAAGAGTTGGCATGATAGTTGGAAATAACGGCAATACAGCAACTTTCCGACGGCAATACAGTAACTATCACAATGGACTGAATAGTCTAAGTGAGCTTGATACATCGGGCTGCTGCTTAACATAACCTAAATTTCCGACGACCAGGATGCGAAGGCACCATCCCGGAACATACACCGGGAGTGACGCTCAGTATATTCTTTTACCATTTGGAAAGCGATGCTACTATACAGTTAAGAGGGCAACGCGATACCTCTATACAATGGAATATTAACAAGCTTGACAGAGAGGTACTTATATTCGAGTTAGACAGGCTACTGGGCGAAAATACGACTCAGATTGTACTATGGCCACAATAAGAATCGGCTGTAACAAGGCTATGTCGACAACGACGGTGGAACACAACGATCCATGAATGTAGGCGTAAGTGCATAAAGGCTAGGAAAAAATACATTACGGCGAGACGAAGGAGTGGCACAGAGGCGTAACATAACGCTTACAAAGATGCAAAGGGGGAACTGACGCACAGCAAATAGGAACAAAAAATATAAATGGGAACAGATCAGGTTCGACATTAACAAAAATCCGTGGGGACTAGGATATAAAGAATAAATAAAATCACCTCAGATGCCGCACAGGGATCAATCCAAGGACCAGACCTCTGGAACGCAACGTACGACGAGATCTTAAGGATAGATATGCCAGACGACACATTCCTAATGGGATACGCAGACGATATAGCTGCGATAATAAGAGCTAGAAACACGAAAGAGGCCCAACGCAAAATACGTCAAACGTTGATACGAACGACAACCTGGCTGGATTCACATGAACTATGTTATAGTTAGCCATGCAGAAAACAGAATTATTACTACTGAAAAGATGACATTTGCCACTAGAAATACAGTTGAATATAGATGTCGTAGTTATAAGTACAAGACCGTCAATCACCTATTTGGGGGCTAAGGCCAGATACAAAACTAACGTACTTCAAATAGATAGAGTATGCGACGACGAAGGCTGCCACGATTGAGCCGCCTTATGGCGAATACTGGATGACCGCTCCCAAGTAGAAGGAAAGTGCTCATGGGGACACTACAACGACAGACCCGAGCCAGTAAACTTCTCTCTCTTTAGAGAACAGCAGCCCTGAGGGTTACATCAGCGAACCGCACAGTATCGGGAGAAGCCATACCATTAATAATAGCGGGAATGGTCCGAATAGACCCTCAGGCATTTGAGCGGAGGAAGATTTTTCTTGCCAACCAACAGGGCGCGACAACGCCGACAGAAGGCATCCAGCGAGAAACGATAGAGAAATGGGCACATCGGCTTATAACAGATATCCGAGCATGGCGAGACAGAAAACACGGCGAAGTGAACTAACACCTAACTCAGGTGCTATCTGGCCACGGCTATTTTCGTAAATATTTGAACGATATGGGGAAATGCAGTACAAAGACGTGTATATACGAGGAAGAAGAGATTGTCGATGATGCAGACACACACATTTTTTAAATGTAGTCGATAGAGAGAACGACTCAGGGAAGTGGAGAATGAGATCGGTCGTATCTCCCTTCGAAACATAGTCGGCAAAATGTTACAAAATGAGAGGCACTGGAAAGTTGTAAGTAGATATGCAGAATAGGTTCTTCGCAGGAAAAACGCTGACATGGATGTAGCAATGCGATGAACGATAGCGGGAGTCTGGACGCAGACTATGAAGAGATGGACATGATCCTCCACGGGGTCCACCTCGAAGTAATGCGAAGGCGATTCCGAGGTGGAACGTACACGATGGAGGAACAAGACAAAGGAAAGATGACAATATCGACTTAGAACCGGCATACAATTATGGCGAGAGAAAAAGACTTGGGGAAGTCATAAACTACATAACTCATATACTCTCTGGGCCCGTCAACTTTCGAAAGTATCTGTACCGTATGACGAATTGGAGCTCGGCAAACCACATTTACGAAGAAAAAGAGTTCACAGATGATATCGAGGGAGAGAGCTTGAATATGAAATTGAACACCGCAAGGCTCAACGCAAACTTCGCCAAACCGTGATACTTGGGAAAGACCTGTTAGACAAACATAGTTTAAAATTAGCTATGCAAAAGACCGAGCTACTATTACAAACATCCGCGTCTAGAAATAGAAATCCACATAGACGACATGGTAATCCCATCAAGGCATTCAGTACAGAGAACGGCAGCTCTTAAAATCATTTTAGTATGCGGCCCAATATCAGGAAAACTCGCATTAGTAATAACAGGAACGATCCCAATAGACCTCCAGGTGATTGAGCGGCAAAAGTTATTCGAGATTAAACAACAAGGCGCGTCAAATTTGATACCGAACATCCAGAGATGAATTATGAACAAAGTGAGAGGATCTGGAAGACTGTAAGATGCTTTTCCGAACACGTTTTTCGCAAGAAAATGATTGACATGGACGCGAAATCGAAGTTTTAGTCTAGACGCAGAGTGAAAGGAGACGGTGACGCACCATGCGGGCGAAGTAACTTGATAGCAGTTCTAAGCTGCAAATCATACGGGTATGGGTTTTTAGCCGGTATAGTATGGGTTTTTAGCCGGTATTGTCGATTGTGATGGAGTCCGACAAACGGGTGTACGCGCAATTCTATCCTATCCTATCCAATTATATCCCATTAGAAATGAGACATATTGGCTTCTAATTAAGTGATTAGAAAATAATATTCATTGGAGCATTCGTTCAGAGCCTAGACTCGCTCGGAAATGCGGTAAGCAGACACATGGAACTTGTTACTTCAGTTGGGCGAGATATTAGGACGGACTTTATGGCGACTCAGCTCGATTATACCAAGGATAGAGGAGTGGAGAGAGGGACGCATCCATTTTGGAGACCTAAACATATGTACGGACGGCTCGAAGATGGATGAGGGCACGGGCAGTGGTATCTACTGCGAAGAGCTGGGTATCAGCGATTCATACAAGATGGATGACGGATGCAGCATCTTTCAGGCAGAGGTGTTCGAAGGCTGCAGAACTACTGTTGATGTGGCCGATATTCAGGAGCAATATCAACTTCTTCATCGACAGCCAGGCAGCAATAAAGGCCTTAGGAAACCCGAACGTCGAAGGTAGTCAGCCGCTGTCGTAGAGAGCTTAAAGTTAATATCACTCTTAAAGTTAATATCACCCTGTGCTGGGTACCTGGACATTATGGAATAAGGGAAAAGGAGGAGGCGGATGTGTTGGCTAAAGAAGGCGCACGTTAGACGAACGACATCGTTACAGATGTCTTCCCCCCGCTATCCTTATATACTTACAGGATCAATAAAAGATATGAGGATTTATGGAATGAACGCTGGGTTTCATCCGCGGCCTTCGAGCAAACCAAGTTGATTTGGGACGACAAGAGCCGCAAGAACTCTGATTTCCTGATGGCGACCCGCAGAGATGATCTGAGAGCACTGATACGCATCATAACACGACACAACACCCTTGGAAAACACATGGTAAGAATTGGCTTAATGACTGATGATATTTACAGATGGTGTCTGGACCCAGAGGCAACACAAGACTCCTACCATTTTCTGTACCAGTGTCTAGCATTATCCTTTAGAAGAAACAAGATACTGGGCTCTTTTTTCTTTCAGGATATAACGGACGAACGGAACTGCAACATGAAGGATATACTTGCCTTCATAAAGGCCTCGGGATGGAAAACCTAGGAAACCTTTCTCTGGAACTCGCCTGCAGATCTGGAGAATGCGGTGGGTGGGGAAGCAATTCGAAGCCCAATTCATGAATTTTTGCCATCGTTCTCAATGACTTGTGGCACGGTGCGTTGTCTTGGTGGAACAACACTTTTTTTCTTCTTCATATGGAGCCGTTTTGCCGCGATTTCGACCTTCAAACGCTCCAATAACGCCATATAATAGTCACTGTTGATGGTTTTTCCCTTCTCAAGAGAATCGATAAAAATTATTCCATGCGCATCCCAAATAACAGAGGCCATTACTTTGCCAGCGGACTTTTGAGTCTTTCCACGCTTCGGAGACGGTTCACCGGTCGCTGCCTACTCAGCCGACTGTCGATTGGACTCAGAAGTATAGTGATGGAGCCATGTTTCATCCATTGTCAAATATCGACGGAAAAACTCGGGTGTATTACGAGTTAACAGCTGCAAACACCGCTCAGAATCATCAACACGTTGTTGTTTTTGGTCAAATGTGAGCTCCCATTTTTCACAGAGCTTCCGCATATCCAAATATTGATGAACGATATGACCAACACGTTCCTTTGATATCTTTAAGGCCTCTGCTATCTCGATTCACTTCATTTTACGGTCATTCAAAATCATTTTGTGGATTTTTTTGATGTTTTCGTCGGTAACCAACTCTTTCGGGCGTCCACTGCGTTCACCGTCCTCCGTGCTCATTTCACCACGCTTGAATTTTGCATACCAATCAATTGTTGTTGATTTCCCTGGGACAGAGTCCGGAATCCTTATCAAGCCAAGTTTTTGCTTCCACCGTATGTTTCCCCTTCAGAAAACAGTATTTTATCAAAATACGAAATTCCTTTCTTTCCATTTTTTCACAATAACAAAAGTTGCTTCACAAAAGACGCTCTATCTCACAAACTAATTGACTTACAGACGTCAATTTTTGACACGAATCATTTGAAGGTTGGTACTATATAAAAATAATATGCATTTAATACTAGCGACGTCATCAACGTGTCAGACCGGGGACTTATCAGCCAACCTGTTACTTGCCTTCATAAAGGCCTCGGGATGGAAAACCTAGGAAAACTTTCTCTGGAACTCGCCTGCAAACTCAAATGATTGAGGAGGACGAAGAAGAACAACAATGGGAGCCACCGTGGTGCAATGGTTAGCATGCCCGCCTTGCATACACAAGGTCGTGGGTTCGATTCCTGCTTCGATCGAACACCAAAATGTTTTTCAGCGGTGGATTATCCCACCTCAGTAATGCTGGTGACATTTCTGAGGGTTTCAAAGCTTCTCTAAGTGGTTCCACTGCAATGTGGAACGCCGTTCGGACTCGGCTATAAAAAGGAGGTCCCTTCTCATTGAGCTTAACATGGAAACGGGTAGCACTCAGTGATAAGAGAGAAGTTCACTAATGTGGTATCACAATGGACTGAATAGTCTAAGTGAGCCCGATACATCGGGCTGCCACCTGACCTAACCTAACCTAAGAACAACAATGAGGAAACATAATGGATCAACATGGGCTAAGTGGGAGACCAGACCTTCAGTTACGGGCTGGTCTCATCCTCCATAACCTAACCTAACCTAACATTCGTTCATGAAATTGTGAACGCTCGTTCACAGGACCAAGAACGTCCGTTTTTGAATTCATGAAAATCTCTTAACGTTTTTTGTATCTCTATTACATTTGTTCTAGTATCATTATTCTATTATCATTCCAAAAAAGTCGCAATTTTGTTTACCATTAATCATTTTCAAAATCGAGCATTCATATCCACTTAGGAAATTGGCGTCAAATAAAACGACATTATTTCTTTGGGTCACCACGTCTATACACATGGCCATTATTATTATTATGTGATATGTACCCAGAAACCTACTGCTATAAAAACAGCACCAATACGTAATTTAAGCATGGCCAATAGCCAAGAAAAAAACATACAAACTAAAATTACATTTCGTAGAGGAGCCAAATTACATAAAATATATCCGACAATTGAATACATCACCTGTTTTTGCATCGAATTCAAACACAAAAACACAAATCAGCATGCAAAAGTGATAAAACTGCAATCAATATTCAATTATTTTCAACACCTTGCAATACAATATGGCCTATCAGTTGTTGTACCATATACATACCTGAAAAGAGAGAAATAAAAAAAAAATGGAAATGTTACAATTTATAAGGATACATGGAAATCACACAAGGATATAAAAAATATTTATATTGGGAATGCTAAACAAATACGAAATGGTTAAAGTGAGAGACTATTCCATTGTACTAGTGGAATTTTGAATATTCGAGAAGTACACAGACAAAAAAAAAAAAACAAAAGGTGACACGCTCATTGTAAAAAAGTGGCATACTCTTTCATAATGACCTTATTTTAAAGGAATCATTGGCTCGGAATCAATACCAAAATCCTTAAAGGAAGGTCAAAATCTTTGGATCCAATTAAACTTTTTTTTGAGTGCATAAGTTTTTATACAGAATTGTGAAATCACTCTTTTTATACCCTCCACCATAGGATGGGGGTATATTAACTTTGTCATTCCGTTTGTAACACATCGAAATATTGATCTAAGACCCCATAAAGTATATATATTCTGGGTCGTGGTCAAATTCTGAGTCGATCTGAGCATGTCCGTCCGTCCGTCCGTCTGTGAAAATCATGCTAACTTCCGAACGAAACAAGCTATCGACTTGAAACTTGGCACAAGTAGTTGTTATTGATGTAGGTCGGATGGTATCGCAAAAACGGACACCCAAATTTGGCTTGCGAGGCCTCTAAGAGAAGCAAATTTCATCCGATCCGGCTGAAATTTGGTACATGGTGTTAGTAAAGGGTGATACGGTCAAAATTTGGTCAATATAAACTTGACGTATTTCTTTCAATTTTGCATTTAAAAAACCTGAACACCCCTCATTTTGAAGGTGTGTGTGTGTGTGTAGAATGTTGCTCCTATTTTGATTTTGGAATTCACTCTTCAGTTGTCAAAATGCCGTCCAAACCAGAAGAGCAGCGTATCAAAATTTTGCTCGCGCATCGTGAAAATTCGAGCTACTCGCACGCAAAGCTGGCAAAATCGCTAAAAGTTGCCAAACCAACCGTTACAAATGTAATTAAAGTGTTTGGGGAACGTTTGTCGACAGCCAGGAAGTCTGGATCGGGGGGAAATCGAAAACCGGAAGCCGCTGAGACGACAAAGAGAGTTGCCGGTAGTTTCAAGCGAAACCCTAACCTCTCTCTCCGAGATGCCGCAAATAAGCTGGGTGTATCGTCTACAACCGTGCATCGAACCAAAAGACGAGCCGGACTATCGACTTACAAGAAGGTAGTGACTCCAAATCGCGATGATAAACAAAATACGACGGCCAAAGCGCTATCCCGGAGGATGTACACGACGATGCTGACGAAGTTTGACTGCGTGGTAATGGACGACGAAACCTACGTCAAAGCCGACTACAAGCAGCTTCCGGGACAGGAGTTTTATACGGCAAAAGGAAGGGGAAGGTAACAGATATTTTCAAGCACATAAAACTGTCAAAGTTCGCAAAGAAATATCTGGTTTGGCAAGTCATCTGTACCTGTGGCTTGAAAAGCAGCATTTTCATAGCTTCCGGGACTGTCAACCAAGAAATTTACGTGAAAGAGTGTTTGAATAAACGTCTGCTGCCTTTCCTGAAGAAACACGGTTGTTCCGTACTGTTTTGGCCGGATTTGGCATCTTGTCATTACAGTAAAAAGGCATGGAGTGGTACGCCGCCAACAACGTGCGATCCGGCTGAAATTTGGTACATGGTGTTAGCATATGGTCCCTAACAACCATACTAAAATTGGTCCACATCGGTCCATAATTATATATAGCCCCCATATAAACCGATCCCCCGATTTGGCTTGCAGAGCCTCTAAGAGAAACAAATTTCATCCGATCCGGCTGAAATTGGGTACATGGTGTTAGTATATGGTCCCTAACAACCATACTAAAATTGGTCCACATCGGTCCATAATTATATATAGCCCCCATATAAACCGATCCCCCGATTTGGCTTGCAGAGCCTCTAAGAGAAACAAATTTCATCCGATCCGGCTGAAATTTGGTACATGATGTTAGTATATGGTCTCTAATGACCATGCAAAAATTGCTTCATATCGGTCCATAAACATATATAGCCCCCATATAAACCGATCACCAGATTTGACCTCCGGAGCACCTTGGAAGAGCAAAATTCTACCCATTCGGTTGGAAGTTGGTACGTGATGTTAGTATGTGGTATCCAACAACCATGCAGGAATTGGTTCCTATCAGCCCATAATTATGTAGAGCTCCCATATAAACCGATCGCCAGATTTGACTTCCGGATCCTCTTGGAAGACCAAAATTCATCTGATTCAGTTGAAATTTGGTACGTGATGTTAATATATTGCCTCAAACACCCATGCAAAAATTGGTCGATATCGGTCCATACTTATATATAGGCCCCATATAAACCAATCCCCAGATTTGACCTCCGGAGCACCTTGGAAAAGCAAAATTCTTCCCATTCGGTATATAGCTCCCATATAAACCGATCGCCAGAATTGACGATCTGGTTGAAATTTGGTACGTGGTGGTAGTATATGATATTTAACAACCATGCCAAAAGTGGTCATGTCAGTCCATAATCATTTATAGCCCCCATATAAACCGATCTCGAGATTTGGTTTTGGAGCCTCTTGGAGGAGCAAATTTCACCCGAGTAAGTTGAAATTTGTGGATGACAGTCTTTCGTAGAAGTTTCTACGCAATCCATGGTGGAGGGTACATAAGATTCGGCCTGGCCGAACTTACGGCCGTATATACTTGTTTTAATTCGGATTCTCACTACAATAAAAAGCATTTAATTTCCATTGCATTTAAAACCAATCCTTGAAATGTAATATTCAGAAGATAAGATAAACCTGCTAATCTACTACAGAAAAAGTTCTTTGCATACTTTTAGGCAGAACACTTGTCCACTGAAAACATTATGATACAATGGACAAAATTGATCACAAATAAGTCACCGGTATTTGGGATGAAAATCTATAAAAGATCTTACGGTATAAATGACTGTAATTAAATAGTGTCACAGTATTACGAAAAGGTGGCACAAAAATATTTAAAATTTAACATTTAGAGACACTACTAAAAACTGATACAAAATTATCGTCGCTTGAATGTGGTTCCACAACATTAACATGAGGCTCGTAAAAGCCGATGTGTTAGACAACACTGATTTCCACGGAAAGACTAGAAGATATGTTTGATTTCTCGACGAAAAACTGCAAAAGCATGCTTAGCTTAAAGTTAATTTTATTCCATTAAAGAAGTTCTACATTGACAAAAACAAATGGAATGCAAAAGATTCAAGGTGAGGGATATATGATAGATGCCTCAAACCTACCAAGGCGATATATCCCAGTTTTAGCCACGTCATCAACTATGGGAATGGTCTATCGTTGTCGAAACGCTTTCTGTTGATCAGTTCTAGTCATTTTGATTCAAATAAACGCTTCTTTCTCATCATCAGATGATAGGAAAGTGTTGAATCAATCGTTGGACAAAGCATAGCCATGTAGTGGTTTCGTATGTCCAAAGATGTAAATCGATTTTCATCATCATACATATATAAGAAGATGAAAAACCCATTAATGATTAAACCTTTCATTGGTCAAATTAAATCACAAAAAGAGTATTTATTTAAATTAAGATAACGTTGTAATGTTCAGCAATTATATTTTTGGTTTTCTTTACTCATGCAATCAAATGTGTAATCTATAATCTTTCCACATTATGACATCGCCCATTGCAACATTGTCGAATGTCATTCCAAAAATTTCATTAATTTTCTGTGAATCTCAGTAGTTTACACTCATTACTGCAGATATTTCACCAAATGAGGTCATATCATTAAAATAAATAAAAGTTGGACATAAATATTCGTGACCTCAGTTGAAACTACACTCTAGGCTGTGAACTGCAGCAGTAGATATGTTAAGGATAAAAGTTTCACATTTCATATTACAAAAGTAAAAGCATAGGGAAGCCAAATTACTAAGAAATTTTCTCTAAAAACAAAATTTCTATGAAATTTTCTCTAAAGAAAAAAAAAATCTAGGATATTTTCTCCAAGGCAAATATTTTTAAAAATAAAATTTCTATGATTTTATTTCTATTGTCTTTAGAGAAACAAAATTTCTAAGAAATGCTATCTAAGTTTTTGGATTTTTTCTCTGTAAAAACAAAATTTTTAAGAAATTTTCTGTAAAGACAAAATTTTTAAGAAATTTGCTCTAAAGACAAAATTTCTAAGAAATTTTTTATAAAAACAAAATTTCTAAAAAATTTCCTCTAAAGACAAAATTTCGAAGAAATTTTCTCCAAAGACAACATTTTTACGGAATTTTCTCTAAACACAAAATTTCTAAGAAATTTTCTCTAAAGACAAATTGCTAAGAAATTTTATATTAAACAAAATTTTTAAGAACTTCTATATTAAACAAAATTTTTAAGAAATTTTCTATAAAAACAACATTTCTAAGAAATTGTCTCTAAATACAAAATTTTAAAGTAATTTCTTCTGAAGACAAAGAAAAAACTGTCTCTAAATACAAAATTTCTAAGAAATTTTCTATAATGACAAAATTTCTAAGAAATTTTCTATAATGACAAAATTTCTAAGAAATTTTCTCTAAAGAAAAAAAATCTAGGATATTTTCTCCAAGGCAAATATTTCTAAAAATAAAATTTCTATGATTTTATTTCTATTGTCTTTAGAGAAACAAAATTTCTAAGAAATATTCTCTAAATTCAAAATTTCTAAGAAATTTTCTCTAAAGACCAAATTTTTCATTTTCATGAAATTTTCTGTTCTAGTAGAATTACATAAAACTTTACAGGTTTAATTGGAATTACTTCAGCACCTACACACACTAAAAAATTAAAACAAATTTCCCTTAAGCTAACGTATGGAATCTAATCAAGGAAAATGTAGAGGGTGGATGTGGTCATGTGAAAAATGACATGCACACCGACAAATGGTACGTGTAAGTTTACACGTTTAGTGTAAAATATTTAATTGATTAACAACAGGTGCTAAACCAAAACAGCAATTACGACACGATATTACGAAATACTTGGACTAAGGAATTGAAACCTAACACCAGTGTGGGTGAAGGGTCTAAACGGCTTATTGCCCTTTTTAAAAATGTGATTGAAATACGGGCACATGTTGCGGACATTCCCAAGCCCAACAATTGTAAGGTGATATGGTGCCCGCTGTAGTAAAGTTTAGTTTTTTTTTAATCGCATCAGAGGTAGAAAGCCGATTAGAAATAAGTGTCCATTAAAAATTATAAAAACGACATGCTAAAACATTCTGAAAGCCAGAACAGAAACATGAAGCCACACGAATTTACACACATACCCTTTAGAAAAAATGTTAAAAAAATACTCTGCTTTCAGTTCTTACTGAAAGCCTATATGAGTGGTGCTTTAAAAGCTAATACACATATTACTTTCTACCGCCCATCAGTTTGTCCATCCGTCGTCGTAATGATTTATTCGTGTGTGTTTCATAAACATCAGATAGCCCTTTAATGGATCCTTGGGTCACTACTATTACCTTGACAAGGGTTTTTATGGCCGATCATAAGCTATTCAATAAAGTGAATAATAAACAATAAAGAGTTGGAGGAATTAGTGTGGGATCAGAAATAAACAAATAAATTAAGGCCAAATAAACACTGACCTGGCTTAAAAAGCTACCTCGGAAAAGATTCACAGAATTTTTGGTTTATAGGAAATTTCATAGAATTTTTTTCTTCAGTGAAAATTTCATAGAAATTTTTTATTTAGAGAAAATTTCATAGAAATTTATTCTTTAGAGAAAATTTCATAGAAATTTATTCTTTAGAGAAAATTTCATAGACTTTTTTAGAGAAAATTTCATGGAATTTTTTTCCTTTAGAGAAAATTTCATGGAAATATTTTCTTTAGAGAAAAATTTCATAGAAATTTATTCTTTAGAGAAAAATTTCATAGAAATTTATTCTTTAGAGCAAATTTCATAGAAATTTTTCTTTAGAGAAAATTTCAAAAAAATGTTTTCTTTAGAGAAAAATTTCATAGAAATTTATTCTTTAGAGAAAAAAAAAAATCATAGAAATTTATGTTTTATAGAAAATTCCATATTAATTTTTATTTTAGAGAAAATTTGATAGACTTTTTTAGAGAAAATTTCATGGAAATTTTTTCTTTAGAGAAAATTTCATGGAAATTTTTTCTTTAGAGAAAATTTCATGGAAATTTTTTCTTTAGAGAAAATTTCATAGAAATTTTTCTTTAGAGAGAATTTTATAGATTTTTCTTTCTTTAGGAAAATGTTATAGATTTTTTTCTTTAGGAAAATTTCATAAAAAATTATTTCTTTAGAGAAAATTTCATAGAAATTTATTCTTTAGAGAAAATTTCATAAAATTTTTTTCTTTAGAAAATTTCATAGAAATATATGTTTTACAGAAAATTCCATATTAATTTTTATTTTAGAGACAATTTCATAGACATTTTTTGTTAGAGAAAATTTCATGGAATTTTTTTCGTTTAGAGAAAATTTCATAAAATTTTTCTTTAGAGAAATTTTTTCTTCAGTAAAAATTTCATAGAATTTTTTTATTTAGAGAAAATTTCATAGAACATTTTTCTTTAGAGAAAACTTCATACAAATTTTTTCTTTAGAGAAAATTTCATGGAAATATTTTCTTTAGAGAAAAATTTCATAGAAATTTATTTTTTAGAAAAAAATTTCATAGAAATTTATTCTTTAGAGAAAATTTCATGGAAATTTATTCTTTAGAGAAAATTTCATACAAATTTATTCTTTAGAGAAAATTTCATAAAATTTTTTTCTTTAGAGAAAATTTCTTAAAAATTTATTCTTTAGAGAAAAATTCATTGAAATTTATGTCTTATAGAAAATTCCATATTATTTTTTATTTTAGAGAAAATTTCATAGAATTTTCTAGAGAAAATTTCATGGAATTTTTTGCGTTTAGAGAAAATTTCATGGACATTTTTTCTTTAGAGAAAATTTCATTGAAATTTTTTCTTTAGAGAAAATTTCATAGAAATTTTTCTTTAGAGAGAATTTTATAGATTTTTTTTCTTTAGGAAAATTTTATAGATTTTTTTCTTTAGGAAAATTCCATAAAAAAATATTTCTTTAGAGAAAATTTCAAAAAATGTTTTCTTTAGAGAAAAATTTCATAGAAATTTATTCTTTAGAGAAAATTTCATAAAAATTTATTTCTTTAGAGAAAATTTCATAGAAATTTATTCTTTAGAGAAAATTTCATAAAATTTTTTTCTTTAGAAAATTTCATAGAAATTTATGTTTTACAGAAAATTCCATATTAATTTTTATTTTAGAGAAAATTTCATAGACATTTTTTGTTAGAGAAAATTTCATGGAATTTTTTTCCTTTAGAGAAAATTTCATAGAATTTTTCTTTAGAGAAATTTTTTCTTCAGTGAAAATTTCATAGAAATTTTTTATGTAGAGAAAATTTCATAGAATGTTTTTCATTAGAGAAAATTTCATAGAATGGTTTTCTTTAGAGAAAATTTCATAGAAATTTTTCCTTTAGAGAAAAAAATTTCATAAAATTTTTTTCTTTAGAAAATTTCATAGAAATTTATGTTTTACAGAAAATTCCATATTAATTTTTATTTTAGAGAAAATTTCATAGAAATTTTTTCTTTAGAGAAAATTTCAAAAAAATGTTTTCGTTAGAGAAGAATTTCATAGAAATTTATTCTTTAGAGAAAATTTCATAAAATTTTTTTCTTTAGAGAAAATTTCATAAAAATGTATTCTTTAGAAAAAAAATCATAGAAATTTATGTTTTATAGAAAATTCTATATTAATTTTTATTTTAGAGAAAATTTCATAGACTTTTTTTAGAGAAAATTGCATGGATTTTTTTTTTCTTTAGAGAAAATTCATGGACATTTTTTCTTTAGAGAAAATTTCATGGAAATTTTTTCTTTAGAGAAAATTTCATAGAAATTTTATTTTAGAGAGAATTTTATAGATTGTTTTTTCTTTAGGAAAATTTTATAGATTTTTCTCTTTAGGAAAATTTCATAAAAAATAATTTCTTTAGAGAAAATTTCATAGAAATTTATTCTTTAGAGAAAATTTCAAAAAATTTTTTTCTTTAGAAAATTTCATAGAAATTTATGTTTTACAGAAAATTCCATATTAATTTTTTATTTAGAGAAAATTTCATAGACATTTTTTGTTAAAGAAAATTTCATGGAATTTTTTTCCTTTAGAGAAAATTTCATAGAATTTTTTTTAGAGAAATTTTTCTTCAGTGAAAATTTCATATAAATTTTTTATTTAGAGAAAATTTCATAGAATGTTTTTCTTTAGAGAAAATTTCATAGAATGTTTTTCTTTAGAGAAAATTTCATAGAATGTTTTTGTTTAGAGAAAATTTCATAGAATGTTTTTCTTTAGAGAAAAATTTCATAGAAATTTATTCTTTAGAAACAAATTTCATAGAAATTTATTCTTTAGAGAGAATTTTATAAATTTTTTTTCTTTATGAAAATTTTATAGATTTTTTTCTTTAGGAAAATTTCATAAAAATTATTTCTTTAGGTGGATTTTAGAGTTTTTCTTTAGAGAAATTTTCATAGAATTTAGAAAGTTTTTCGTTAGAGAAAATTCCAAAGAGTTTTTCTTTAGAGAAAAATTTCAAATAATTTTTTTCTTTAAGAGAAAATTTCATAGAAATTTATTCTTTAGAGAAAATTCAATAATTTTTTTTTTTTGAGATAATTTCTTAGGAGTTTTTTCTTTAGAAAAATTAGATAAAATTTCATGAAAATATTATCTTTAGAGAAAATTTCATATAATTTTTTTCTTTAAAGAAAATTTCATTTAAATTTTTTCTTTAGTGAAAATTTCATTTACATTTTGCTTGTAGAGAAATCCGCTACAAATACTATCTTTATCTCATCCAATTTCCAAATCTTGATAATTAAATGCTTATTCCACGTGTACACATCTCTCTGGTTTATCTTATTAAAAAATTCGTTGCATTCATCGCTCGTCTGAAGAGTATTTTATCTGGTTGTTCTATACGAATTTATCCAGGCATGTTCACGCAATAAAGCGCTGGATATTCTCTGTACAAATCAGCTCTTCGGACTCAATTTGCATTTGGAATTATGGTAATGAGTTCCTCCTCTTCAAATCCCCTCACAATTGTAATTAGGGCCTGGACTTGCTGAATAGGCCAGCATCCCCACACGCACACGGTGCTGGTTGTTGGTGTTGTACTCGTAGACGACAACATCTCATTGCTGGGCATATTACAAAAATTGCCACGATGTAGCTTCATGCCATGGCCGTGCATGGTGCCCAATACAATGCTCATAAACTGGCTGAAGATTCTTCAATTAGCGTTTAAATATAAATTTAATGTTTTATTAGATTTTTTTTTCATAGAGCGCTTCAAGGCAAAAATGATGGTGGTGATAGCGCCAAATGTTACAGCAACCATGCAAAAATTTTTCGTTGACAGTACAAATTATTTAAAACTCCCATAGTAAAATAACCATGGTTTTCATTAAAAATTAAATAATAAATGCTAATGACTCGCAACTTGTTGGGATGAAGCGTTGCAAAAACGACAAAAAATTCAGTCACAAATAAGATGTTTTAATATGTCTAACATACAATAAAAATTAAAAGCTGCTAATAAACCCAGCAAAAATGTTCATTACCAAATAATCTTGGAGTTAAGATAGTTCACAATTGGTAAGTAATTACATTCTAATGGAAATCTTGCTTATTTTCCTATGAGGAAAGTACTTCTGTTCATCATTACCAAAAGTTAAATTGTAAGAGCGGACAAGATGTGAGCAAACACTGCAGTTTGTGCGAAATATACAAAAAATGTAGGTTCCACTTTGGTAGTACTCGTACTCAGGAAAATAGGATCCATGGTAACCAAAACCGTCCGGTGATGGTAAGTCATTATTCTTAAGCATATGGTACTGCTGGGGTTATGACATAAATGATCTTGATACGCAGTTTTTTAAGCTCATCTTTGGAAGATGAATTAGTCGAATATACAATATTTCTATTAAATTTTCTAATAAAAAACAAACTGTTTCTAATAACCTAAATCACTATTTTATATGAAGAAAAATAATTTATACAATTTTCTTTACACAGCAGAATTTGTAGAAAAAATATCTCTCTAAATAAAACATGTATATAAAATTCTTACTATTGGAAAACTGTTCTTAGAAATATCATCTACAAAAAGAAATTCTAAAAATAAACATATCAATACACAAAAATATTCCTATGAAATTTTTTCTAAAGAAAAACAATCTATAAAATTTTTCTTTAACGAAAAAAAAATCTACAAAACAAATCATTTCTATGAATAAAAAAAATTACTAATATCTCTAAAGAAAAAACTACTCATTAAATTTTCTTACACAAATATATGTCCATGAAATTTTCTCTAATGAAAAAAAAATTGTATGAAATTATCCTATAGAAAAAAGATATAAACTTTTCTCTCCTGCTAGAGGCTCCGGAGGTCAAATCTGGGGATCGGTTTATATGGCGGCTATATATAATTATGGACCGATATTTACCAATTTTTGCATGGTTGTTAGATACCATGTACTAACACCACGTACCAAATTTCAACCGGATCGGAAGAATTTTGCTCCTCTAAGAGGCTCCGAAGGTCAAATCTGGGGATCGGTTTATATGGGGGCTATATATGATTATGGACCGATATTGACCAATTCTTGCATGGTTGTTAGAGACCATATACCAAAACCATGTACCAAATTTCAGCAAGATCGGATGAAATTTGCTTCTCTTAGAGGCTCCGGAAGCCAAATCTGGGGATCGGTTTATATGGGGGCTATATATAATTATGGACCGATATGGACCAATTTTTGCATGGTTGTTAGAGACCCTATACCAACACCATGTACCAAATTTCAGCAAGATCGGATGAAATTTGCTTCTCTTAGAGGCTCCGGAAGCCAAATCTGGGGATCGGTTTATATGGGGGCTATACGTTAAAGTCATTCAATATGGCCCATTTGCAATACCATCCGACCTACAACTACTTGTGCCAAGTTTCAAGTCGATAGCTTGTTTCGTTCGGAAGTTAGCGTGATTTCAACAGACGGACGGACGGACGGACATGCTCAGATCAACTCAGAATTTCACCACGACCCAGAATATATATACTTCATAGGGCAATATTTCGATATGTTACAAACGGAATGACAAAGTTAATAACATCCCCATCCTATGGTGGAGGGTATACAAATTTTTCATATTTTCTTTAACGAAATAAATTCTACGAAATTTGCTCTAACAGGTTGGCTGATAAGTCCCCGGTCTGACACATAGATGGCGTCGCTAGTATTAAATGCATATTATTTTTATATACTACCAACCTTCAAATGATTCGTGTCAAAATTTGACATCTGTAAGTCAATTAGTTTGTTAGATCGAGCGTCTTTTGTGAGAAAAAATGGAAAAAAAGGAATTTCGTGTTTTGATAAAATACTGTTTTCTGAAGGGGAAAAATACGGTGGAAGCAAAATCTTGGCTTGATAATGAGTTTCAGGACTCTGCCCCAGGGAAATCAACAATAACTGATTGGTATGCAAAATTCAAGCGTGGTGAAATGAGCACGGAGGACGGTGAATGCAGTGGACGCCCGAAAGAGGTGGTTACCGACGAAAACATCAAAAAAATCCACAAAATGATTTTGAATGACCGTAAAATGAAGTTGATCGAGATAGCAGAGGCCTTAAAGATATCAAAGGAACGTGTTGGTCATATCATTCATCAATATTTGGATATGCGGAAGCTCTGTGCAAAATGGGTGCCGCGCGAGCTCACATTTGACCAAAAACCACAACGTGCTGATGATTCTGAGCGGTGTTTGCAGCTGTTAACTCGTAATACACCCGAGTTATTCCGTCGATATGTGAAAATGGATGAAACATGGCTCCATCACTACACTCCTGAGTTCAATCGACAGTCGGCTGAGTGGACAGCGACCGGTGAATTGATCCGAAGTGTGGAAAGACTCAAAAGTCCGCTGGCAAGGTAATGGCCTCTGTTTTTTGGGATACGCATGGAATAATTTTTATCGATTATCTTGAGAAGGAAAAACCATCAACAGTGACTTATATATGGCGTTATTGGAGCGTTTGAAGGTCGAAATCACAGCAAAACTGTCCCATATGAAGAAGAAAAAAGTGTTGTTCCACCAAGACAACGCACTGTGCCACAAGTCATTGAGAACGTTGGCAAAAATTGGGCTTCGAATTGCTTCCCCACCCACCGTATTCTCCAGATCTGGTCCCATTGACTTTTTCTTGTTCTCAGACCTCAAAAGGATGCTCGCAGGGAAAAAATTTGGCTGCAATGAATAGGTGATCGCCGAAACTGAGGCCTATTTTGAGGCAAAACCGAAGGAGTACTACCCAAAATGGTATCAAAAAATTGGAAGATCGTTATAATCGTTGTATCGCTCTTGAAGGGAACTATGTTGAATAATAAAAACGAATTTTGACAAAAAAAAATGTGTTTTTCTTTGTTAGACCGGGGACTTATCAGCCAACCTGTTATAGAATGAATTTCTACCGAAAAACCTTTACTAGTCTGTAAGGATTGTAATCCATAATAAAAAAAATATATAAAATTGTTCTTATACAAAAATATTTTTTTTTTTTGGGAATTTTCTGTAAAGAAAACAATAAAAAAAATCTCTTATATTTTTTCCAAATTACTGAATATTTAAAGGAGACGATTTCCTATAAAATTTTTCTTACACAAAAATATTTCTATGAATTTTTCTCTAAAGAGAAATTTTAAATAATAATTTCTCTACAGAAAAAATTCTATGAAAATTTCTCTCTGAAATTTTCTTTCAGAATTTTTTCTCCACAGAAAAAATGTATATAAATATTTCTGTAAAGAAAGATTTGTATTATGTTAAAAAAAAAAAAAACATCAAATAAAATTTCTATAAATTTTTCCTAACACATATTTTCGTGCTCTGCAATTTTCTCTGGAGGAAAAAAAAACTTAATCCAAACGTTCTCAGAATATTTTTGTTTCCATAGATTTTATAGAATATGTATAAAAAATTACAAAAACGAAATTTTCCGCAACAAATGTCTATAAAATTTATCACATAGAATTTTTTACGAAAAAACTTTCCACGATATTTTCTGTAAATGATATTAAAAAAAAAAAACTAATATATAATGAGTTGTTTTGTAATTAGTAGAATATAGATTTTTTATGAATTAGCTAAAGCTACTTACCATTTATAGTACTACCCAATGTTCTAAACAAACTATAAATAACTTTGTAAGCACATTTTAAGAAAACCTAACAAAGGTTTCTCAAGGTTGCAAAAAGTCCTTAAACTTTTAAAGGCACACCTGTGACCGACTAGTGAGGACGTGTGTTCGAAAGCAAAAAGTGCAGTTTAAAAAAAACACGAATGAAGAAGAACAAAAAGCTAAACATTAAGTCACACTAGAATTTTCAAATAATGAACATAAAAGAAGCATCTTATCTTCATCATCAGCTTCGACCTAAACCGACCCAGCACAAACCTAATGACGTCGCGAAATGATGCAGTCATTTTCCAAAGATGATGACGAGCTGTCTACCACTTACGATGGATGATGATGGTTTGTAGCTGGTGCTGGTGGGTTATGGTCCAAAGAAGCCAAGCATGAAATCGTGCCAACAATTCGTAAAAAAAAAATAATAAATCTCATAAATGCAAGATCTTCACCTTAATTTTTTAATGTTATATCTGTTGACTTTTGAGATGGCATAAAAATTATGTAGCATTTAATAAGAAATGAAAAATTTTCTCGAAATACTTTGTCGAATAAACAGGATCCATTTTGGTCTACAGTTTTATCTTTTCTGTACTGAAAAAAAGAAATATTTACTTGATATTAAAGAGTACGCAACCTCAATTTTGGGATGCGCAATTAAGGACAAATTTCTTTAAAATAATGAAATTTTATTTAAAATAAAGTTTATAATTTTTATTTAAAATTTTTTTTTCATTAAATTTAGGAAATGTTCCTTAAAGTAAAGAAACACATTTAAAACTTAAATTAACTGAAATATTAAATCTTTAGATTTAAGATAAAAACGATTCAAATATAGGCTAAGACTTATTTTGCATTTTTGGTTTAAAGTTTTTTTGGAATTAAGAAAATATTTTTTACTTCGAAGTATCCGTCATAATTTGAATTTTGAAACTGGCATTTGTACGTGAATAGCTCTATTAATATACCGGAAAAATTGAATGAAAATTCGATAAATGCGATCTGTATCCTAATTTTAATTTTAAAGCCAGGATAGGTCGCAAAAAATTACCTTTTTCTAAAGAACCCGCATTTTTGGCTCGGAATCAATTCCAAAAATTCTTAAAGGAAGGTCAAAATCCAAGTAAACTTTTTTTGAGTGAGGGCAACAAAATTAAGCCCTCGGGAGTTAATAAATAAACCGGCACATTACATATATGAAAGGTTGGGATTCTTAAACTCTTGTGTATAAGTTTCTATATTTCTAGGCGCTATGAATATGGGCCCCACTAAAATAAGCCTGAAAACCAAAATATGGAAAATAACCACATCAAATTTGTATGTTCTTTATGGAGTATAAGTTCATTTTTGTGAACCGATTTCTATTATGGAAATAAACTCCAATATTTAAAAATGAAAATGAACCCTAATTTGGGATAGCGCTTGCTTTTCAAGTGGAAACTATTTTTGTTTCGACATTTGCTGACTTTCGGACGGGGTTTAAGATTTTCTTCTATGGACAATATCGAAATGGGGCTAACGCGACCCCAAAATAGTTTAAATCAAAATTGAAAATGATACTTAACTTTACTTTGGGGTCGATTTTCATACCTAGGGGTTCATTGATATGAAGTTTCTATTGCCTGAGAAGTGTCGCATAATATTATGGACATCATCAATGAGTTTTTGGGGCTTATTTGCTACACCTCTACATTTCAAATAATTATTACGAGTCCAACAAAATAACGGCGCTATGAATATCGGCTCAATGAAACTTACCCCCAAATCCAAAATGAAGTAGGACTCTAAAAATTATATCGAAATGGGGCTAACGCGATCCCAAAGTAGTTTCAATCAAAATTGAAAATGATCCCTAACCTTGCTGTTGGCATGAAGCCTCATTTACATTTTTTTTTCATTGGTATGAAGCAAATATACCCTGAGATGTGTCACATCATTTTACATGAGGGGTCTATTTTCACGTTCTGGGATTTGACAATGGTGTCAAGCATACACACTTTTGTTGGTCTGAATAGCATTGTACCGCACCCAAATTTGTTTTAGGCGTGGAAGGATTTCTGCCGTGTGTTAAGACTGCCTCCTATGGACAGAATCCAAATGGGGCTAACGCGATTGCAAAATGCTACAAATGGCCGGCTTTCGGACGGAGTTTATGAATGTCTCCAATAGACAGAGTCGAAGGGGGACAAACGAAACTCCAAAGTCGTTTAAATCAAAAGTAAAAATGACCGCTAATTTTGTTTTCGGGTCGATTTTTATACCTCATTTACATTTTGTAGGGGTTCACTGTTATGAAGCTCATATTCCCTGAGAAGTGTCACATTATTTTATGGACATCATCAATTAGTAGGGGTTCATTGTTATGAAGCTCATATTCCCTGAGAAATGTCACATTATTTTATGGACATCATCAATTAGGTTTTGGGGCTAATTTTTCTTGGGCCCGTTTTTATAGCGCCACATTTCTAGTCATTAGCACTCGACCCACAAAATGACTGCGCTATGAATATGGGCCCTATTAAACTCGGCCCTAAATTCCTAAATGAAGTAGGGACCTAAAAATTTGTATGGAAAACAACAACACCACATTTTTATGTTTTTTTTTGGGGGGGAGTAACTTCAAATTATTGTTATTAAATGAAAGTGAAGAGCATTGTATTGCCACAGATTTGGTTTTTGCGTGGTAGGCCTTCGGCCAAGATTTAAGACTTTCTCCTACTGACAGAGACAAAAGGCCCCATGAATAATGGGCCCCATGAATAATGGGCCCCATTATAAAGGGTGATTTGTTAAGAGCTTGATAACTTTTTTTTTTAAAAAAAAAACGCATAAAATTTGCAAAATCTCATCGGTTCTTTATTTGAAACGTTAGATTGGTCCATGACATTTACTTTTTGAAGATAATTTCATTTAAATGTTGACCGCGGCTGCGTCTTAGGTGGTCCATTCGGAAAGTCCAATTTTGGGCAACTTTTTCGAGCATTTCGGCCGGAATAGCACGAATTTCTTCGGAAATGTTGTTTTCCAAAGCTGGAATAGTTGCTGGCTTATTTCTGTAGACTTTAGACTTGACGTAGCCCCACAAAAAATAGTCTAAAGGCGTCAAATCGCATGATCTTGGTGGCCAACTTACCGGTCCATTTCTTGAGATGAATTGTTCTCCGAAGTTTTCCCTCAAAATGGCCATAGAATCGCGAGCTGTGTGGCATGTAGCGCCATCTTGTTGAAACCACATGTCAACCAAGTTCAGTTCTTCCATTTTTGGCAACAAAAAGTTTGTTAGCATCGAACGATAGCGATCGCCATTCACCGTAACGTTGCGTCCAACAGCATCTTTGAAAAAATACGGTCCAATGATTCCACCAGCGTACAAACCACACCAAACAGTGCATTTTTCGGGATGCATGGGCAGTTCTTGAACGGCTTCTGGTTGCTCTTCACTCCAAATGCGGCAATTTTGCTTATTTACGTAGCCATTCAACCAGAAATGAGCCTCATCGCTGAACAAAATTTGTCGATAAAAAAGCGGATTTTCTGCCACTGATTTTGGTAATAAAATTCAATGATTTGCAAGCGTTGCTCGTTAGTAAGTCTATTCATGATGAAATGTCAAAGCATACTGAGCATCTTTCTCTTTGACACCATGTCTGAAATCCCACGTGATCTGTCAAATACTAATGCATGAAAATCCTAACCTCAAAAGAATCACCCTTTATTATATCTCATATAATTATTGGGGTACATTTTCCTTAGACAAAGCGGGGCTGATTTTCATGGGGCCCATATTCGTAGCGCCCAACACGAAATATGGATTTTTTCGGGTCGTCTTTCATTTGTTTTGGGGGGTTCTCTACACAGAAAAAAATTTACGAAAATTTTTCCAATTAAAATCTTAATTGAGTTTTAAAAAATATTCAATTAAAAATTTAATTGATTCAACAAATTTTTTCATTGAAATAAAAATCAATCACACAAATTAATAGTATCAATTAAGTTTTTAATTGTATCAATTAATTTTTTAATTGATACTATCATTTCTGTGATTGAAGACATTTCAATTAAAAAATTAATTGGATCAATTAATTTCGTGATTGAATCAGAAAAATATTTTTTTGTGTGTACATAATGAAAATGGGCCCTAAAATTTTTTTTGGAGTCTGTTTTCAATTGATGTGGGGTTAATTTTTATCCCTTGAACTTAACAGATTCATATCGCATAATTTTTATACCCTCCACCATAGGGTGGGGGTATATTAACTTTGTTATTCCGTTTGTAACACATCGAAATATTGCTCTAAGACCCCATGAAGTATATATATTCTGGGTCGCGGAGCCTCCAAGAGAAGGAAATTTGGTACATGGTGTTAGTATATGGTCTCTAACAACCATGCAAAAATTGGTCCGCATCGGTCCATAGTTATATATAGCCCCCATATAAACCGATCCCCCGATTTGGCTTTAGGAGCCTCTAAGAGAAGCAAATTTCATCCGATCCGGCTGAAATTTGGTACATGGTGTTAGTATATGGTCTCTAACAACTATGCAAAAATTGGTCCACATCGGTCAATAATTATATATAGCCCCCATATAAACCGATCCCCCGATTTGGCTTGCGGAGCCTCTAAGAGAAGCAAATTTCATCCGATCCGGCTGAAATTTGGTACATGGTGTAAATATACGGTCTCTAATGGCCATGCAAAAATTAGTCGAAATCGGTCCATAATTATATATAGCCCCCATATAAACCGATCCCCAGATTTGACCTCCGGAGCCCCTTCGAAGAGCAAAATTCATCCGATTCGGTTGAAATTTTGGTACGTGATGTTAGTATATGGTATCCAACAACCATGTAGGCATTGGTTCATATCAGTCCATAATTATATATAGCACCCATATAAACCGATCCCCAGATTTGACCTCCGGTGCCTTTTGGAGAAGCAAAATTCATCCGATCTGGTTGAAATTTTGTACGTGGTTGTAGTATATGATATTTAACAACCATGCCAAAAGTGGTCCATATCAGTCCATAATCATATATAGCCCCCATATAAACCGATCCCGAGATTTGGTTTTGGAGCCTCTTGGAGGAGCAAATTTCATCCGAGTGAGTTGAAATTTGGTACATTGTGCTAGTATATGACCGTTAACAACCATGCCTAACTAGGTCCATATCGGTCTATAATTATATATAGCCCTCAGATAAATCGATCCCCAATCACACAAAAATTAGTCCATATCAATAATTGTATATAGCCCCCATATAAGCGACCCCCATATTTAAATTCTGGTTCCCTACGTACCGTGCAAAAATCCATATCGATTCGTAATTATTTGTAGACTTACCTACACATACCTTTTTTGTCTAATATATACCACGTATGGACTAACTCACAATTTAGAGAACGATTTAAGATACCACAACCGAAGTAATTCGATTGTGGATGACAGTCTTTCGTAGAAGTTTCTACGCAATCCATGGTGGAGGGTACATAAGATTCGGCCTGGCCGAACTTACGGCCGTTTATACTTGTTAATTTTATAGCTTGTTTGCAGCTTGTCAATCTTAATTTCTATCACTAGTAGAATTTGGGCCTATGTTCATGGGGTTTGTATTCAAACCCCAAATTTACGGTCCTGCTTCATTTCCAATTTGGGGTCTATTGATCTGGGGCCGTAGTTCATAGCGCATTCGTGTTGTTGTATCCCATATAATTATTGGGGTACATTTTCCTTAGACGAAGTGGGCTCATTTTCATGGGGCCCATATTCATAGCGCCTTCAGTTACATTTTGTTGGGACTCATTTTTATTATCAAGTTACATTTTGTTGGGACTCATATTTATTATCAAGACACATTCGTGGCCTTGTTTTATATGGGCTTTGGGGCTCATTTTCATGGGGCCCATATTCATAGCGCCTTCAGTTACATTTTGTTGGGACTCATTTTTATTATCAAGTTACATTTTGTTGGGACTCATATTTATTATCAAGACACATTCGTGGCCTTGTTTTATATGGGACTTGGGGCTCATACCACCAAATACAAGACCCACCATTAGATATAGCCGTAAAACAAAAATTAAATATGGCCCCAATCTCGGGGCCTATTTTGCGCAAAGAACTAAATTACTATTTTCAATATATGAAATAAGTCCCCATAATGTGAAATAAGTCACCATGTGAAATAGATCCCCATGATATGAATAAGCACCCTAAATACAATATATGAAATAACGCTCCAATATTTGTAACAGGAAACAGATAGTTCATAATTGTTTTCTTCGCATAATATTGTATTATATAAATTGAAGAATTCAAAAATAATATCGAAAATTTTTAATATGTAATGCAACAAAGTAAAGAGCTATATTTTTTTAATTTTTTGAATTGTATTGTTCAAAAGCAAAAGATGTAAAAAAAAAACATTTAATTATAGAATCAGCTTAGACTATAATTCTCACTTTATGGTATTATTGCATTATGAAATAAAATCTCAAACGCAAGTATGAAATATGAAAACAATGAAATAACACCTCAAAATCTATAGTTTTTACTCCCTATATAAACATATGGGGCCTATATCATTTCCTCTTAGGGGATTTATTTTATTGGGGGTTATTTCAGAAAGCCATTGTCACCCTTTGAATAATATATTTAAATCTACCAATTTTTTTTAACCATTTTCCTCTAACAATTCTTGCAGTGCATACTTTTAGGAGTACCTGAAAAGAACCCCTCTACTTGAAAAGAAACCCTCTTCAAATGAATCACCCAAACGAAGAAAAATGTTCATGTTACTTTGTATTATTTTGACGTGAAGAGTCTTATTTATTTTCCAAGCCATTTGTTAGTTATATAATGATTTTTATCTCTATAAAAATTTCTTACGTAGAGCTTTTGTATGTTTGAGGATTTTCTTCGTTAGTTTTTTCTTTTGTACTCAATTTTTTTTGGGTTAAAATATCTCCTTCTCCAACAACCTAGAGTACACAAACTAACTCTGTATCTTCAGAGCCATTGTCATTATGTTGACATTTAAATTTGCTCCTCTTCAATTGCTAGATTCTCCTGTGGCCCTCCAACTTACTTACGGAGCATTCAACAACCTCATGACATTTCAATGTTATTGGTATTTCACAATGGATGAACGTACAATAGGTGGATAGCACATTGGTTGATTGCATGATGGTTTTTTACCTTGTAAGGCTATAGAAGTGTTGGTAGGGATTCCATGTTAGAAATAAATATTAAGTATTAAGGATTTTAAGTAATATAGGAAAGACGTAGGAATTCGAGAAATGATAAAGATAAAATAAACAATATTTAAAAAAATATATACATGCAAGAAAAATAATATTTCCTTCAAAATGCAGAATTTTTAAATGCTCCTATTTTTTTTTAATTTTCTTGCTATTTTCATATTATCCCTTTATATCTCTCACTTCCACATGATTTATTCAAGTCTGAAAAAGTCTATCATAATAAAAGAAAATGTGAATTTGTTCGAATATTTAAAATTTTATTCAAATTCCTATCCATATTTAAAATTTTATTCAAATTCCTATCCAAATCCATTAAACCGTATGTTTGAAATTAGCAATAACAAAAAAATGGGGAAAAAAGATTATCTTCTTGATTTGCATAAAAACATTCGTTGCCAATAATAATAAAATATTTTTGCTTGGAAAATATTTATAAAACAAACCATAACATGCATAAATATTCAAATGCGTTTTTGGAATATATATATATACATAACCCAAAAATTTATACAAAATGATATGATTGATTTAAACAAATCATCTGATGGTATAAACAGAAAGTTCTGTTTGTAAATTGTCATTTGAATTGGGGAGGAAATCATTCATTCGTATAGTAATTGTGTATGGCATTCGAAAGTGGATGCACACAAAAAAATTTCACGAAAATTTTTACAATTAAAATTTTAATTGAGTTTTAAAAAATATTCAATTAAAAATTTAATTGATTTAAGAAATTTTTTAATTGAAACAAAAATCAATCACAAAAATAATAGTATCAATTAATTTTTTAATTGGATCCATTAACTTTTTAATTGACCTCCAATTAATTGTTTAATTGATACTATAATTTCTGTGATTGAAGACATTTCAATTAAAAATTAATTGGATCAATTAATTTCGTGATTGAATCAGAAAAAAAAATTTTTGTGTGTGGAATCATAATAGATTCCAAAAGTATTTTTTTATATGATTTTCATTCAACAAAAGATAATCATATATAGAAAAATTCTCCTATCTGTTGAGAGACTGGATATACACATTAAGAAAAAAAAAGCTTCCTTGAAAAACATGCACCGCAATTGTCTGGAATTTATTCAAATCTTTAGGAATTTTTCGCTTATTTTTTTAGAAAGTTTTCGGTTAGAAAAGAAAATTTATTTCTAAAGAAAATTTTGTCAAAATTTTTGTTTCTATCGAAAATAATCTCAAAAATTTATTTCCATAGAAAAATTTCTCAAAATTTTATTTCTATAGAAAATTTTGTAGAATTTTTATTTCTATAGAAAATTTTGTAGAATTCTTATTTCTATGGAAAATATTGTCAAGGTTTTATTTCTATAGAAAATTTTGCCAAAATTTTATTTCTATAGAAAATTTTGTCAAATTTTTATTTCTATAGCATTATTTTTGAAAATTATATTTTTTATTTCTATAGAAAATTTTGTCAAATTTTTATTTCTATAGCATTTTTTTTTTGAAAATTTTATTTCTATAGAAAATTTTGTCAAAATTTTATTTCTATAGATATTTTTTCACAATTTTATTTCTATAGAAAATTTTTCCAAAATTTTATTTCTATGGACTATATTTTGTCATAATTTTATTTCTATAGAAAATTTTGTAGAATTTTTATTTCTATGGAAAATTTTGTCAACATTTTATTTTTATAGAAGATTTTGTCAACAGTTTATTTCCACAGAAATTTTTGTCAATATTTTATTGCTACCGCAAATCTTATCAAAATTTTATTTCTATACAAAATTTTGTCAAAATTTTATTTCTATGGGATTTTTGACAAAATTTTATTTCTATGGAATTTTTGTCAAAATTTTATTTCTATAGAAAATTTTTTCACAATTTTATTTGTATAGAAAATTTTTTCAAAATTTTATTTCTAAGGAATATTTTGTCATAATTTTATTTCTATAAAAAATTTTGTCAAAATTTTGTTTCTATATAAAAGAAATTTTTGTCAATATTTTATTGCTACCGCAAATCTTATCAAAATTTTATTTCTATACAAAAATTTGTCAAAATTTTATTTCTATAGAAAATTTTTTCAAAATTTTATTTCTATAGAAACTTTTTTCAAAATTTTATTTCTAAGGAATATTTTGTCAAAATTTTGTCGAAATTTTATTTCTATAGACAATTTTTTCACAATTTTATTTCTATAGAAAATTTTTTCAAAATTTTATTTCTAAGGAATATTTTGTCATAATTTTATTTCTATAAAAAATTTTGTCGAAATTTTATTTCTATATAAAAGAAATTTTTGTCAATATCTTATTGCTACCGCAAATCTTATCAAAATTTTTTTTCTATACAAAAATTTGTCAAAATTTTATTTCTATACAATATTTTGCCAAAATTTTATTTCTATGGAATTTTTGCCAAAATTTTATTTCAATGGAATTTTTGTCAAAATTTTATTTCGTTTTGTTTGTTATTATTGGTTTCTCTTCAATCATTATTGTTGTTTTTGATCTCAGCTTAAAACCATGCATTGACTAAACTACAAATAAAGCTTAACCAACAGAGGAAAATTATGCTTGTCAAATTTATTTGGGCAAAGCCCTATAGACTGCAAGATGGTTGGATGTACAGCTGTTTCGGAATTACCACATTCCTCATCAGCATCCTCTACTTGCAGCAAAACTATCAACTACACTTGAACCTTCCGAAAAAAGGTTTGATAGTCGGCTACTGCCTAAACAAATTTGCAAGCATATCTCCTTTCCTTTGCCAAACTCAAATAATCGATTTGAATGTAGTTGGCTGGGTTTGTTTTTGAGCGTGCTTCCTCTCTCTTCATTCGTTTTGTTTGTTATTGTTGGTTTCTCTTCAATCATTATTGTTGTTTTTGATCTCAGCTTAAAACCCTGCATTGACTAAACTACAAGTGTAGGTTAACCAAGCTATATATCAAAAACAACAATAAAAATTTTATTTCCATAGAAAATTTAGACAAAATTTTATTTCTATAGAAAATTTTGTCAACATTTTATACTATAAAAAATTTTGTCAACATTTTATTTCTATGGATTTTTTGCCAAAATTATATTTCTATGGATTTTTTACCAAAATTTTATTTCTATGGAATTTTTTGCCAAAATTTTATTTCTATGGAATTTTTGTCAAAATTTTAATTCTATAGAAAATTTAGTCAATATTTTATTTCCATATTTTTTTTTCTCAAAAATTAATTTTTATAGAAAAAGTTGTCAACATTTTATTTCAAAGGAAATCTTGTCAAAATTTTATTTCTATAGAAAATTTTGTCAAAATATTATTTCTATAGAATTTTTTTCAAAATTTTATTTCTATAGAAAATTCCTTCAGAATTTTATTTCTATAGAATATTTTGTCATAATTTTATTTTTATAGAAAATTTTGTAGAATTTTTATTTCTATGGAAAATTTTTTCAAAATTTTATTTTTATAGAAGAGTTTGTCAACATTTTATTTCCAAAGAAATTTTTTCAAAATTTTATTTCTATAGAAAATTTCTTCAAAATTTTATTTCTATGGAATATTTTGTCGTCATTTTATTTCTATAGAAAATTTTGTAGAATTTTTATTTCTATGGAAAATTTTGTCAAAATTTTATTTCTATGGAAGACTTTGTCAACATTTTATTTCCACAGAAATTTTTGTCAATATTTTATTGCTACAGCAAATCTTATCAAAATTTTATTTCTATACAAAATTTTATCAAAATTATATTTCTATGGAATTTTTGCCAAAATTTTATTTCTATAGAATTTTTGTCAAAATTTTATTTCTATAGAAAATGTAGTCAAAATTAGTCAAAAAAATGTTTGTTCAAAATTTTATTTTTATAGAAGATTTTGTCAACATTTTATTTCTATAGAAAATTTTGTCAACATTTTATTTCTATAGAAAATTTTGTCAACATGTTATTTCTATAGAAAATTTTGTCAAAATTTTATTTCTATAGAAAATTTTGTAGAATTTTTATTTCTATAGAAAATTTTGTCAAAATTTTATTTCTATAGAAAATTTTGTCAAATTTTTATTTCTGTAGCACATTTTTTCACAATTTTATTTCTATAGACAATTTTGTTAAAATTTTCTTTCTATAGGAAATCTTGTCAAAATTTTATTTCTACAGAAAAATTTGCCAAAATATTATATCTATAGAAAATTTTGTCAAAATTTTATTTCTATAGAAAATTTTGTAGAATTTTTATTTCTATAGACAATTTTGTCAAAATTTTATTTCTATAGAAAATTTTGTCAAATTTTTATTTCTGTAGCAAATTTTTTCACAATTTTATTTCTATAGAAAATTTTGTCAAAATGTTATTTCTATGGAATTTTTGCCAATATTTTATTTCTATGGAAGTTTTGTCAAAATTTTATTTCTATGGAATTTTTGCTAAAATTTTATTTCTATAGAAAATGTAGTCAAAAATTTAATTCTATAGAAAATTTAGTCAAATTTTATTTCCATAAAATTTTTTTTCAAAATTTTATTTTTGTAGAAAATTTTGTCAACATTTTATTTCTATAGAAAATTTTGTCATAGTTTTCTTTCTATAGGAAGTGTTGTCAAAATTTTATTTCTATAGAAAATTTTGCCAAAATATTATTTCTATAGAAAATTTTGTTAAAATTTTATTTCTATAGAAAATTTCGTCAAAATTTTATTTCTATAGAAAATTTTGTCAAAATTTTATTTCTATAGAAAATTTTGTCAAAATTTTATTTCTATAGATAATTTTGTCAAAATTTTATTTCTATAGAAAATTTTGTCAAAATTTTATTTCTATGAACTTTTCGTCAACATTTTATTTCTATAGAATTTTTTTTTTTCAACATTTAATTTTTATTGAACATTTTTTCAAAACTTTATTTCTATAGACATTTTGTCAAATTTTTTTTTTCTATCGAAAATTTTATCAGTCTTATTTCTATATAAAATTTTGTCAAAATTTTATTTCTATATAAAATTTTGTCAAAATTTTATGTCTATATAAAATTTTGTCAAAATTTTATTTCTATAGAAAATTTTGTCAAAATTTGATTTCTTAGCTGATGGTCTTAGCAGCCAATGCTACTTTTCTCTTTTTATCATACATTTACTGTATGATTAAAATAAACAATAATTAAATAAATAAAAAATTTTATTTCTATGGAAAATTTTTGCAAAATTTTATTTCTATAGAAAATTTTTGCAAAAAAATCTTATTTACAGTTAGTACTATAGAGAATTTTGTCAAAATTTTATTTCTGTAAAACTATTTTATTTCTATAGAAACTTTTGTCAACGTTTCATTTCTACAGAAATTTTTGTCAAAATTTTATTTTTATAGAAAATTTTGTCAAAATTTTATTTCTATACAAAATTTTGTCAAAATTTAATTTTTATGGAAAATTTTGTCAACGTATTATTTCTATAGAAAATTTTGTCAAAATATTATTTCTATAGAAAAGTTTGTCGAAATTTTATTTCTATAGAAAATTTTGTGAAAATTTTATTTCTATAGAACAGTTTGTCAAAAATTTTATTTCTATTGATAATTTTGTCAAACTTTTTTTTCTATAGAAGATTTTATCAACATTTTGCCAATATTTTATGATCTTATGAAAATTTTATTTCTACTAATCTACTATTTTTGCTAGAGTTCTACTAACTGTGTCATCCGTTTTCAAGAAGCGATTTCGACTCGACCAGTATAATTGGGTTTAAATTAAATTTTTCTGATGATGAGAAATTTTCGTAATAGAATACCAAACCCATGGTGTATCACAATGGAATGAATAGTCGAAGTGAGGCTGACATTTAATCGGGCTGCCACTTTAACCTAAACCCATGGTGCAACAGACTATATGTGTTCGAGTGTGCGGAATTTATTATTGATAACAGCATAAAGACGAGGTAAACCACACAACCCATTACCCAGGGACATTACACAATTCATCTACATTTCACTTGTTGGTCATCTATGCCATTCTATGGCCGAAAGACCAATAATCCAAAGGCAGTCCCGCCCCTCCCACATGCGAAAGGGAGAAAAAGAAGGGAAACCCACAGACCACAAATAAAAAGTAAATATTTGATCAGAAATTGTTTATGTATGCAAATAACGTTCAAAGACAAGTAAAACCGAGAGCTTCCAAAGTCATTTTATTGGTGCGTAGTTGTGCTCTTTGTTGACGCTTCTAATGTAGTTGCAGAGAGGAGGGGAAGAGTTTTGGAAAGACAATAAAAACTTAACGAACACAATACGCATTTAAGTTTGAGATTCGATTATCCAAGACCCTTTGCTTGGAAATATTGACAGATATTTGTAATGCAAACAGAATGTGTTTTTTTCCAATCGAAAACAAAAGTAATAATAAAAAAACAAATCTATTGCATAAATAAATAGAAATACACAAAATACAACGAAAAGGAATTTAAATGTAAATGAGATATCAGAGAATTTTTTAGAAGCCATTTACATTCAAAAAACAGTTTATTTGGATCAAAAAATATTTGCTTTTTGAAGAATTTTCCTATTGATTCCTTGTCAAAAATGGGATATTTAAAAAAACAATACACACCCAGAGAAGGAATGTGATCACCTCAAACATGTTGTAAGAGCAAAATGTTATTTTTGGGTGGTGACCATGTAACATGGTGGTCGCAACCATGTTATTTTCTCGGATATTATGTATCTGATTTCGGCAAACAGGCTATGTTTGACGAGAAAACAACATTTTTGCGATAAACATGTTACATGGTCACCATACAAAAATAACATTTTGCCCTTGAAACATGTTTGAGGTGATCATATTCCTTCTCTGCGTGCAGATATTGTGTGGGAAGCAAACTTTTCTATAGAATAAAATTTTGACCAAATTTTCTATAGAAATAAAATTTTGACCAAATTTTCTATAGTAATAAAATTTTGGTAGATTATGTGTGGCGATGTGGACCAATTTTTGTGTGATTGGGGATCGACTGTATATAACTATAGACCGATATGCACCACTTTTGCCATGGTTGTTAAATATCATATACTAACACCAAGTACTAAATTTCAATCAGATCGGATGAATTTTGCTTCTCCAAAAGGTACCGGAAATGAAATCTGGGGATCGGTTTATATGGGGGCTATATATAATTATGGACCAATTTCTCCATGGTTCTTAGAGACCATATACTAACATCACGTACCAAATTTCAAACCGAATTGGATGAATTTTGCTCTTCCACGAAGCTCCGGAGGTCAAATTTTTGCATGGGTGTTTGAGGTCACATATTAGGTTAGGTTAGGTGGCAGCCCGATGTATCAGGCTCACTTAGACCATTCAGTCCATTGTGATACCACATTGGTGAACTTCTCTCTTATCACTGAGTGCTGCCCGATTCCTTGTTAAGTTCAATGACAAGGGACCTCCATTTTATAGCCCAGTCCGAACGGCGTTCCACATTGCAGTGAAACCACTTAGAGAAGCTTTGAAACCCTCAGAAATGTCACCAGCATTACTGAGGTGGAATAATCCACCGCTGAAAAACTTTTTTGGTGTTCGGTCGAAGCAGGAATCGAACCCACGATCTTGTGTATGCAAGGCGGGCATGTTAACCATTGCACCACGGTGGCTCCCGAGGTCATATATTAAAACCACGTACCAAATTTCAAACGAATCGGATGAATTTTGCTCTTCCAACAGGCTCTGGAGGTCAAATCTTGGTATCGGTTTATATGGGGGCAACATATAATTATGGACCGATATAGACCAATTCCTGCATGGTTGTTAGAGACCATATATTAACACCATGTACCAAATTTCAGCCGGATCGGATGAAATTTGCTTCTCTTAGTGGCTCCGCAAGATAAATCGGGGGATCGGTTAATATGGGGGCCTATATATATATAATTATGGACCGATATGGACAAATTTCTGCATAGTTGTTAGAGACCATATACTAACACCGTGTATCAAATTTCAACCGGATCGGATGAAATTTGCTTCTCTTAGAGCCTCCGCAAGCCAAATCGGGGGATCGGTTTAAATGGGGGGCTATATATAATTATGGACCGATATGGACCAATTGCTGCATAGTTGTTAGAGACCATATACTAACACCGTGTATCAAATTTTAACCAGATCGGATAAATTTTGCTCCTCCAAGAAGCTCTGCAAGCCAAATCGGGGGATCGGTTTATATGGGGGCTATACATAATTATGAACCGATATAGACCAATTCTCCAATGAGTTTTACATGGGCTTGTCATAGGACGGAAGTACTCCCTTTTTGGATCCTTTGCATTGCTTTAGAAGTTGTGAATGAATGAAGAAATTTAAAACGCGAAAAATTTTTTGTTTTCACCCAATTTCATTTTTTTTCAACCATATTTTTATTACACTATTATTTTCCTATAATCCAATTTTTTACAATTTGAAAAACTTTTTCGCTCCGACCAGGGGTTGAACCTGGCACCATAACAGAACGCCTTAGCACGCTCAGCCACAAACGCCATTCAACATAAAGCATCGAAAGGTCAATTCAAATGTTTGGTGTCGTAATACGACACCAAAGAATAACATTCTAATTGCTTCTCCAGATGTTCTTTATTAGTATGAACGAAAAAATAAGAAAAGCAGGTTCAAATCTCACCAGAGGCAATTTTTTTATCAAATATTTTTCTAAAAAAATATTTTTTTTTATGTTTTGCATTGTTTTTATTTTTTATTTTCGGCATATATTTTCGTATAAATATATTTTTCCAAAAAAAAAAATAAAAATTCTCGTAATTTACAAACCCTTCTTAAAAGAACTTTCATGGAAGCGAAAAAGTCAAACGGCACAGGTTCAAATCCCAGCGGGGATGCAATTTATTTTGTTTGTTTGTTTTATTATTTTTTACTCTTTTATTTAGTTTCTATTTTTTTTTTTTTAAATTTAATTGTCCAAAATTTCCACTTAAAATAGCCTGATTGCGTACTTTCTAATACTTGTCCACAAGGACTGCATCGGAAGTAGAAAAAAATCATTGGGGGATCCCAAGATGCGCTTTAGAAGAAATAATTGTGGACTCGTTCAAAAGGACTGCATCGGGAGTGGAAAAAAATCATTGGGGGATCTCACGATGCGCTTTAGACGAAATATTTGTGGACTTGCCCAAAAGAACTGCATCGGAAGTTGAAAAAAATCGATGTGGGATTCTGGGATGGGCTTTAAAAGAAATGTTTGTGGAACAACTTCCATTTTTTTTTTGCTGGGAACCCAGCAAAAAAATTTGGAAGTTCTTCCAAAGGCACAACTTTAAAAGCACTTCCAGAAGATGCACTCCCAATGATGTTTTTTATTTTAACTACCCAGGAAGTTCTTTTAATTCAATTTTTTATAACTTGGTTTTTTCATACCTTTAATGGATAATGTTAACTTTTTTTGTTTCAAATAGGTTAAAAACAGAGTAAGAATTCATAAAATGGTAAAAATCATTTAAATTTTGTCGAAAAAAATGCTAAATCCAATCTGAAAAAATTGTGAATTTTTAAAAATATTTGAGTTCAAAGGCGACAAGCGTTAGAATCCATTAAAAATTATAAAAATTATTTATTTGACAAAATATCACATAATTTGTTAATTTACATCCAAAACATTGAATTCGGATCACTCCTAAAGAAGTGATGCAAATTCAGTGCAACGGCTGTTGAAATGGAGGACTTCCGTCCTATGACAAGCCCATGTTAAATTCATCGCTTCTGAGTCAATTTTGCACCACTTCCGGATCCAAAAAGAACCTTTTTGATTACTTTTTTGGCAATGCTTTTTTGCTGGGAAGTTGATTGAATTTGAAAATTTTTTCAATTAATAAATTAATTGATACAATTAACTTTTTAGTCACACTCGGAAGATTAAGTCAATTAAAAAAAGTGATGGATTTTTTTTAAATATTTATTTCAAACAATCAATTTTTTATTCAAACTAAAAACAATAAGTCAGTTAAGAAAGTAATTGAAAATAATAACGTTTTTAATGAAAAAATTAATTGGGGTTTGCAATCAACATCAATTAAATTTTTAATTCAATCAATTAAAAAATTAATTGAAATTTACTAATGAAATCAATTAATTTTTTAATCAAAGATTTTTTTATTGTCCAATTAAAACTGTGATAGATACTATCATTTTTGTGACTGAAGACATTTCAATTAAAAAATTAATTGGCACAATTAATTTTGTGATTGAATCAGAAAACAATTTTTTTGAGTCTTCACTAGCAATTAAGTTTTTTCGAAACTCAAAATTTTAAATGACAAATTTTTAGAAGTATAATGAAAAAAATTAAAGGGTGATACGTTCAAATATAATGAAACAAATTAAAGGGTGATACGGTCAAAATTTGGTCAAGGGAAAACGCGTGTAAATCGGTAAAATCGTTTATTTAAAAAATATAATGAAACAAATTAAAGGGTGATACGGTCAAAATTTGGTCAAGGGAAAACGCGTGTAAATCGGTAAAATCGTTTATTTAAAAAATCAAATTAAATTTCTTTTTCAAGTTCAATTAGTATAAAATTCAGGAAAAATATTCAGTTAGGCTTTCGCTTTTCCAAATCCGAATTGCCGGGCCTCACGCTTGACACCTGCCATCATATTTTGTACAGCCACCTTGTCCACCTTCTTCGCCGCAGAAAGCCAGTTTGCCTTGAACTGCTGCTCGTCCTTAGCAGTTTTTTTGGTCTTCTTTAGGTTCCGCTTGACAATAGCCCAGTATTTCTCAATTGGGCGGAGCTCGGGCGTGTTGGGAGGGTTCTTGTCCTTGGGAACCACCTGCACGTTGTTGGCGGCGTACCACTCCATGGCCTTTTTACCGTAATGGCAAGATGCCAAATCCGGCCAAAACAGTACGGAACAACCGTGTTTCTTCAGGAAAGGCAGCAGACGTTTATTCAAACACTCTTTCACGTAAATGTCAACCAAGACAGTCCCGGAAGCTATGAAAATGCTGCTTTTCAAGCCACAGGTACAGATGGCTTGCCAAACCAAATATTTCTTTGCGAACTTTGACAGTTTTATGTGCTTGAAAATATCTGCTACCTTTCCCCTTCCTTTTGCCGTATAAAACTCCTGTCCCGGAAGCTGCTTGTAGTCGGCTTTGACGTAGGTTTCGTCGTCCATTACCACGCAGTCAAACTTCGTCAGCATCGTCGTGTACAGCCTCCGGGATCGCTCTTTGGCCGTCGTATTTTGTTTATCATCGCGATTTGGAGTCACTACCTTCTTGTAAGTCGATAGTCCTACTCGTTTTTTGGCTCGATGCACGGTTGTAGACTATACACCCAGCTTATTTGCGGCATGTCGGAGAGAGAGGTTAGGGTTTCGCTTGAAACTACCGGCAACTCTCTTTGTCGTCTCAGCGGCTTCCGGTTTTCGATTTCCCCCCGATCCAGACTTCCTGGCTGTCGACAAACGTTCCCCAAACACTTTAATTACATTTGTAACGGTTGATTTGGCAACTTTTAGTGATTTTGCCAGCTTTGCGTACGAGTAGCTCGGATTTTCGCAATGCGCGAGCAAAATTTTGATACGCTGCTCTTCTTGCTTGGACGGCATTTTGACAACTGAAGAGTGAATTCTAAAATCAAAATAGGAGCAACATTCTACACACACACACACACCTTCAAAATGAGGGGTGTTCAGGTTTTTTAAATGCAAAATTGAATGAAATACGTCAAGTTTATATTGACCAAATTTTGACCGTATCACCCTTTATGTATAGCGAAACGCAACGACTATTAGAAATAAAATGTTTGACAATCTTCCAGCAAAGTTACTTCATTTTAAGATTTCCTCTCATATTTATTGCGTGTAGTATTGCTAACATTGGCCCCAGAGCTATGAATATTGCGATTTCAGCTTCAATGTGATTTTGACTCTTTGATATTAACCTGTCTTTCGAATTTGTGCTCGACACATATATCAAAAATTGAGATATATGGATGTGTTTAAAGTGTCTCACAAAGTCAACAAGTTTTGGTGAAATCCTGTAAATTTCCTATGTGTATGTGTGTGGGTTAGTGCTTGTCATCTTCAGTTTATATTCTTGTTGTTATTGTCAAAATCATATGATGAGTTTTGAGTTTATGTGCGATTTGGCAGATTGTAAATTGAAATTGCAATATATTCATAGATACCTTTACACATGTAGACACACAACAACATACTATATATGATCACACATACTCTGGTTATAAGCTAGCTCTACTGCAGCATTATTGTCAGAGCGAGGGATATACTCGTAACTTAACGTGCAATGCATATATTTGCAATGTAATGAAGTAGACAAGTATTTGAGGTTTATAGGTAAGTGCTAGCTAATGGCTGATATGTAATGTAACAATCCAGCAAAAAAAAGTTCTTCTAAAAGCATTTTATTTTAACTACACCCTAAAAAAAAGTTGCTCTGTAACATAAAGGGTGATACGGTCATATAAAATATAAACTTGACGTATTTCTTTCAATTTTGCATTTAAAAAACCTGAACACCCCTCATTTTGAAGGTGTGTGTGTGTAGAATGTTGCTCCTATTTTGATTTTGGAATTCACTCTTCAGTTGTCAAAATGCCGTCCAAGCAAGAAGAGCAGCGTATCAAAATTTTGCTCGCGCATCGCGAAAATCCGAGCTAATCGCACGCAAAGCTGGCAAAATCGCTAAAAGTTGCCAAATCACCCGTTAAATATTTTAAAATATTTTGCCAAAACTATTGTACCATAAATCTGATATCGCCTCAAAAATGTATACACCAAAGGTACTAAATCATTCGCGGGGGGTACTACGGGTAAAAAAGTATTGAAAGAAGTACTATAACAGGTTGGCTGATAAGTCCCCGGTCTAACAAAGAAAAACACATGTTTTTGTCAAAATTCGTTTTTATTATTTAACATAGTTCCCTTCAAGAGCGATACAACGATTATAACGACCTTCCAATTTTTTGATACCATTTTGGTAGTACTCGTTCGGTTTTGCCTCAAAATAGGCCTCAGTTTCGGCGATCACCTTTTCATTGCAGCCAAATTTTTTCCCTGCGAGCATCCTTTTGAGGTCTGAGAACAAGAAAAAGTCGCTGGGGGCCAGATCTGGAGAATACGGTGGGTGAGGAAGCAATTCGAATCCCAATTCATGAATTTTTGCCATCGTTCTCAATGACTTGTCGCACGGTGCGTTGTCTTTTGTGGAACAACACTTTTTTTCTTCTTCATATGGAGCCGTTTTGCCGCGATTTCGACCTTCGAACGCTCCAATAACGCCATATAATAGTCACTGTTGATGGTTTTTCCCTTCTCAAGAGAATCGATAAAAATTATTGCATGCGCGTCCCAAAAAACAGAGGCCATTACTTTGCCAGCGGACTTTTGAGTCTTTCCACGCTTCGGAGACGGTTCACAGGTCGCTGTCCACTCAGCCGACTGTCGATTGGACTCAGGAGTGTAGCGATGGAGCCATCCATTGTCACATATCGACGGAAAAACTCGGGTGTATTACGAGTTAACAGCTGCAAACACCGCTCAGAATCATCAACACGTTGTTGTTTTTGGTCAAATGTGAGTTCACGCGTCACCCATTTTGCACAGAGCTTCCCCATATCCAAATATTGATGAATGATATGACCAACACGTTCCTTTGATATCTTTAAGGCCTCTGCTATCTCGATCAACTTCATTTTACGGTCATTCAAAATAATTTTGTGGATGTTTTTTGATGTTTTAGTCGGTAAGCACCTCTTTCGGGCGTCCACTGCGTTCACCGTCCTCCGTGCTCATTTCACCACGCTTGAATTTTGCATACCAATCAATTATTGTTGATTTCCCAGGGGCAGAGTCCGGAAACTCATTATCAAGCCAAGTTTTTGCTTCCACCGTATTTTTTCCCTTCAGAAAACAGTATTTTATCAAAACACGAAATTCCTTTTGTTTCCATTTTTTTTTTCACAATAACAAACGTTGCTTCACAAAAGACGCTCTATCTCACCAACTAATTGACTTACAGACGTCAAATTTTGACACGAATCATTTGAAGGTTGGTACTATATAAAAATAATATGCATTTAATACTAGCGACGCCATCTATGTGTCAGACCGGGGACTTATCAGCCAACCTGCACACAAAAAATTTTTTTTCTGATTCAATCACCAAATTAATTGATCCAATTAATTTTTTAATTGAAATGTCTTCAATCACGAAAATGATAGTATCAATCACAGTTTTAATTGGGCATAGAAAAAATTCTTGATTAAAAAATTAATTGATTTTTTTCAGCAAAATTCAATTAATTTTTTAATTGATTCAATTAAAAATTTAATTGATGTTGATTGCAAAACGCAATTAATTTATTAATTAAAAAGGGTAACTATTTTTAATTACTTAGTTAGATTGGCTTAGAGTTTTTATTTGGATTAACAAATGATTGTTTGAAATACATTTTTAATTAAAAATTTAAAAAAAATCAGCACTTTTTTTAACTGAATTAGTCTTCCGAACTTGATTAAAAAGTTAATTGTATCAATTAATTTTTTAATTAAACATTTTAAAAATTTCAATCATTGACTTAATTAACATAATGTTTCTATCATGATTAAAAAGTTAATTGTATCAATTAATTTATTAATTGAAAAAATTTTCAACTTCAATTAACTTTTTAATTGGAAATATTTTGGTGATATTTTTTTCTGTGTGTTAAGTTAGGTTCCCAGCGAAAACTAGGTAACCACATCTCATTACAATTTGCATTACCAGGAGTAAAGCTGTCATTACACATTGCATTACATTGCGGTGATTTATAATGAATAACTTGTAATGGCAATAATAAATACTTATTGATAATTTTCGAATTGTTATTCTCAATAAAAATAAATAATAATTATATTTTAAGTGTGAAATAAATTTGTGTGTAATCTTATTTAGATGATTTGTTACATTTTTGTCTATTTCTGCAATATTCGTTTCTATTCAAGTAGTGCTCATATTACAGTATTACTCGCCATATTTTGATCCATTGTAATCGGATAGAGAAGTCAATATTTTCGAGATTTGCAAGCTTTGGTATATCTACGAATAAGTGATTACATATTAGGTGATTATATGCTTTAAAAGCACTACTTATTTCATGGCCGAAGGTATGCCTGGGGAGAAGTACTTTCCTCCTAGGACATGCGTGTGTAAATGTAATCCGGAGCGATGTCAATTAATAAGTGGTTATTGATTTTTAAATAGGTTTACCTACAAGCTTACCGGGTAATGAGAGTTTTTGCTGGGTTGTTCATAATCTGCTTATTTTGGAATGGCTTTTCATCGGAGAAAACCAAATCCGATAACTGATCACTTTTGTTGGAGAGAATCAACTCCTTGGCTTGGTTTAACTTTTTTCAATGGCTGTAGACCAAACGCATATCTTACGAACAAGTTTTCTACCACTGCGGTGTGGATTTCAATCACATCTACAAGCAGAGAAGGAATATAACCATCCCATACATGTTTGAACGGTGAACATGGAACATGTTTGTGTTGTTTTCTCGGCAAACATATATATGGTTGCTTAAATCAGATATTAAATTTTCGGGAAAATAACATGGTTACGACAAACATGTTCCATGTTCTCCATCCAATAATAACAATTTCCGCTTGAAACATGTTCGGGGTGATAATTCCTTCTCTGGGTGTAGCTTTCAGTTTTATTATAATTTCTGGTATTGTTAGAGTTTTTCGTATTTCTGTATTTCTTGGACGTGATGCAACATTGACAGTATCACGGTAACAAAATATTTATTCACAGTTAAAAGCTGGAGCGATGTAACAATAGCCACTTATGGTTTTCCACAAAAAATATAAAGCCATCACACAATAGCATACTTGATATCCATCACGAATAATTTAATTTTTGAAAGCAATTGATCAAAATGTTTTTGTTTACTTGTAAACAACAAAATTAACTATCACTGGAATAAATCTATCACAAGTCAGATGAGCGTTTTAGAAATGATAGCAATCTGAAAATGGTTGCAATACATATTTGCCACCCTGAGTATGTAGTGATGTGTGTGGCTGTGTAATGATAGGCAAATGTCTCTCTGGCATTCCCCCCGGAAAACTTGGTGCATTTTCTTCTCTACCTTCATTATCCTGTGTTAAGGATACGACGCTCTTCCATTGCATCATAAAATTCAACACCACACATCTCCAACCAATCAACATCTGTTTCAATTCCCTGTCTGGCGCAATGTTGATTTTCAATCATGTAAAACGGATATTAGCTGTTTATCACATGATAGATTTTTCCAAAATATGCTTAGATGATAAATGATGGCAAAATGCATAACCATAGAAGCAGATCGGATCGTAGGGTTGTGAGGGACAAAATGCTAAAATTTTCTTTTTCACACACTCATAGATATTTTCAAGAAGCAATTTTCCAGAGGAAATTGGACAATATGACAAGGAATTGGGAGTGTGATAATAGATATTGAAGGATTTCCCTGATGATATGATTGCAGAATAATTCTACTAAAAATGGACGAGATAGATTTGAAAGGAAACAAGCAATTATTGAATTTTCACAGGACTCTAATAGGTGCTAGAATGTGAAGTGGGTGTAAAACTTCGACAAAATGGCTTATACACTCAAAGAACAGTGATCCCACATGGAAGGAAAGTTTTGATTAATTGTAACTAAAGTGCATTACGCAGATGTTACTCCGATTTCACAAAAATATTTTTCGACAAATTCAAGCAAATGTATTAGACATAATTAGTTTTTTTTTCGCTTGTAAAATAAAATTTCATAGTATGAAGGAAACAAATTGGAGTTCCAAATTGCAAACATGTCTTTGGTGCCCTACGAAGTTCATGATGGGAACATTAACATATTGGTAAAATTTAACAATTTTAAGAAATTTTGTGCGACAAACAAATTTAGAAAAACTTTATATTTCAATTGTTTTAATTGGATCAATTAATTTCGTGATTAAATCACAATTTTTGGTGTGCATAACTTAGTGTATGTAATTGGAGTGCCTTTAGAATCTAACAACGGCTTCACCCATTACATTAAAAGACAAAAAAATTGCCATTGGAACGCATGCTGGGGAAAGGTATAAAAGTGTGTGAGATCTGGTCGGTCAGCAGCAGTCAAGGATGTAACACCAACGAGGTATGTAAGCATTTTAGTAAATATATTTTGGAATTGTAGAATATTGGAGAGGAAACGAATGCTAAAGTAAATAATTCAGCTAGAGGTTTGCGATCACTCTTGCCACCTGTTCTTACTTTTCTTCATCCTTTTCTTTTCCACAGCTAAAGGTGTGCGACCACTCTAATCACGCGTTCCGCTATTTCCTCGTCCCCTGCTAAGAGGTTGGCTGATAAGTCCCCGGTCTGACACATAGGTGGCGTCGCTAGTATTAAATGCATATTTGTATACACTTCACCATAGGATGGGGGTATATTAACTTTGTCATTCCGTTTGTAACACATCGAAATATTGCTCTAAGACCCCATAAAGTATATATATTCTGGGTCGTGGTGAAATTCTGAGTCGATCTGAGCATGTCCGTCCGTCCGTCTGTTGAAATCACGCTAACTTCCGAACGAAACAAGCTATCGACTTGAAACTTGGCACAAGTAGTTGTTTCTGATGTAGGTCGGATGGTATTGCAAATGGGCCATCTCGGTCAACTTTTAAGTATAGCCCCCATATAAACGGACCCCCAAATTTGGCTTGCGATTGCTCTAAGAGAAGCAAATTTCATCCGATCCGGCTGAAATTTGGTACATGGTGTTAGTATATGGTCTCTAACAACCGTGCAAAAATTGGTCCACATCGGTCCCTAAATATATATAGCCCCCATATAAACCCATTCCCCGATTTGACTTGCGGAGTCTCTAAGAGAAGCAAATTTCATCCGATCCGGCTCAAACTTGGTACATGGTGTTGGTATATGTTCTCTAATGACCATGCAAAAATTGGTCCACATCGGCTCATAATTATATATAGCCCCCATATAAACCAATCCATAGATTTGACCTCCGGAGCCTCTTAGAGGAGCAAAATTCATCCGATCCGGTTGAAATTTGGAACATGGTGTTAGAATGTGGTCTCTAACAAACACGCAAGAATTGGTCCATATCGGTCCATAATTATATATAGCCCCCATATAAACCGTTCCCCAGATTTGATCTCCGGAGCCTCTTGGAGGAGCAAAATTCATCCGATCCGGTTGGAATTTGGAACGTGGTGTTAGTATAAGGCCGCTAATAACCATGCCAAAATTGGTCCATATCGGTCTATAGTTATATATAGCCGATCCCCAATCACGCAAAAATTGGTCCATATCGGTTCATAATCGAGCCAAAAATAATCTACCAAAATTTTATTTTTATAGAAAACATTGTCAAAATATTATTTCTATAGAAAATTTTGTCAAAATTTCGTTTTTATAGAAAATTTTGTCAAAATTTTATTTCTATAGAAAATTTTGTCAAAATTTTATTTCTATAGAAAATTTTGTTAAAATTGTATTTCTATAGAAAATTTTTTCCAAATTTTACTTCTATAGAAATTGTCAAAAAAATTTTTTTTTTGTCAAAATGTTATTTCTATAGGAACTTTAAACTTAATTATATACGTATTTAATCGGCCTTTTTTAGTTTAATATATACCACGTATGGACTACTTTGCAATTTAGAAGACGGTGTTAGGAAGTTTCAAGATACCTTGCCATCGGCAAGTGTTACCGCAACCCAAGTAATTCGATTGTGGATGACAGTCTTCAGTAGAAGTTTCTACCCAATCCATGGTGGAGGGTACATAAGCTTCGGCCTGGCCGAACTTACGGCCGTATATACTTGTTTTTATATAGTACCAACCTTCAAATGATTCGTGTCAAAATTTGACATCTGTAAGTCAATTATTTTGTGAGATAGAGCGTTTTTTGGTGAAGCAACTTTTGTTATTGTGAAAAAAAATGGAAAAAAAGGAATTTCATGTTTTGATAAAATATTGTTTTCTGAAGGGAAAAAATACGGTGGAAGTAAAAACTTGGCTTGATAATGAGTTTCCGGACTGTGCCCCAGGGAAATCAATAATAATTGATTGGTATGCAAAATTCAAGCGTAGTGGAATGAGCACAGAGGACGGCGAACGCAGTGGACGCCCGAAAGAGGTGGTTACCGACGAAAACATCAAAAAAATCCACAAAATGATTTTGAATGACCGTAAAATGAAGTTGATCGAGATAGCAGAGGCCTTAAAGATATCAAAGGAACGTATTGGTCATATCATTCATCAGTATTTGGATATGCGGAAACTCTGTGCAAAATGGGTGCCGCGCGAGCTCACATTTGACCAAAAACAACTACGTGTTGATGAATCTGAGCTGTGCTTGCAGCTGTTGACTCGTAATACATTCGAGTTTTTCCCTCGATATGTGACAATGGATGGAACATGGCTCCATCGCTACACTCCTGAGTCCAATCGACAGTCGGCTGAGTGGACAGCGACCTGTGAACTGTCTCCGAAGCGTGGAAAGACTCAAAAGTCCGCTGGCAAAGTAATGGCCTCTGTTTTTTGGGATGCGCATGGAATAATTTTTATCGATTCTCTTGAGAAGGGAAAAACCATCAACAGTGACTATTATATGGCGTTATTGGAGCGTTTGAAGGTCGAAATCGCGGCAAAACGGCCCCAAATGAAGAAGAAAAAAGTGTTGTTCCACCAAGACAACGCACCGTGCCACAAGTCATTGAGAACGATGGCAAAAATTCATGAATTAGGCTTCGAATTGCTTCCCCACCCACCGTATTCTCTAGATCTGGCTCCCAGCGACTTTTTCTTGTTCTCAGATCTCAAAAGAATGCTCGCAGGGAAAAAATTTGGCTGCAATGAAGAGGTGATCGCCGAAACTGAGGCTTATTTTGAGGCAAAACCGAAGGAGTACTACCAAAATGGTATCAAAAAATTGGAAGGCCGTTATAATCGTTGTATCGCTCTTGAAGGGAACTATGTTGAATAATAAAAACGAATTTTGAGAAAAAAAATGTGTTTTTCTTTGTTAGACCGGGGACTTATCAGCCAACAATTGCCCAACTAGAGGTGTGCGATCACTCTAGTTACGTGAACCTCCATTTCCCCCTCCTGTCCCTCAGCTAGAGGTGTGCGATCACTCTAGCCACGTGTTTCTCAATTTTTACGTTGTTTTTCTATTCCTCAGCTACACCCTCTAGCTGACCATCCTAACCATGTCCATAGACCCACACGTTGACCGAAATCCGACTTTTCGTGTACCTTCGACTCACACCGCCAACGACCCACCGCTAGAGGTTTGCGACCACTCTTCTCACGTGTTCCACGCTCCTTTTCCTCATCCTCTCCTACTCCTCAGCTAGATGTGTGCGATCACTCGAGCCACATTTTCTTACTTTTCCTCATTCTTTCATTTTCGACACCTGAGTTGTGCGATCACTCTAGCCACTTGTTCTTCTTTTCCTCATGCTCTCCTATTCCATAGCTAGAGGTGTGCGACCACTCTAGCCACGTGTTTCTCAATTTTTACGTTGTTTTTCTATTCCTCAGCTACACCCTCTAGCTGACCATCCTAACCATGTCCATAGACCCACACGTTGACCGAAATCCGACTTTTCGTGTACCTTCGACTCACACCGCCAACGACCCACCGCTAGAGGTTTGCGACCACTCTTCTCACGTGTTCCACGCTCCTTTTCCTCATCCTCTCCTACTCCTCAGCTAGATGTGTGCGATCACTCGAGCCACATTTTCTTACTTTTCCTCATCCTTTCATTTTCGACACCTGAGTTGTGCGATCACTCTAGCCACGTGTTCTTCTTTTCCTCATGCTCTCCTATTCCATAGCTAGATGTGTGCGACCATTCTAGCCACGTGCTCCGCCATTTCCTCGTCTCAATGCTATTGCCCATCTAGAGGTGTGCGACCACTTTAGCCACGTGCTCCACAATTTCCTCGTCCCCCTGCTATTGCCCAGTTAGAGGTGTGCGATAACTCTTGTTACGGGAACCTCTATTTATTCCTGTCCCTCAGCTGGAGGTGTGCGATCAATCTAGCAACGCGTTGTTTTTCTATTCCGCAGCTGCACCCCCTAGCTGAGCACCCTCACCATGTCCATAGAATCACACGTTGACCGAAATCCGAATTTCATGTACCTTCGACTCACACCGTCAACGACCCACAGGAGTAGTGCTCACATTTCCACTCGCCCACGACATCACCACCACATTTGTGGAGACTCGAGCAAGTTTAGGATCGTTAGGTCTCGCCTCACCGCATCCATAGATCCACAATCCGTCATACCCACAGCCAGGAGGGCTCCATAAGATCTGACACATCCACCCTCTCTTACTAAATCTTATCTCTGTAACACAAAACTTTCTCATGACAATGAGGCCTATTACCTTAAAAACGTAATAACCATGCCATCTCCTTATTTCAGTTTAAAGAAAAAATTTCTGTGACGTACCATCATGAGTATCAATCCAGCAAGAAGGGGAAAAACACGCCGTTACAGCATACAGAGACATTATATTCCACATTGTGGTGAAACCACTTAGAGAGTTTTACAACACTCAGTAATGTCACCAGCATTCCAGAGAGGGGGATTTTGGTGTTTGGTCGAAACTGGGATTGAACCCATGACCATTTGTGTGAAATGCGGGCATGCTAAGCATTGCATTACGGTGGTGATGCTATTCATAAAATAAACGAATTATTATTTTTTTGTGAAAAAAATTCATATATTTTATGAATAGTGTGCAAAGAAAATTACATGGATTTCATAAATTGTATGAACAAATTTCCTAAATTTACTCTTCGTCACCGAGGAAGAGTAAATTATAGGAGTTTGAATAATTTGTCAGACAGTTTGTACAAAAATGCCATGCTACTCTGACATTTACACTATTATGTGTATGTGTCTTCCTCGCCACACAATCTTGGGCAATAAAGACTAAATTTACTTTCGTTGTAAACTTCCAGGAAATATTGGTCATCATTGATCTCTTTTTGTTCGTGGCATGCTGTGGTTTCAGCTAGAAACATGCAATATATTGCGTATTGCATTCCGACCACAATTTTCTAGTTGACGCACATTTGTAACATTTCAAATAGATATCTGGGATGCCACAACCATGTTCTATATACTCTGGCTTGGCTATATATATATTGACTTGACCTCCCACCACAATCCAATTGGACTAACCTCCAATATAACCTTGTATTTAAATCACGTACATAACATTTTTGGGATGTGGTTTTATTGTGTCAAGTGAGCCAGTGAGTTTTAGTCGTACTACAGACATAAATCCAAGGATAACAACTACTGACCAATCCACTCGATGAATGAATTGCCATTAGATTGCTCTTGTTGTTGTTGTTCGTGTTGTTCAATGGATCCTAGCTAGATGCCGAAGCAATGAATTTGAGTAGGTGGTTTGCCATTTGATTTCTTTAATCATTGGTGGTTGTCATCCAAGGTCTATTCCTGTTGGAAGTTGCAAGGTAGCAAATCACTCCATCTATAGTATAAGGAAGCACTTGATCCTTTTCATGGATTTGTGCTTGCTTTCAATATTGTTCGCAAACATGTGAATGTATCACAGGACAAATGTTCAAAATCCTATGATAATTCATTTCTGGCACATTAGAAACTTCTTCATCTTTTTTTTTTTTTGGGTTTCTCCTCTGACCTGACTTGGAGTATTATATCATGGTCCAACTACCTCCCTTTTGAGACGATGGATTTTAGATAAATTTGGAGCTTAATAATTTTTGGTAATAAGGTCATCAATACAACTATTCTTGCTTAAGATAAACTGTATACTTCATTTGATACGAAAAAGAAGCACCGGATAATTTCTATAGAAAATTTTGTCAAAATTTTATTTTTTTTTAAATTTTGTCAAAATGTTATTTCTATAGAAAATGTTGTCAAAATTTTATTTCTATAGAAAAATTTGTCAAAATTTTATTTCTATAGAAAATTTTGTCAAAATTTTATTTTTATAGATAATTTTGTCAACATTTAATTTCTATAGAAAATTTTGTCAAAATTTTGTTTCTATAGAAAATTTTGTTAAAATTTTATTTCTCTAGAGAATTTGGACAAATTTTTATTTCTATAGAAAATTTTGTTAAAATTTTATTTTTATAGATAATTTTGTCAACATTTAATTTCTATAGAAAATTTTGTCAAAATTTTATTTCTATAGAAAATTTTGTCAAAATTTTATTTCTATAGAAAATTTTGTCAAAATTTTATTTCTATAGAAAATTTTGTCAAAATTTTTTTCTATAGAAAATTTGGTCAAAATTATATTTCTAGGGAAAATGTTGTCAAAATTTTATTTCTATAGAAAATTTTGTCAACATTTTATTTCTATAGAAAATTTTGGTAAGATTTTATTTCTATAGCAAATTTTGTCAAAATTTTATTGCTATAGAAAATTTTGTCAAAATTTTATTTCTATAGAAAGTTTTGTCACAATTTTATTTCTATAGAAAATTTTATCAAAATTTTATTTCTATAGAACATTTTTTCAAAATTTTATTTCTATACAAAATTTTGTCAAAATTGTATTTCCATAGAAAATTTTGTCAAAATTCTATTCCTATAGAAAATTTTGTCAAAATTTTATTCCTATAGAAAATTTTGTCAAAATTTTATTTCTATAGAAAAGTTTGTTAAAATTTTATTTTTATAGAAAATTTTGTCAAAACTTTATTTCTATAGAAAATTTTGTGAAAATTTTATTTCTATAGAAAAGTTTGTTAAAATTTTATTTCTATAGAAAAGTTTGTTAAAATTTTATTTCTATAGAAAATTTTGTTAAAATTTTATTTCTATAGAAAATTTTGTCACAATTTTATTTCTATAGAAAATTTTGTCAACATTTAATTTCTATAGATAATTTTGTCAACATTTAATTTCTATAGAAAATTTTGTCAAAATTTTATTTCTATAGAAAATTTTGTCAAAATTTTATTTCTATAGAAAATTTTGTCAAAATTTTATTTCTATAGAAAATTTTGTCAAAATTTTATTTATAGAAAATTTTGTAAAAATTTTATTTCTATAGAAAATTTGGTCAAAATTATATTTCTAGGGAAAATGTTGTCAAAATTTTATTTATATAGGAAATTTTGTCAACATTTTATTTCTATAGAAAATTTTGGTAAAATTTTATTTCTATAGAAAATTTTGTCAAAATTTTATTGCTATAGAAAATTTTGTCAAAATTTTATTTCTATAGAAAGTTTTGTCAAAATTTTATTTCTATAGAAAATTTTATCAAAATTTTATTTCTATAGAACATTTTTTCAAAATTTTATTTCTATACAAAATTTTGTCAAAATTGTATTTCCATAGAAAATTTTGTCAAAATTTTATTCCTATAGAAAATTTTGTCAAAATTTTATTTCTATAGAAAATTTTGTCAAAATTTTATTTCTATAGAAAATTTTGTGAAAATTTTATTTCTATAGAAAATTTTGTCAAAATTTTATTTCTATAGAAAGTTTTGTCAAAATTTTATTTCTATAGAAAGTTTTGTCAAAATTTTATTTCTATAGTAAATTTTGTATTATTTGTATAGAAATATTTCTCAAAATTTTATTTCTATTGAAAATTTTGTTAAAATTTTATTTTTATAGAAAATTTTGTCAAACCTTTATTTCTATAGAAAATTTTGTGAAAATTTTATTTCTATAGAAAAGTTTGTTAAAATTTTATTTCTATAGAAAAGTTTGTTAAAATTTTATTTCTATAGAAAATTTTGTCAAAATTTTATTTCTATAGAAAATTTTGTCAAAATTTTATTTCTATAGAAAATTTTGTCAAAATTTTATTTCTATAGAAAATTTTGTCAAAATTTTATCTCTATAGTAAATTTTGTCAAAATGTTATTTCTATAGAAAATTTTGTCAAAATTTTATTTCTATAGTAAATTTTGTATTATATCTATAGAAAATTTTCTCAAAGTTTTATTTCTATTGAAAATTTTGTCAAAATTTTATTTCTATAGTAAATTTTGTCAAAATTTTATTTCTATAGAAAATTTTGTGAAAATTTTATTTCTATAGAAAATTTTGTCAAAATTTTATTTCTATAGAAAATGTTGTCAAAATTTTATTTCTATAGAAAATTTTGTTAAAATTTTATTTCTCTAGAGAATTTGGACAAAATTTTATTTCTATAGAAAATTTTGTCAAAATTTTATTCCTATAGAAAATGTTGTCAAAATTTTGTTTCTATAGAAAATTTTGTCAAAATTGTATTTCCATAGAAAATTTTGTCAAAATTTTATTTCTATAGAAAATTTTCTCAAAATTTTATTTCTATAGAAAATGTTGTCAAAACTTTATTTCTATAGAAAATTTTGTTAAAATTTTATTTCTCTAGAGAATTTTGTCAAAATTTTATTTCTATAGAAAATTTTGTCAAAATTTTATTTCTATAGAAAATTTTGTCAAAATTTTATTTCTAAATTAGATTTTGTCAAAATTTTATTTCTGTAGAAAATTGTGTCAAAATTTTATTTCTATAGAAAATTTTTCCAAAATTTTATTTCTCTAGAAAATTTTGTCAAAATTTTATTTCTATAGAAAATTTTGTCAAGATATTATTTCTATAGACAATTTTGTCACAATTTTATTTCTATAGAAAATTTTGTCAACATTTTATATCTATAGAAAATTTTCTCAAAATTTTATTTCTATAGAAAATGTTCTCAAAATTTTATTTCTATAGAACATTTTTTCAAAATTTTATTTCTATAGAAAATTTTGTCAAAATATTATTTCTATAGACAATTTTGTCACAATTTTATTTCTATAGAAAATTTTGTCAATATTTTATTTCTATAGAAAATTTTGTCAAAATTTTATTTCTATAGAAAGTTTTGTCAAAATTTTATTTCTATAGAAAATTTTGTCAACATTTTATTTCTATAGTAAATTTTATATTATTTCTATAGAAAATTTTGTCAAAATTTTATTTCTTTAGGACAATTTGTAAATATTTTATTTCTATAGAAAATTTTGTCAAAATTTTATTTTAAATTTTTATATTGAAGCGAAATATCGGAAAATAGAAACAAGAAGAAACTAAAAATTTAATTTATAGACCTATAGTCGAGATTATGAGATAAAAATCATAAAATTTTATTTCAATAGAAAATTTTGTCAAAAGTTTTATTTCTATGGAAATTTTTGACAACATTTCAGTCTTCTCAAGATGGAGTTTCGACGGGAAGGGCTAAAATCCGTACTTTCGAGAAGCGTGTAATGACTTGGTCGACCGTCGTGCCAAAGGTAGCATATTCGAAGAAATCTGGTACTAAAATTTCTGGTTATTTTCAGCATTTTTCTTTTGAACAAATTATATATAAAAAATATCGATTTAAATTTAATGAAAAATAATTTTTAAAGGAAAGATGATAAACTTTCTTTTAATTAAAATTTTATTGATTTAAAGAAATTTGTCCTTAATATTGTGTAAACTAAAATTTAGCCCGCATATAAGGTCAACATTTGTATACTTTGTTATTGTGTTACATTTAAAAACGTAATAAACTGAGAAAAAAACTTTAGCTTCGACAGAACCACTTCATTTCTTTGAATGCAAAGGGAATATAATAGATGAAGACGAACAGCGGAACGGGAAATACAATAAAGAAAGGTTCTATTAAATAATTGGATGATAGTGAAGAGAGCATAGTGCATAGCAAAGTGGACTTTATACTGCTGTTGCTAATACTACTTAACGGTAAGTAGTCTTTAGCTATATCTTGGGACATGAATATTTTCTGTTAAATTTTGCCAATATGAAACTCGACAAGTAGCCACTTCATTAACCAAAGCAACGGCTTACATGTAGAAGGGAAAGTATAGAAGAAAAGAGAAAAATCAAATGACATGACATGGGTTTTAGGAGGTTCTCATTCAAGGCTTAAGGATGTCCATGAAAATGGGGGGAGCTATAAATTTTTACTTTAATATTGCCTTCCTACTCCACATAGTTCTGTTAGCATTAACAGAGCTTTAATTGAACTCTGTTAAGATCGTAACAGAGGAAAAAAATTAACTTTGACAAAAAAGTGGAAGTTTAAAATACAAAACTATAGAGGATGCTGAGTACACCTAATTCTAGGGTTCAATGAACTGAATCTAGATCTGAAATTGTGTATTTGGAGCAACAAGAAACATTTTTTTTGGAACTCAATTAGTTTGTGTTCCTATTGTATATTTCAGTTTAAAGCCCCATACATAACTACACAACAAATGTTTTTTCTGATTCAATCACGAAATTAATTGATCCCATTAATTGTTGAATGGAAATGTCTTGCATCACGAAAATAAGAGTATAAAAACAAGTATGTATGGCCGTAAGTTCGGCCAGGCCGAATCTTATGTACCCTCCACCATGGATAGCGTAGAAACTTTTACGAAAGACTGTCATCCACAATTGAATTAATTGGGTTGTGGTATCTTAAAACTTCTTAACATCGTTTTCTAAATTGTGAGTTAGTCCATACGTGGTATATATTAGACAAAAAAGGTATGTGTAGGTAAGTCTACCACTTTTGGCACGGTTGTTAAATATCATATACTACCACCACGTACCAAATTTCAACCAGATCGGATGAAGTTTGCTTCTCCAAAAGGCACCGGAGGTCAAATCTGGGGATCGATTTATATGGGGGTTATATAATTATGGACTGATATGAACCAATTCCTGCATGGTTGTTGGATACATCACGTACCAAATTTCAACCGAATGGGAAGAATTTTGCTCTTCCAAGGGGCTCCGGAGGTCAAATCTGGGGATCGGTTTATATGGGGCCTATATATAATTATTGACCGATATCGACCAATTTTTGCATGGCAGTTTGTGGATATATATTAACACCACGTACCAAATTTCAACTGAATCAGATGAATTTTGGTCTTCCAAGAGGCTCCAGAGGTCAAATCTGGTGATCGGTTCATATGGGGGCTATATATAATTATGGACCGATGTGGACCAATTTTTCCATGGTTGTTAGAGACCCTATACTAACACCATGTACCAAATTTCAGCCGGATCGGATGAAATTTGCTTCTCTTAGAGGCTCCAAAAACCAAATCGGGTGATCGGTTTATATTGGGGCTATATATAATTATGGACCGATTTGGACCAATTTTTGCATGATCATTAGAGACCGTATACTAACACCATATACCAAATTTTAGCCGGATCGGATGAAATTTGCTTCTCGTAGAGGCTCCGCAAGCCAAATCGGGGGATCGGTTTATATGGGGGCTATATATAATTATGGACCGATGTGGACCAATTTTTGCATGGTTGTTAGAGATCATATAATAACACCATGCTCCAAATTTCACCCCGATCGGATAAAATTTGCTTCTCTTAGAGGCTCAGAAAGCCAAATCGGGGAATCGGTTTATATGGGGGCTATATGTAATTATGGACCGATGTGGACCAATTTTCGCATGGTTGTTAGAGACAATATACTAACACCATGTACCAAATTTCAGCCGGATCGGATGAAATTTGCTTCTCTTAGAGCAATCGGAAGCCAAATTTGGGGGGTCCGTTTATATGGGGGCTATACGTAAAAGTGGACCGATATGGCCCATTTGCAATACCATCCGACCTGCATTAATAACAACTTCTTGTGCCAAGTTTCAAGTCGATAGCTTGTTTCGTTCGGAAGTTAGCGTGATTTCAACAGACGGACGGACGGACGGACATGCTCAGATCGACTCAGAATTTCACCACGACCCAGAATATATATACTTAATGGGGTCTTAGAGCAATATTGCGATGTGTTACAAACGGAATGACAAAGTTAATATACCCCCCATCCTATGTTGGAGGGTAAAAATACTTGATTAAAAATGTAATTGAGTTCATTAGAAAATTTCAATAAAATTTTTAATTGATTCAACTAAAAACTTAATTGCAAAACTCAATTAATTTTTTAATTAAAAACGTAACTATTTTCAATTACTTTCTTAACTGACTTAGTGCTTTTATTTTGATTAAAAAATTGATTGTTTGAAATAAACTTTTAATTAAAAATTCCAAAAATTTCCAATACTTTTGACTTTGTCTTCCGAGTTTGATTAAAAAGTTAATTGTATCGATAGATTTTTAATTGAAAATTTAAAAATTTTCAATCATTGACATAATTGGTTTAATGTTTCGAGTTTGAATTAAAAGTTAATTGTATCAATTAATTGAAAAGTTTTTCAACTTCAATTAACTTTTTAATTGGAAATATGTTGGTCATATTTTTTTCTGTGTACACACAAAAAACCTATGATTCAATCGCGAACTCAATTGATCCAATAAATTTTTTAATGTAAATGTCTTCAATCGCGAAAATGATGGGATCAATCACTGTTTTAATTGGACATAAAAAAAAATATTTGATAAAAAAATTAATTGATTTGATTTGCAAAATTCAATTAATTTTTTTTTTGTTGATTCAATCAAAAATTTAATTGATATTGATTGCAAATACCAGTTAATTTCTAAATTGGCTCAATCAAAAATTTAGTTGATGTCAATTGGAAAACTTAATCAGTTTGTTAATTGATTTTTTTAATTAAATCAGTTAGATAATTAATTGAGTTTTACAATCGACGTCGATTTTTTTTTTTTAAATAAAATTGTTAAATCGAACAATTAATTGTTTAATAAAAACAGCGACAATTTTCACTCATTTTCTTAACTAACTTTGTATTCTTAATTTGATTAAAATTTGTTTATTAATTAAAAACGTAACTATTTTCAATCACTGAATTGACTTCGTGCGTGTGCATCAATTAATTTTATTATTAAAAATAATATTTTTTATACCCTGCGCCACACTGTGGAACAAGGTATTATAAGTTAGTGCATATGTTTGTAACACCCAGAAGGAGACGAGATAGACACATGGTGTCTTTGGCAATAATGCTCAGGGTGGGTCCCTGAGTCGATATAACCATGTCCGTCTGTCCGTCTGTCTGTGAACACATTTTTGTGATCAAAGTCTAGGTCGCAATTTCCAATCGCCTTCAAATTTGGCACATGTTCCTAATTTGGGTCAAAATAGAACCCTATTGATTTTGGAAGAAATCGGTTCAGATTTAGATATAGCTCCCATATATATCTTTCGCCCGATATGCACTAATATGGACCCAGCAGCCAGAGTTTTATACCGATTTGCTTGAAATTTTGCACGAGGAGTACAATTGGTAGTATAGTCGAGTGTGCAAAATTTGATTGAAATCGGTTCAGATTTAGATATAGCTCCCATATATATCTTTTGCCCGATATGGACTTATATGGCCCCAGAAGTTTAAGCCCAATTTGGTTGAAATTTTGCACATAGAGTACAATTAGTAGTGTAGTCAAGTGTGCTAAATTTTATTGAAATCGGTTCAGATTTAGATATAGCTCCCATATATATCTTTTGCCCGATATGGACTTATATGGCCCCACAAGCCAGAGTTTAAGCCCAATTTGGTTGAAATTTTGCACATAGATTTTTTGCAATTAGTAGTGTAGTCAAGTGTGCTAAATTTTATTGAAATCGGTTCAGATTTAGATATAGCTCCCATATATATCTTTCGCCTGAGATTGACTAATATGGTCCTAGAAGCCGGAGTTTTGGGCCAGTTAGGTTGAAATTTTGCACTAGAAGTACAATTAGTAGTGTAGTCATGTGTGCCAAATTTGGTTGAAATCGGTTCAGATTTAGATATAGCTCCCATATATATCTTTCGCCCGATATGGACTAATATGGTCCTAGAAGCCAGAGGTTTGACCCAATTTGATTGAAATTTTGCACTAGGAGTACAACTAGTAGTGTAGTCATGTGTGCCAAATTTGATTGAAATCGGTTCAGATTTAGATATAGCTCCCATATATAGCATTCGCCCGATTTACACTCATATTACCACAGAGGCCAATTTTTTACTGCGATTTAGTTGAAATTTTGCACAGAGAGTAGAATTAGCATTGTAGCTATGCGTGCCAAATTTGGTTGAAATCGGTTCAGATTTAGATATAGCTCCTATATATATGTTTTTCTGATTTCGACAAAAATGGTCAAAATACCAACATTTTCCTTGTAAAATCGCCACTTCTTAGTCGAAAAGTAGTAAAAATTACTCTAATTTTCCTAAACTTCTAATACATATATATCAAGCGATAAATCATAAATAAACTTTTGCGAAGTTTCCTTAAAAGTGCTTCAGATTTAAATGTTTCCCATATTTTTTGTTTTACTAACATTGTGTTCCACCCTAGTGCATTAGCCGACTTAAATCTTCGAGTCTATAGATATTTAAATGTATGTATTTGGGACAAACCTTTATATATAGCCCCCAACACATTTGACGGATGTGATATGGTATCGAAAATTTAGATCTACAAAGTGGTGCAGGGTATAATATAGTCGGCCCCGCCCGACTTTAGACTTTACTTACTTGTTTTTAACTGACTTATGCAATGGTCGCACTGGGCAAATACACAGTCTTACACAAGTTTACATACGGTTTAAGAAATTGTATTTTCTTTAATTATTAAAATATAATAAAATATGCATATATATGCTTTAGATTTTGTAAATTAATTTGAAAAACAAAGTATTTGTCCATTTTCAAGAAGATGTTTTTAGTCTGGACTATAAACAACAACAAGAAACATGTTTAGTTATAAGGTAAAAACCTCAAGGGTATGTAAACTTATGTGAGACTGTGTATTTGACAGAAATCAAAAAAAAATCCGTCGCCAAAGCTAAACCAGCGGACATTTTTAGCTCATTTTGGATATATAACATCATGGTAGGATTTTTCAAAAAAAGTATCCAGATATTTGGAAAATTGTTCTGGAAAAATGTTTGACTCTCATTTTGGTCAAATATTTGCCTAGTGTGGCAATAGCCTTAGTCTTCTGAGTTTGATTAATTAATTAGTTAATTTTTTAATTAATAATTTAAACATTTTCTATCATTGATCTAATTGATCTTATGTTTCCTGTTTGATCAACAATTTGATTGTATCAATTAATTTATTAATTGCATTTTTTACCTCTTCAATTAACTTTTTAATTGGAAATATTTTGGTGACATTTTTTTTCTGTGTAAGTACATACCTTATTTCTTCTTATATTGAAAAATATAACTGTGTGTGGATTTTTTTTTTTTTTTTTTTTTTTGCTTACCTGTAAGAAAGGAAAAATATGGAAATTAGAGATTTGACAAATAATTTGATTTATATGGCTGAAAAAAAGGTTCAATATTTTTAAATTAGATCGATGTTGTCTCTTTAATATATAACTGTCAACGACAAAGAAACACGACATTGTTTCACCAATGTGGTGAACTCACTAATAGCAGCTATAAATAACTATTTTTTTTGTGCAGTGATAAAACGAAATAGAAGTAAGATGAAGGAATGATGCATGGTGGTAATAGAGATGGTTCGATTTGCAAAAGATAATTTCTTGTATGCTTTCTCCACTAGAAATTAGTTTGAATGGTAGCATCCCGCTTGTTTGCATCGACCGTGGCCCCAAAATATATATGTATTAAAATGTATTGAAGTCCTGGACAGACAAAAATTTCGGACTCCGACCATGGCCATTCCATCGCACTCAACACTCGTCAATCAAAAATGGCTTAAAAAGGAAGTTCCACGCATCATTTCTATCGTACAATGACCACTAAAATCTCCGGATATCAATCCGTTAGACTTTTACGTTTGAGGTATTTGGGAGAGTAAAGTTGGCACCAGAAAATACCAAAATTTCGATCATCTCAAGATGGCGCTAAGCCGGAAATGGGCCAAACTACAGCAAAGTCATTTTCGTGCAGTGTGAAATCGCGCTGTGGGACGTTCGAGGGCCATAATTCGCATTGAAGGTAGCCAATTCGAACAAATCTAAACTATAACTTTTTATTTAAAAGGCTCGAAAACTTTCTAAAACAGAATTTTTTCTTAAAGCCGCATCTTTGGCTCGAAATAGATATATCTTTGTATGCAAGTACATGTTTTTTTGCAGTGTACCGTAATCAAGGACTTTTCAAGTATTAATGTCTTAATACTCGAAGATGAAATTCTATGCACACACTAAAACTACAAACTTCTTCTTAGTACATTAAAATTTAGCTTATGGCAAAAGGCTCTTACTCTTAAAAGCCAGTCACCATCTTCCAAGCAATTCATTTTCACAGATTGTATGAATTGTAGGAGAATTCTCCAAAAACCTGTGTGTGTATTACCGTCCTTAATAAAAAAAAAACACTAAGCGTTTATGTGAAAAAGGAAGAGAACAGCCAAATTCGCAAAGTCCCAGAAATTCAAGTTTTCAAACACAAGTGCTAATTGTGTTTATTTTTCGTTATGATTTTCAGGCCTCGTAGAGAGTTTGATAAGGTATGAGTGTTCAACAACTGAAAGATGGATTCATTCAAAGGAATGTTTTAATATAGGAAAATTTAATTAATCAAGACGTTTGCAGTTCTTTCTCACTCATCGTTGTTAGCGTCAGAGAAAAGTCAAAAGAGAATCATAAAAAAGTAAGGGAAAATTAAAAAGTTATATTAGTAGAAAACGAACAATAACACAAACACACTTGCTGGTACTAGTATACATTGAAATAAACCATTAAAAAATTAAATGAAAGCCAATTACTCAAGGGAATTCCAAGAGTAAAATAAAATCCTTGGAAGGCAAAAATATTCATTTAACTAGAGAACTTTTTTCTCACTTTGATGGGGATGCGTATAATATTAAAAATGAACAATTGAGAATATCTTCTTCGTAAGATTCTAAGGATCATAGAAAATAATTTTTCAGGAGAACTTAATTTCGAGTGATTATCTAAAAATGAAGTACACTTAAAAAACAAGTTTATTTGACTCGCATTAAGTTTATTGACCTCTACTTGAGGTTATTGGACTTTAAAAATATAGTTTATTTGGATCCAAAAAATGCACATCCATTTAAGGATATTGATATTGATTCTCAAGCAAAGATGGGGGTTTTTGCAATAAAAAAAAACTATTAGGAAGCAAGCCAAATTTCAATCTACCCGGGTAAAAATTGAGAAATATAATTTGATACGATTAGATATGAATAGATCCGTAAAGTGGTAAGATCTAATGATATTTATTTACTATGGAATTAGATCTGAATCAGATATCTATATTGACCTACATCTAATGCCTTAGATGTGATTCTATCTATCCCTATATATAGCTGGATTTAATGTCAAAATTTTCTCAAAATGTTACTCTATAGAAAATTTAGTCAAAATTTTATTTCTATAAAAAATGTCAAAATTTTATTCCCATAAAAATTTTGTCAAAATTTAATTTCTATAGAAAATTTTGTTAAAATTTTATTTCCACAGAAAACTGTGTCAACATTTTATTTCTATAGAAAATTTTGTCAAAATTTTATTTCTATAGAAAATTTTCTCAAAATTTTATTTCTATGGGAAATTTTCTCAAAATTTTAGTTCTTTAGAAAATTTTACCTATAATTTCGTCAAAAATTTTATTTCTATAGAAAATGTTGTCAAAATTTTTATTTCTATAGAAAATGTTGTCAAAATTTTTATTTCTACAGAAAATTTTGGCAAAACTTTATTTCTATAGAAAATTTTCTCAAAATTTTATTTCTATAGAAAATTTTCTCAAAATTTCATTTCTATAGAAAATTTAGTCAAAATTTTATTTCTATAGAAAATTTAGTCAAAATTTTATTTCTATAGAAAATTTTGTTAAAATTTTATTTCTACAGAAAATTGTGTCAACACTTTATTTCTATAGAAAATTTTGTCAAAATTTTATTTCTATAGAAAATTTTCTCAAAATTTTATTTCTATGGAAAATTTTCTCAAAATTTTATTTCTTTAGAAAATTTTGTTAAAATATGATTTCTATAGAAAATTTTACCTAAAATTTCGTCAAAATTTTTATTTCTATAGAAAATGTTGTCAAAATTTTTATTTCTACAGAAAATTTTAGCAAAATTTTATTTCTATAGAAAATGTTCTCAAAATTTTATTTCTATAGAAAATTTTCTCAAAATTTCATTTCTATAGAAAATTTTGTCAAAATTTATTTCTATGGGAAATTTTCTCAAAATTTTATTTCTTTAGAAAATTTTACCTAAAATTTCGTCAAAAATTTTATTTCTATAGAAAATGTTGTCAAAATTTTTATTTCTACAGAAATTTTTGACAAAACTTTATTTCTATAGAAAATTTTCTCAAAATTTTATTTCTATAGAAAATTTTCTCAAAATTTCATTTCTATAGAAAATTTAGTCAAAATTTTATTTCTATAGAAAATTTAGTCAAAATCTCAAAATTTTATTTCTATGGGAAATTTTCTCAAAATTTTAGTTCTTTAGAAAATTTTACCTATAATTTCGTCAACAATTTTATTTCTATAGAAAATGTTGTCAAAATTTTTATTTCTATAGAAAATGTTGTCAAAATTTTTATTTCTACAGAAAATTTTGGCAAAACTTTATTTCTATAGAAAATTTTCTCAAAATTTTATTTCTATAGAAAATTTTCTCAAAATTTCATTTCTATAGAAAATTTAGTCAAAATTTTATTTCTATAGAAAATTTAGTCAAAATTTTATTTCTATAGAAAATTTTGTTAAAATTTTATTTCTACAGAAAATTGTGTCAACATTTTATTTCTATAGAAAATTTTGTCAAAATTTTATTTCTATAGAAAATTTTCTCAAAATTTTATTTCTATGGAAAATTTTCTCAAAATTTTATTTCTTTAGAAAATTTTGTTAAAATATGATTTCTATAGAAAATTTTAGCTAAAATTTCGTCAAAATTTTTATTTCTATAGAAAATGTTGTCAAAATTTTTATTTCTACAGAAAATTTTAGCAAAATTTTATTTCTATAGAAAATGTTCTCAAAATTTTATTTCTATAGAAAATTTTCTCAAAATTTCATTTCTATAGAAAATTTTGTCAAAATTTATTTCTATGGGAAATTTTCTCAAAATTTTATTTCTTTAGAAAATTTTACCTAAAATTTCGTCAAAAATTTTATTTCTATAGAAACTGTTGTCAAAATTTTTATTTCTACAGAAAATTTTGACAAAACTTTATTTCTATAGAAAATTTTCTCAAAATTTTATTTCTATAGAAAATTTTCTCAAAATTTCATTTCTATAGAAAATTTAGTCAAAATTTTATTTCTATAGAAAATTTAGTCAAAATTTTATTTCTATAGAAAATTTTGTTAAAATTTTATTTCTACAGAAAATTGTGTCAACATTTTATTTCTATAGAAAATTTTGTCAAAATTTTATTTCTATAGAAAATTTTCTCAAAATTTTATTTCTATGGAAAATTTTCTCAAAATTTTATTTCTTTAGAAAATTTTGTTAAAATATGATTTCTATAGAAAATTTTACCTAAAATTTCGTCAAAATTTTTATTTCTATAGAAAATGTTGTCAAAATTTTTATTTCTACAGAAAATTTTAGCAAAATTTTATTTCTATAGAAAATGTTCTCAAAATTTTATTTCTATAGAAAATTTTCTCAAAATTTCATTTCTATAGAAAATAGTTGAAATTTTAATTTTATAGAAAATTTTGTCAAAATTTTATTTCTATAGAAAATTTTATTTCTATGGAAAATTTTATCAAAATTGTAATTCTACAGAAATGTTTCTCAAAAGTTCATTCCTATAGAAAATTTTGTCAAAATTTTATTTCTATAGAAAATGTCAAATTTTAATTTCTAAAGAAAATTGTGCCAAAATTTTATTTGTATAGAAAATTTTGTCAAAATTTAATATCTATAGAAAATTGTGCCAAAATTTTATTAGTATACAAGATTTTGTCAAAATTTAATATCTATAGAAAATTGTGCCAAAATTTTATTTCTATAGAAAATTTTGTCAAAATTTTATTTCCATAGAAAATTTTGTTAAAATATTATTTCTATAGAAGATCTTATCAAAATTTTATTTCAATAGAAAATTTTGTCAAAATTTTATTTCTATGGAAAATTTGGTCAAAATTGTATTAATATAGAAAATTTTGTCAAAATTGTATTTCTATAGAAAATTTTGTCAACATTTTATTTCTACAGAAAAGTTTCTCAAAAGTTCATTTCTATAGAAAATTTTGTTAAAATTTTATTTCTATAGAAAATTTTGTCAAAATTTAATATCTATAGAAAATTGTGCCAAAATTTTATTTCTATAGAAAATTTTGTCAAAATTTTATTTCCATCGAAAATTTTGTTAAAATTTTATTTCGATAGAAGATCTTATCAAAATTTTATTTCAATAGAAAATTTTGTCAAAATTGTATTTCTATAGAAAATTTTGTCAACATTTTATTTCTACAGAAAAGTTTCTCAAAAGTTAATTTCTATAAAAAATGTTGTCAAAATTTTATTGCTATAGAAAATTGTGTCAACATTTTATTTCTATAGAAAAATTTGTCAAAATTTTATTTCTATAGAAAATGTTGTCAAAATGTTTACGTCTTTAGAAAATTGTGTCAAAATTTTACTTCTATAAAAAATGTTGTCAAAATTTTATTCCCATAAAAATTTTGTCAAAATTGTATTTCTATAGAAATTTTTCTCAAAATTTTATATGGATAGAAAATGTTCCCAAAATTTTATTTCTATACCCAATTTTAACAAAACTTTATTTCTATAGAAAATTTTGTCAAGAGTTTATTTCTATAGCAAATTTTGCCAAAATTTTTATTTCTATAGAAATTTTTTATTTCTACAGAAAATTTTTGTAAAATTTTATTTCTATAAAAAATTTTCTCAAAATTTTATTTCTTCAGAAAATTTTCTCAAAATATTATTTCTATAGAAAAATTTTGTCAAAATTTTATTTATATAACAAATTTTGTCAAATTGTTAAAATTTTAATTCTATTGAAAATTTTGTCAAAATTTTATTTCTATGGAAAATTTTGTCAAAATTTTATTTCTATAGTAAATTTTGTCAAAATTTTATTTCTATAGAAAATGTTATCAAAATTTCGTTTCTACAGAAATGTTTCTCAAAGTCTGTTTCTATAAAAAATGTTGTCAAAATTTTATTGCTATAGAAAATTGTGTCAACATTTTATTTCTATAGAAAAATTTGTCAAAATTGTATTTCTATAGAAAATTTTGTCAAAATTGTATTTCTATAAAAAATTTTGTGAAAATTTAATTTCTATAGAAAATTGTGCCAAAATTTTATTTGTACAAAAATTTTGTCAAAATTTTATTTGTACAAAAATTTTGTCAACATTTAATTTCTATAGAAAATTATGCCAAAATTTTATTTCTATAGAAAATTTTGTCAATATTTTATTTCCATAGAAAATTTTGTTAAAATTTTATTTCTATAGAAAATGTTGTCAAAATTTTATTTCTACAGAACATTTTATCAAAATTTTATTTCTACAGAAAATTTTGTCAAAATTGTGCTTCTATAGAAAATTTTGTCAAAATTGTATTTCTATAGAAAATTTTGTCAAAATTTTATTTCTATAGAAAATTTTGTCAACATTTTATTTCTACAGAAAAGTTTCTCAAAAGTTCATTTCTATAAAAAATTTTGTTAAAATTTTATTTCTATAGAAAATTTTGCCAAAATTTTATTTCTATAGAAAATTTTGTCAAAATTTTATTTCTATAGAAAATTTTGTTAAAATTTTATTTCTATAGAAAATTTTGTCAAAATTTTATTTCTATAGAAAATTTTGTCAAAATTTTATTTCTATAGAAAATTTTGTCAAAATATTATTTCTATAGAAAATTTTGTCAAAATTTTATTTCTATAGAAAACTTTGTAAAAATTTTATCTCTATACCAACCCAATCATTTGATAATATATATTACGCAGATTTTAAAAAATCAGAAAATAATAAAACACGATACTAAAAATAAACATATAAGGGAAACTTGTTAAAAAATTCAACTTCAAACTCACTAAACTTTGTGCACGTGAAACACCCAAGCATTACTAAGCCTCTTTGTAATAGAACTAACACAATTGTCTTTTGTCACCGTGCGAAAGGAAAAAAAATTAAATTCTAAAATTGAAATTGGAAGTGCATCGCAAACGAGTAACAAATGTAAGTCCTTTAAAATACCATGCACATATGGCGTGAATATTTATTAGGTGCTGACGCAAAATAAGCCATGCGAAATTGTTCTGTGATGTTTCAAGTGAATATTCCTCTTCATGGGATGCTTGGATTAATGCCATGTGGTTGGATATTGGGTAAAGTGCATGAAACCCAACACAGAAACTTTTTGGTAACCGATGTGATGCGTGTCGAAAATCAAAATAGGAAAGTGGCTTATCTTCAACACCCAGCAAGAGAGGCACGAAATCAAAGCGAAATGAAAATTTAAGCGAATAGTCTAAAGTGGAAACTTAATGAAAAGTATATTTTCTTTTTACTTAAAAGTTTTTCATTTGTCGGTGTTGTAAAAAATTACATTATAGGACAACTACCCACCAAAGGAAAATACTTAAATGCTTAAACGAAATGAAATTAAATTAAATGAACTTAAATTAAATTAAATTAAATTATTATTTTGTTTTTAATTTTTAGTTCTTTCGTTGAATTTTCTCAGTGTACACTAATTACCAGCGCAGTGCAAACTTTATCTGGAATTATTCCATTAATTAACAAGCATTTTTGCTGTGTAATATGTGACTGTCGCTACGTGGGGTGAGGGATTTTGAAAATGAATCCATCGATCCATTCAAGCAACAGAAATATTTTCTCCGCTTTTGCTACTGCTGCAAAATCCTCTTGTGGCGGGAGGCTGGTAGTCAAGGGAAAAAATAAAACAGAAATATAAAGAACAGCGTTCATAAAAACAGTCATTTGGCTTTTTTTTATACAAATGCGAAGACTGTTTCTTAATCAGTTTAAATTGACATTGGGGGTCATATTCATTAAAATGGTTTTCATCGTCCATATCTCATCTTCATCTGCTCTACTGTTGTGTTGATTTCGCTTTTGATCAGTCACAGATGTGATAGTGTGGTATTACTGAGGAATACTGAGCCAGTGAATGTATGGCACTGAATTGTGGATATGAGATACTGATGTCCGTTATAAAAAAGAAAAAACAAAGAGACCAATGACGCTTCTCTTCATCTATTTGGTATTGTATAGCCCATGGGGTTGCATATTTAAAGAATATTAAAAAATTTAAAGCTTATATGTAATGTATCAATGTAAAGCGCTATATTTTTCATACCCTCCACCATAGGATGGGGAGTATATTAACCCTTTCACTACCGAAATAAACCTAATGATAACAACTTTTATTTTTCTTCTTTTTTTACTTGTTTCGAATATGGTTGTGACAATCATGTTTCTTCTCTGCGTGTAGAACAAAAATTGTCATTTTGAAAACCTACCTCAATTACATCAAGAGCTATATGAGCTTGTTCTGAAAACTTGATTCTTGAATTGTGACCAAATGGCCTTATGAAAATATGAGCTTTTTGGCCTATAATATCTTTCAAAGTGTGAGAAAAAATACAAAAAAGAACCCGTAAAAATATCAGCTATAGTTTTTGTATAAATGTCCATATACAAGAAACATACACTACAAAAATTGTATCAAATTTTCGTATTTTTCGTTTATTGTTAAAAAAGTTTATAAAAATGTATTTTAGACCTCACCAATATGGACAATATATATAGCTAATTTAGATGAAAGCCTCTACTTTAAAATAGCATCGAGAAATAAATCGAAACTAAGTGGGAAAATAAAATTTGGTGTCTTTTTCGAATGTCCTTCTAAGTGGACATCAGTAGTGAAAGGGTTAACTTTGTCATTCCGTTTATAACACATCGAAATATTGCTCTAAGACCCCATAAAGTATTCTGAGTCGTGGTTAAATTCTGAGTCGATCTAAGTATGTCCGTCTGTTGAAATCACGCTAACTTCCGAACGAAACAAGCTACCATAATTATATATAGCCCCCATATAAACCGATTCCCAGATTTGACCTCCGGAGCCTCTTGGAGGAGCAAAATGCATCCGATCCTGTTGAAATTTGGTACATCGTGTAAGTACATGGTATCTAATAACCATGCAAAAATTGGTCCGTATCGGTTCATAATCATGGTTGCCATTCGAGCCAAAAATAATCTACCAAGATTTTATGGTTCTGTCTAGTCTGTTGGTTAAGCTACTCTTGTAGTTTAGTCAACGCAATGTTTTTAAGCTGAGATCTAAACAACAATTATGATTGAAGTACAAACCAACAAAAAAAATTTATTTCTATAGAAAATTAAGTCAAAATTTTATTTCTATAGAAAATTATGTCAAAATTTTATTTCTATAGAAAATTTTGTCAAAATTTTATTTCTATAGAAAATTTTGTCAAAATTTTATAGATATATAGAAAATTTTGTCAAGATTTTATTTCTATAGAAAATTTTGTCAAATTTTATTTCTATAGAAAATTTTGCCAAAATTTTATTTCTATAGAAAATATCGTCAAAATTTTACTTCTATAGAAAATTTTGTCAAAATTTTATTTCTATAGAAAATTTTGTCAAAATTTTATTTCTATAGAAAATTTTGTCAAAATTTTATTTCTATAGAAAATTTTGCCAAAATTTTATTTCTATAGAAAATTTTGTCAAAATTTTATTTCTATAGAAAATTTTGTCAAAATTTTATTTCTATAGAAAATTTTGTCAAAATTTTATTTCTATAGAAAATTTTGTCAAAATTTTATTTCTATAGAAAATTTTGCCAAAATTTTATTTCTATAGAAAATTTTGCCAAAATTTTATTTCTATAGAAAATTTTGTCAAAATTTTATTTCTATAGAAAATTTTGTCAAAATTTTATTTCTATACAAAATTTTGCCAAAATTTTATTTCTATAGAAAATTTTGTCAAAATTTTATTTCTATAGAAAATTTTGTCAAAATTTTATTTCTACAGAAAATTTTGTCAAAATTTTATTTCTACAGAAAATTTGGTGAAATTTTTTTTCTATAGAAAATTTTGTCAAATTTTTTTTTTATAGAAAATATTGTCAAAATTTTATTTCTATAGAGAATTTTGTCAAAATTTTATTTCTATAGAAAATTTTGTGAAAATTTTATTTCTATAGAAAATGTTGTCAAAATTTTATGTCTATAGAAAATTTTGTCAAAATTTTATTTCTATAGAAAATTTTGTCAAAATTTTATTTCTATAGAAAATTTTGTCAAAATTGTATTTCTATCGAAAATATTGTCAAAATTTTATTTCTATAGAGAATTTTGTCAAATTTTTTTTCTATAGAAAATTTTGTCAAAATTTTATTTCTATAGAAAATTTTGTCAAAATTTTATTTCTATAGAAAATTTTGTCAAATTTTTTTAGAAAATTTTGTCAAATTTTTATTTCTATAGAAAATTTTGTGAAAATTTTATTTCTATAGAAAATGTTGTCAAAATTTTATTTCTATAGAAAATTTTGTCAAAATTGTATTTCTATCGAAAATATTGTCAAAATTTTATTTCTATAGAGAATTTTGTCAAAATTTTATTTCTATAGAAAATTTTGTCAACATTTTACTTCTATAGAAAACTTTGTAAAAATTTTATTTCTATAGAAAATGTTGTCAAAATTTTATTTCTATAGAAAATTTTGTCAAAATTTTATTTCTATAGAAAACTTTGTGAAAATTTTATTTCTATAGAAAACTTTGTAATTTTTTTTTTCTATAGAAAATTTTGTCAAAAATTTTTTTCTATAGAAAATTTTGTCAAATTTTTTTTCTATAGAAAATTTTGTCAAATTTGTTTTTATAGAAAATTTTGTCAAAATTTTATTTCTATATAAAATTTTGTCAAAATTTTATTTCTATAAAAAATTTTGTCACAATTTTATTTCTATAGGAAATTTTGTCAAAATTTGATTTCTATACAGAATTTTGTCAAATAAAATAAATTTTGTCAAAATTTTATTTCTATAGAAAATTTTGTCAAAATTTTATTTCCACAGAAAATTTTGTCAAAATTTTATTTCTATAGAAAATTTTGTCAAAAGTTTATTTCTATAGAAAATTTTGTCAAAATTTTATTTCTATAGAAAATTTTGTCAAAATTTTATTTATATAGAAAATTTTGTCAAAATTTTATTTCTATAGAAAATTTTGTCAAAATTTTATTTCTATAGAAAAATTTATTTCTATGGAAAATTTTGTCAAAATTTTATTTCTATAGAAAATTTTGCCAAAATTTTATTTCTATAGAAAATTTTGTCAAAATTTTATTTCTATAGAAAATTTTGCCAAAATTTTATTTCTATAGAAAATTTTGCCAAAATTTTATTTCTATAGAAAATTTTGCCAAAATTTTATTTCTATAGAAAATTTTGTCAAAATTTTATTTCTATAGAAAATTTTGTCAAAATTTTATTTCTATAGAAAATTTTGTCAAAATTTTATTTCTATAGAAAATTTTGTCAAAATTTTATTTCTATACAAAATTTTGCCAAAATTTTATTTCTATAGAAAATTTTGTCAAAATTTTATTTCTATAGAAAATTTTGTCAAAATTTTATTTCTACAGAAAATTTTGTCAAAATTTTATTTCTACAGAAAATTTTGTGAAATTTTTTTTCTATAGAAAATTTTGTCAAATTTTTTTTCTATAGAAAATTTTGTCAAAATTTTATTTCTATAGAAAATTTTGTCAAATTTTTTTAGAAAATTTTATTTCTATAGAAAATGTTGTCAAAATTTTATTTCTATAGAAAATTTTGTCAAAATTGTATTTCTATCGAAAATATTGTCAAAATTTTATTTCTATAGAGAATTTTGTCAAAATTTTATTTCTATAGAAAATTTTGGCAACATTTTACTTCTATAGAAAACTTTGTAAAAATTTTATTTCTATAGGGTTCTATAGGGTTCTGTAGGGTTTTCAGAACCACAATTAGGTGTGCTGAATTTGGTGTGTATCGGCACCCATATAGACTAATCTCCCGATTTAAGTCCTTGGTCGTATATAAACCGTGGCTTTTGGTAAAGCCGATTTCATTTCTTGCTGGCATTGATGGCGCACTAATCATGAAAATTTCTTGATACTGAATGTAAAATTTCCAGATGTTACTTCTCGTAATCATTTGAATAATGAGGGTAAAAATCTACAGATTTTAGATTTGATATCCACGCGTTATTTAATATTTTTATTGCACACTTACACGAGATGTTTATTCAAATAAAAATGGTTGTTAAAAATCCAGAATCTGATCTAGTCTTCAAAGATAGAATCTTCAAATTTTTTCTTTGGGAAGTGTACTGGTTGAATTGATCTGCTTGGGAGAATATCTGTCATCAAAGCCCCTGAAATCTTATATATTATCAAATAACCCACAACGACGAAGAGTTTTCAAAGGAACTATTATATTTGATTCATGGTGGTGGGTATTTAAGATTCGGCCCGACCGAACTTACTACAGTATATACTTGTTTTTAGTTAAAATTTAAAAAAAAAAAAAAAAAACCTAAACTTTCTTATGTGTGATAAATTCGAATTTTAGTCGAGACACGAACCAGTTGTTTAAATACGAATTTTGTTTTTCAAATTCGAATTTGAGTTTGTACTATTTGGCTTACTGTGCTAACACTAAGCGGCATGTGATATAGAAAATAGGTTTTTTGCAAAGGGCTTAACTCGCCTTTCATAATCACTAAAGTCTTCATTAGCAAGGATTTTGTGAAATTTGAATATATTTTTTTCATTAAATTTTTATAACGGGGCCATTGTGCAAAAACTAAGCCGTGTGCGGTACTCATTGGAAGGGCTTGAGGTCAGCTTTCATACATACAAAGAAAATTTCATTAAAAGTCATCCAAAGAAAACTTTTCATTGATATAACGAAACATTTTCATTAATGCAATGAAAATATTCGTTAATAGTACGAAACATTACGTTGATTGGCAGAAAATTCGTTATAATAACGAAAAATTTCGTTGTATTAACGAATTTGTTTCATTGGCTGACTTTTAACGAAACATTTCGTTAATATAACGAAACTTTTTCTATAGGTGTAATCTCTCATGATGGCTTCACCTTTTTTGTTTGGTGTATTGCTGCTTTTTGGCTTCCCGGATTTTTTTTTGCTGTCGAATTTTAGCTCATTTCTATTTAATTTTCAGTGTGATAGTCTTCGAAATGTGTATGTACATGATGCCAGTGGCGTGCGAAGCATGTCAATAAATGCCAACTCGAAATGCATGTCAACACAATGCCTGTGTTATATTTATGAAATTGTTAACACTTTTACCAAATAATATAATCGTACAATAATGCAAATAATATTATTAATGTTACGATTATTATTTGTTATTATTTCATTAGCGCCTGGGGAAACGACGACATCAATCGCAGCTACAACCGGTAGAACGGCAGTAATGAAAACGAAGCGACAGAGACAGAGATATTCATAGTCAAAGCCTTCACAAAATTCCAACATTTCATTATGCCGAGAGCATTTGAATGCCTATGAAAAAAAAAACAACAATTTCCATTTGGTGTATTTGTAGAAAATTTTGTCGCCCTAATAGTTATTGGTTGATTGTCACAATTCCACCCACTCAAAGCAATATTTGTCTGCTTTATTGGCAGGGAATCAGGCATTAATGAATTCACGGTAAATATGCCGTGAAATCAACACGACGACAGCGTTCTGGCGGATTGCTGGGGATAGGGGAAATGGAAATGGAAAATATCAATGATTGCGTGTTAAATGAAATTTTTCATTCAGCAAATATTGACACCCTTTGACAATTTCATGCATGAACAGCCAATACAATTGATGAAACCATTTCTTAGTAACTTAATAAAAAAAAGTAAATTAATAATCGATGATATTCGTTTGAGTGTTGAAATGATTTTTATATGAAAATTGATAGTTATTAAATTTAATATATATTTTTAATATCATTCATACTATGAAAAAGAATTCATTTTTCATAACAAATAAACAAAGGTGAATTTTTATTTTGTCGGAATTGAAATATTCCAAAAAAGCCTCGCCAACAACGACAGTATTAGGGTGTCCAAATAACAGCTTTTTTAAAAATTCGGTCTTCGGTTAATCCGAAAATCACAAATTTTCGTTTTTTTTTATTTTTCTCAACACCGGTTAAATATGAAAAAATAGAAATTATTGAAAATGAGTTTCAACAACTCATTTAAATTTTAAAAACAAACAGTTTAAAACAATAAATAATAATAAAGATAATCTCATACTGCATTCCTAGTTTGATAGAAATAAATAATGGCGTAACAGTGCTCCCTTTCTAAGTGATATTCTCGTTTATGTTTTATGAACATATTCGCTTACTGATGATAGGCGTCATATTGTCACGTTTGCCACAGTTGGTAGAATTCTACCAAAAATAAGAGATTTTTTACTGTTTGGTATATTGGTAGAATCCTTTGTAAATTTTCTATAGAAATAAAATTTTGACAACATTTTTCTATAGAAATAAAATTTTGACAAAATTTTTTATAGAAATAAAATTTTGACAAAATTTTCTATAGAAATAAAATTTTGACAAAATTTTCTATAGAAATAAAATTTTGACAAAATTTTCTATAGAAATAAAATTTTGACAAAATTTTCTATAGAAATAAAATTTTGACAAAATTTTCTATAGAAATAAAATTTTGACAAAATTTTCTAAAGAAATAAAATTTTGACAAAATTTTCTATAGAAATAAAATTTTGACAAAATTTTCTATAGAAATAAAATTTTGACAAAATTTTCTATAGAAATATAATTTTCACAAAATTTTCTATAGAAATAAAATTTGGACAAAATTTTCTATAGAAATAAAATTTTGACAAAATTTTCTATAGAAATAAAACTTTGACAAAATTTTCTATAGAAATAAAATTTTGACAAAATTTACTACAGAAATAAAATTTTGACAAAATTTTCTATAGAAATAAAATTTTGACAAAATTTTCTATAGAAATAAAATTTTGACAAAATTTTCTATAGAAATAAAATTTTGACAAAATTTACTACAGAAATAAACTTTTTACAAAATTTTGTATAGAAATAAAATCTTGACAAAATTTTGTATAGAAATAAAATCTTGACAAAATTTTCTATAGAAATAAAATTTTGACAAAATTTTCTATAGAAATAAAATTTTGACAAAATTTTCTATAGGAATAATATGTTAACAAAAATTTCCTTAGAAACGAAATTTTGACAAAATTTTGTATAGAAATAAAATTTTGACAACATTTTCTATAGAAATAAAATTTTGACAAAATTTTCTATAGAAATAAGATTTTGACAAAATTTTGTATAGAAATAAAATTTTGACAAAATTTTCTATAGGAATAATATGTTAACAAAAATTTCCTTAGAAACGAAATTTTGACAAAATTTTGTATATAAATAAAATTTTGACAACATTTTCTATAGAAATAAAATTTTGACAAAATTTTCTATAGAAATAAGATTTTGACAAAATTTTCTATAGACATAAAACTTTGACAAAATTTTCTATAGAAGTAAAATTTTGACAAAATTTTCTATAGAAATAAAATTTTGACAAACTTTTCTATAGGAATAAAATTTTGACTAAATTTACCACAGAAATAAACTTTTTACAAAATTTTGTATAGAAATAAAATCTTGACAAAATTTTGTATAGAAATAAAATTTTGACAAAATTTTCTATAGAAATAAAATTTTGACAAAATTTTCTATAGGAATAAAATTTTGACAAAATTTTCTATAGAAGTAAAATTTTGACAAAATTTTCTATAGAAATAAAATTTTGATAAAATTATCTATAGAAATAAAATTTTGAAAAAATTGTATATAGAAATAAAATGTTGATAAAATTATCTATAGAAATAAAATTTTGGAAAATTTTCTAAAGAAATAAAATTTTGACAAAATTTTCTATAGAAATAAAATGTTGACAAAATTATCTATAGAAATAAAATTTTGATAAAATTATCTACAGAAATATGTTGATAAAAATTTCCTTAGAAACGAAATTTTGACAAAATTTTGTATAGAAATAAAATTTTGACAAAATTGTCTATAGAAATAAAATTAAAAAAAAATTTCTATAGAAATAAAATTTTGACAAAATTTTCTACAGAAATAAAATTTTGAAAAAATTTTCTATAGAAATAAAATTTAGACAAAATTTTCTAAAGAAATAAAATTTAGACAAAATTTTCTATAGAAATAAAATGTTGAAAAAATGTTCTATAGAAATAAAATTTTGACAAAATTTTCTAAAAAATTAAATAAAATTTTGACAAAATTGTATATGGAAATAACATAATATATAGAATTAAGAAATCAAATTTTGCTAAATTTTTTAATAGAAATAAAATTTTGAGAAAATTTTCTATAGAAGAAAATTTTGACAAAATTTTCTATGGAAATAAAATGTTGACAAAGTTTTCTAAAAAAAAAATGTTGACAAAATTTTCTATAGAAATAAAATTTTGACAAAATTTTCTATAGAAATAAAATTTTAACAAAAATTTCTAAAGAAATTAAATTTTGACAAAACTTTCTAAAAAAATAAAATTTTGACAAAATTGTATATAAAAATAAAATTTTGACAAAATTGTATATGGAAATAATATATAGAATTAAGAAATGAAATTTTGACAACATTTTTTATAGAAATAAAATTTTGAGAAAATTTTCTATAAAATAAAATTTTGAGAAAATTTACTATAGAATAAAATTTTGAGAATATTTCCTATAGAATAAAATTTTGACAAAATTTTCTATAGAATAAAATTTTGACGAAATTTTCTATAGAAATAAAATTTTGAGAAAATTTTCCATAGAAATAATATATAGAATTAATATAGAAATAAAATTTTGCTAACATTTTTTATAGAAATAAAATTTTGACAAAATTTTCTATGGAAATAAAATTTTGACAAAATTTTCTATGGAAATAAAATTTTGACAAAATTTTCTGTAGAATAAAATTTTGACAAAATTTTCTATAGAATAAAATTTTGACGAAATTTTCTATAGAAATAAAATTTTGAGAAAATTTTCTATGGAAAAAAAATTTTGACAACATTTTCTATCAACATAGAAATAAAATTTTTACGTGTATAAATCTTAATCTAAATGCCGAAGGTGTTTTGTTTTGTTTAGAGCGGCAGATATACCTGATTCCTCACCCAAATTAAGAGGTTACGTCTTCTTCGTATTGCTATAATCTCTGCAAATGGCATTTCTCTACAGTGGATATTTGCACATATCGCGAATAAAGTGTCATTTGATAACCTGAACAAATTGGGATGTGAAAGAAAATACTTTTCTAAACTTGAAAAAATAGTTGCTTCTTTACTACACTTCTTTACGAGGAGCTATTGTCTATACTTAAAAAAATATTCGCACTTGTTCTGACAGTTTCAATCTAGAAAGCCGAGGGTGGTCTACACATTGAATGATGGAGCACCGGTATAATAGAAATTCAATTCCCTTTTCACCGAGAAAGAAGAAAACCAAACTACCAGGAGACAAGGGTACCACCATCACCTTGGAAACTATCTCTACAATTGCCGGTGAAGACAGCAAGACAATCTATTTTACTTTTTTTCCTCCTCCAATGAAAACGAAACACAGTTTATGACAATAAGACATCTTTAGTTCTTCATCATCACCAGACATGACGCAACAACACCATAACATTTTAATATGACAGGTAATGTATTGAAAATTTGACTTATTTGTAGATATGAAGAAAGACAGAGGGTGGTAGGTATATGATTAAATATAGAGTAATAACAAATGGAAAGAAATGTTATCAAATGTGTGTATGTCATTTTCCTTTTTCTTATGCATCATTCAATTCAATGAAAATTCACAGGTACTCTGTAATTTTACGGATGAATTCATTTTATACAAAGTGTATTAGTTGAATGGGATCAAACGATTGGCAATTTCCAAAATGATTGATGCAAGAAATTATGAGAGCAAGTGCTTATATTTTCCTACATTAAATATGAATACTTCAAAACGTTACATGAAGAATGCCAAAGCATCAAGGGAAGGTAAAAGTAGAAGAGAACAAGTGTGATACATAGAATGCCAAAAATTTGGCTAGGTCGAATCTTATGAACGTTTCCTCCACATCATCCATGGTGGAGAGGTTTAATGTATAATGTTACATTTTCGGCATGAGCATGCAAGATGTTTGTTGCATCCATTTTCACGGTGAAAAGTAAACTTGAAACTTGTTTGAGGTGAACATATTCCATTTCTGCGTATACCAATAAGGCCAATTGAAGCTAATTCGTAAAAACATTAAGAATGAACTACTGCGCAGTTAAAATGGTCTTACGATTTGGCGACAATTATTTTGTTTTCTTTAGTCTTAATTATTTTCTTTTATGAGAAGATATACAATAGAGAAGTGAATGTGACAAAAAAATTTGACAAAATGTTCTATAGAAATAAAATTTAGAGAAAAAAAAAATTCTAAAGAAATAAAATGTTCACAAAATTTTCTATATAGAAATAAAATTTTGACAAAATTATCTATAGAAATAAAATTTTGACAAAATTTTCTATAGACATAAAATTTTGACAAAATTTTCTATAGAAATAAAACTTTGTCAACAATTTTCTATAGAAATAAAATTTTGACAAAATTTTCTATAGAAATATAATTTGGACAAAATTTTCTATAGAAATAAAACATTATCAACAATTTTCAACAGAAATAAAATTTTGACAAAATTTTCTATAGAAATAACATTTTTACAAAGTTTTCTATAGAAATAAAATTTTTACAAAATTTTGTATAGAAATAAAATTTGGACAAAATTTTCTATAGAAATAAAATTTGGACAAAAATTTCTATAGAAATAAAACTTGGACAACAATTTTCTATAGAAATAAAATTTAGAGAAATAAAATGAAATAATAAAGAAATAAAATGTTTATATAGAAATAAAATTTTGACAACAATTTTCTATAGAAATAAAATTTGGACAAAATTTTCTATAGAAATAAAACTTTGTCAACAATTTTCTATAGAAATAAAATTTGGACACCATTTTCTATAGAAATGAAATTTTGACAAAATTTTCTATAGAAACAAAATTTTGACAAAATTTTCTATAGAAACAAAATTTTGACAAAATTTTCTATAGAAATAAAATTTTTACAAAATTTTCTATAGAAATAAAATTTGGACAAAATTTTCTGTAGAAATAAAATTTTGACAAAATTTTCTCTATAGAAGAAAAATTTTGACAAATTTTTCTACAGAAATAAAATTTGGACAAAATTTTCTATAGAAATGAAATTTGGGCAAAATTTTCTATAGAAATAAGATTTGGGCAAAATTTTCTATAGAAATAAAATTTTGGCAAAATTGTCTATAGAAATAAAATTTTTACAAAATTTTCTATAGAAATACAATTTTTACAAAATATTCAATAGAAATAGAATTTGGACAACATTTTCTATGGAAATAAAATTTTGACAAAATTTTCTATAGAAATAAAATTTGGACAACATTTTCTTAGAATTAAAATTTTGACAAAATTTTCTATAGAAATAAAATTTTGACAAAATTTTCAATAGAAATAAAATTTGGACAACATTTTCTATAGAAATGAAATTTTGACAAAATTTTGACAAAATTTTCTATAGAAATAAAATTTTTACAAAATTTTCTATAGAAATAAAATTTGGACAAAATTTTCTGTAGAAATAAAATTTTGACAAAATTTTCTCTATAGAAATAAAATTTTGACAAAATTTTCTATAGAAATAAAATGTTCACAAAATTTTCTTTATAGAAATAAAATTTGGGCAAAATTTTCTATAGAAATAAAATTTGGACAAAATTTTCTATAGAAATAAAATTTTGACAAAATTTTCTATAGAAATAAAATTTTTACAAAATTTTCTATAGAAATAAAATTTTTACAAAATTTTCTACAGAAATAAAATTTGGACAAAATTTTCTATAGAAATAAAATTTTGACAAAATTTTCTATAGAAATAAAATTTTTACAAAATGTTCTATAGAAATAAAATTTTTACAAAATGTTCTATAGAAATAAAATTTGGACAACATTTTCTATAGGAATGAAATTTGGACAAAATTTTCTATAGAAATAAAATTTTTACAAAATGTTCTATAGAAATAAAATTTTGACAAAATTTTCTATAGAAATAAAATTTGGACAAAATCTTCTATAGAAATAAAATTTTGACAAAATTTTCTATAGAAATAAAATTTTGACAAAATTTTCAATAGAAATAAAATTTGGACAACATTTTCTATAGAAATAAAATTTGCCCAAATTTTCAAAATTTTCTATAGAAATGAAATTTGGGCAAAATTTTCTATAGAAATAAAATTTGGACAAAATTTTCTATAGAAATAAAATTTTGACAAAATTTTCTATAGAAATAAAATTTTTACAAAATTTTCTATAGAAATAAAATTTTTACAACATTTTATATAGAAATAAAATTTTGACAACAATATTCTATAGAAATAAAATTTGGGCAAAATTTTCTATAGGAATGAAATTTGGACAAAATTTTCTATGGAAATAAAATTTGGACAAAATTTTCTACAGAAATAAAATTTGGACAAAATTTTCTATAGAAATAAAATTTGGACAAATTTTTCTATAGAAATAATATTTTGACAAAATTTTCTATAGAAATAGAATTTTTACAGAATTTTCTATAGAAATAGAATTTTTACAGAATTTTCTATAGAAATAAAATTATGACAAAATATTCTATAGAAATAATATTTTGACAAAATTTTCTATAGAAATAAAACTTGGACAATTTTTTCTATAGAAATAAAATTTTGGCAAAATAAGATTTTTTTGTTTGGTAAAATTTTCTCGAAAAAAAGAAAGCTCATTAAGAGAATGACAAATTTCGTAAATATTATGTATGTTAAAAGTATATATATATTTTCAATATCGAAAGGAAAAAAATTTCATAAATATGATGTATGAATTCATAGCCATTTAAACAAGAAATATTTTTGTAATTTACGATCTTTTTTCATATAATTGACGAATTTGAGTGATGTTCATACCACTGATGATGAGCGAGCAATATTCATGAAAGATATTAATTATTTTTTTGTGTGTATTGCTAAAAGGACATCATAAATGGGCTCATGATTGTTTATTAAAAAAAAATACAAACACGTGTCTTATTCATACAACTTGATTACCACTGGTCAGAAAATGGCTTTTTTCACAATAATTAAAACAAATGGAATTGAACACGAAACATCACAAGTGGGAATATACTGTGGAATCTGAACAAAATCACAGAATGCTCAAAGGACAAGAGCTTCATTGACCGGTAGGGGTAAATGAAAAACCGGAACAAGAAAAAAAATGCCGTTCGTCTCAATTGTATGAACATTACCAACTTCAGGTTGCAACATGATTCAGAGAAAGTAGATAGCGGTCAAAATTGAAATAAAAAAGCGTAATATCATAGTTTGCGGGAGTGAAACTGGGCGACTGTATCTGGAATGGCTTGTGGTCATTGTATGTGTTTTTTTTTTTTTTTGTAGCATGTTTCCATTTCGTATATAAATGAGAACATACAAAAAACAAGGATGTTTTTCAGATATATCGACAGATTAACATGTTTATCCGGAGACAAGGAATGAAAGATGCGATGTGATGCGTTAGGGAAATGCAAGCACCACAGAAATGCATTTTGTAAATCTACAATAAACTCCGACAACATGTATACACAACAAAAAACAAATAATATATTTATTTTATGAATAGTAAAAAAATTCCTATGATGAAAAAATTTCATAAATTCAAATACTACTGGGTTTAAATGGCTAGGAATACATACATAATATTTATGAAATATTTCATTATATATATGAAATATTGCTATTGACACGGAAATATATGTACTTTTACATAATATTTAGGAAAAGTGCCATATATTAAGTGAAACGTTCTGTTTTTCCACTGCGTTATTCTGCGTTTCTTATTCGCCATAATACTTAACACAGTGTTACAGCAAAAAAAGCGTTTCCTATGATAGAATTCATAAATTCAATGAACAAATTGCATAATTTTAAAAAATACTGGTTTTGAAAGGCAACGATGAATGAAATGTTTTCTTATTAAAAATGACATCTTCCAGAGATGTTATGAGGAAATGCATGTTGGGGAAATGCAAGTAACACAGAAATTCATTTTGTATATCTACAACAAACTTCCACAGCATATCGATGCCCTCATTACAGAGTACGCTAAGTCGACTTAGCATGTTTTGATGGAGTTCGCTGTTTCTTATTCGGATTGATGTGAATTACATCCTGTCAAAATTTGGAATTTACTGGACATTTCTATCAAAAGTTATGGTTAATATTGTACTTACTGTGTCTAAAGATTTGAAAATTTTCCAATCCAAAAAGGGCAAAAAGCTTTGTTCGGTCTAAAGTGATCTAAGTCATTTTTAGCCATGGTCTATTATCACTATTTTGAGTTCGTACATACAAAAAAAAAAATTAAAAAAATATGATTTTAAGACCGAAAATAAGGGAATTTCTATCTTATACGGGCTTTGAGAAATTTCAAAAAACAAAACTTGTTTCCTGTAAAATTCACTTTTTAGGCTAAGCGCACTTTGGAATGTAGACATCGATATATCCACACAAAAAAATAATTCATTTATTTTATGGATAGTGTTTACAAAATAAAATAAAACTTGGTTTAAATGACTACGAATACATATATAATATTTTTGTAATATTTCATTGTATATATGATATATTCCGATCGATATATACTTTAACATAATTTGTGGGAAAATCATAATATAATAAATTAAACTTTCCGTTATTCCATTTCGTTATTCTGCGTTTCTTGTTCGCACAGTTGCCACTCGTGCCAAAAGTAATGTAACAAAATTTGGAGAAAATTGTACCAAAAACTACAAAAAAAATAATGTCCAAATGTTATTTCTATCGAAAATTTTGTTAAAATATTATTTTAAGCTGAAATCAAAAACAACAATAATGATTGAAGAATAAACCAACAATAACAAACAAAACGAATAAATATTATTTCTATAGAAAATGTTGTCAAAATTTTCTTTCTATAGAAAATTTTGTCACAATTTTCTTTCTATAGAAAATTTTGTCAAAATTTTATTTCTATAGAAAATTTTGCCAAATATTATTTCTATAGAAAATTTTGTAAAAATTTTATTTCTATAGAAAATTTTGTCAAAATTTTATTTCTATAGAAAATTTTGTCAAAATTTTATTTCTAAAGAAAATTTTGTCAAAATTTTATTTCTATAGAAAATTTTGTCAAAATTTTATTTCTTTTGAAAATTTTGTCAAAATTTTATTTCTATAAAAAATTTTGTCAAAATGTTGTTTATATAGAACATTTTGTCAAAACTTTATTTTCATAGATAATTCTGTCAAATTTTCTTCATATAGAAAATTGTGTCAAAATTTTATTTCTATAGAAAATTTTGTCAAAATTTTATTTCTATAGAAAATTTTGTCAAAATTTTATTTCTATAGAAAATTTTGCCAAATTTTATTTCTATAGAAAATTTTGTAAAAATTTTATTTCTATAGAAAATTTTGTCAAAATTGTATTTCTATAGAAAATTTTGTCAAAATTTTATTTCTATAGAAAATTTTGTCAAAATTTTATTTCTAAAGAAAATTTTGTCAAAATTTTATTTCTATAGAAAATTTTGTCAAAATTTTATTTCTATAGAAAATTTTGTCAAAATTTTATTTCCATAAAAAATTTTGTCAACATTTTATTTCTATAGAAAATTTTGTCAAAATTTTATTTCTATAGGCAATTTTGTCAAAATTTTATTTCTATAGAAAATTTTGTCAAAATTTTATTTCTATAGAAAATTTTGTCAAAATTTTATTTCTATAGAAAATTTTTAAAAATTTTATTTCTATAGAAAATTTTTTCAAAATTTTATTTCTATAGAAAATTTTGTAAAATTTTATTTCTATAGAAAATTTTGTCAAAATTTTATTTCTATAGAAAATTTTGTCAAAATTTTATTTCTATAGAAAATTTTGTCAAAATTTTATTTCTATAGAAAATTTTGTCAAAATTTTATTTCTATAGAAAATGTTTTCAAAATTTTATTTCTATAGAAAATTTTGTCAAAATTTTATTTCTATAGAAAATTTTGTCAAAATTTTCTTTCTATAGAAAATTTTGTCAAAACTTTATTTCTATAGAAAATTTTGTCAAAATGTTATTTCTATAGAAAAATTTTTCAAAACTTTATTTCTATAGAAATTTTTGTCAAAACTTTTTTCTCTAGAAAAAAGTTATTTGTATAGAAATTTTTTTTTAAATTTTATTTCTATAGAAAATTTTCTCAAAATTTTATTTCTGTAGAAAATTTTCTCAAAATTTTATTTCTACAGAAAATTTTCTGAAAATTTTATTTCTATAGAGAATTTTGTCAAAATTTTATTTCTATAGAAAATTTGGTCAAAATTTTATTTCTATAGGAAATTTTGTCAAAATTTTCTTTCTGTAGAAAATTTTGTCAAAATTTTCTATCTATAGAAAATTTTGTCAAAACTTTATTTCTATAGAAAATTCTGTAAAAATTTTATTTCTATAGAAAATTTTTTCAAAATTTTATTTCTATAGAAATTTTTTTCAAAATTTTATTTCTATAGAAAATTTTCTCAAAATTTTATTTCTATAGATAATTTTGTCAAAATTTTATTTCTATAGGAAATTTTGTCAAATTTTCTTCAAATAGAAAATGTTGTCAAAATTTTATTTCTATAGAAAATTTTGTCAAAATTTTATTTCTATAGAAAATTTTGTCAAAATTTTATTTCTATAGAAAATTTTGTCAAAATTTTATTTCTATAGAAAATTTTGTCAAAATTTTATTTCTATAGAAAATTTTGTCAAAATTTTATTTCTATAGAAAATTTTGTCAAAATTTTATTTCTATAGAAAATTTTTTCAAAATTTTATTTCTATAGAAAATTTTGTCAAAATTTTATTTCTATAGAAAATTTTGTCAAAATTTTATTTCTATAGAAAATTTTGTCAAAATTTTATTTCTATAGAAAATTTTGTCAAAATTTTATTTCTATAGAAAATTTTGTCAAAATTTTATTTCCATAAAAAATTTTGTCAAAATTTTATTTCTATAGAAAATTTTGTCAAAATTTTATTTCTATAGGAAATTTTGTCAAAATTTTATTTCTATAGAAAATTTTGTCAAAATTTTCTTTCTATAGAAAATTTTGTCAAAATTTTCTTTCTATAGAAAATTTTGTCAAAATTTTATTTCTATAGAAAATTTTTTCAAAATTTTATTTCTATAGAAAATTTTGTCAAAATTTTATTTCTATAGAAAATTTTGTCAAAATTTTATTTCTATAGAAAATTTTGTAAAAACTTTATTTCTATAGAAAATTTTGTCCAAATTTTATTTCTATAGAAAATTTTTTCAAAATTTTATTTCTATAGAAAATTTTTTCAAAATTTTATTTCTATAGAAAATTTTGTCAAAATTTTATTTCTATAGGAAATTTTGTCAAATTTTCTTCAAATAGAAAATGTTGTCAAAATTTTATTTCTATAGAAAATTTTGTCAACATTTTATTTCTATAGGAAATTTTGTCAAAATTTTCTTTCTGTAGAAAATTTTGTCAAAATTTTCTTTCTATAGAAAATTTTGTCAAAACTTTATTTCTATAGAAAATTTTGTCAAAACTTTTTTCTCTAGAAAAGTTATTTGTATAGAAAATTTTTTTAAAATTTTATTTCTATAGAAAATTTTCTCAAAATTTTATTTCTATAGAAAATTTTCTCAAAATTTTATTTCTATAGAAAATTTTGTCAAAATTTTATTTCTATAGGAAATTTTGTCAAATTTTCTTCATATAGAAAATGTTGTCAAAATTTTATTTCTATAGAAAATTTTTTTCAACATTAGTTCTATATAGAAAATTTGGCAAAATTTTATTTCTATAGAAAATTTTGTCAAAATGTTATTTCTATAGAAAATTTGTGAAATACCTCATAGTTGGAGCGGGATATTTTGCAAAATCTGCCAAACCATCAAGAATTCTACCAATCAACGAAACAATAAAAAATCTAACATTTTTAGTAGAATTTTAAAACTGTGACAACTTTGCTACTGAGTAGTTTTTACAAAGAATTTCCTAAGATGAAGTTTACAAATTGTATAAACAAATTGAATAAGGTAAAAGCTACTGGTTAAAAAGACAACGATGCGTACAAAATATTTATGAAATATTTCTTTTTATATATAAAATATTCCTTTCGACGATGAAAAACATGTACTGTTACATACTAATTAGGGAAAGCCTCATATATTAATTGAAATTTTCTGCATTTCTTATTCGTTCCAATGCTTAAGGCTGGCCAAAATTTATGAACCCACTTATGAATAGTGTTTACAAAATTTTTGCAATGATGGAATTCATTAATTGTACGAACAAAGTTACGATGCGTACGTAATATTTATGAAATTTTTCTTTTTATGAACGAAATATTCCTTTCGAAACCGAAAAATAAGTATTTGAACATAACATTTAGGTAAATTGCCATATATGTAATGAAACTGTATATTTTCTTATGTCCTGTGTTTCTTATTTGCCCTAATTCTTAACACATACCTAATAAAAAAAAATACCAAATTTATGAATCCATTTATGGTTAATGTTTACAAAAATTCTCCTATGATGCAATTCATCAATTGTATGAACAAATTTCATAAAGTAAAAAATATTGGTTTTAAATATCTACGAATGCCAATATAGCATTCATGAAATAAATCATTATAAAAATTAAATATTTTTTTGTCGACATTGACAAATATGTAGTTTTTACATAATATTTAGGAAAAGTGTCATATATTTAAAGAAGCTTTGTGTATTCCCATGTACTATTTCGGTTTTTTGTAATTTGCCCTAATACTTAACACATATCTAGTAGGCCAAAATTTATGAACCCAGTTATGAATAGTGTTAATTTTCTTATGATGGAATTCATAAATTGTATGAACAAATTTCGTAACTTAAAAATACTGCTTTTAAATGGTTACGAATGCACATATAACATTTATGAAATAATTCATAAAAATATTTCTTACGACAATGACAAATATGCATTCCTACATAATATTTAGGAATAGAGTCATATATTAAATGAAACTTTCTGATTTTCCATTTCCGTTTTTCTTATTAGCCCTAATAGTTAACATATACTTAATTTATGAACCTACTTATGAATAGTGTTAATTTTCCTATGATGGAATTCATAAATTATTGTGTAAATTTCGAATTCGAAGATAATATTTATGAAATATGTCATATAAAAAATTAAATATATCTTTTGACAATGACAAATAGGTATTTGTACATAATATTTTTAGGAAAAAGAGTCATGTATTAAAATGAAACTTTTTGGTTTTTTTTTTCTTTTTCACTCCAATACCTAATACATACCTAATAGACCCTAAAGTTTTTTGAACCCACTTATTATGTTTCTGGGGCGGAAAATATTAGTTTTTCTCATGTCAACAATAACTCTTTCACTGGTTTGTAAGACTTGATAAAATTGAACAAAAACCATTTATGTATTGTCATTTATTGTTGAAAATATTTTAATTGGAATTAATTTCAATATTTTTCTACAGGCAAATAGTTCACTAAAAACTTCTGACATTCGCTATGGTAAAGACTTATACAAACGAATAAAAGGCAGTCCCAGAAAAAACTCATGCGGAAAATTAACATTTTCGTTCATATGTCAGAGTTAGGGAGGAGAAAAAACATATGGTTGGACATTCGGACAATAAAAACTGTTGTGAAAATGCTGGACAAAGGACAATCAGTTTTTTTTTTTTTTTAAACTATTCTCACGCCTATTTCACTTTTATGAAATCATGTGGAACAAATCGAAAAATGGAGGGAAAAAACAATGGAAAACTGTATTTTAAATATCAGCCGTATTCCCCGAAAGTTATAAAGGGGGAAAAATCAATTTTTCCTTAATATTTTAAAATATTTTTCCTCAAAGTTTCATAATTGGTCCTTTAATAAAGTAATATGACTTCAAGCTTGGCAAAAATGGTCAAACTCTTTCGATATAACGAGTATCATTCATTTTCATTTTGTAAGAAAGATTTACGATGTGAATAATGTATCATAAATCAGGATTTAAGGCAATGTTTCTCTTTTTCATATGGAACATTTTGGCATAGCAATAGGGTTATGGGAAAAAAGTACGAGGAGTCCTACTTTTCATTGCCATCTATGTTAGAACTCAGACGGAATACTCGATTTCCGGTTGGACCGATAATTTGGCTTTCGGTTCATCTTTAACAAATGTAACCTCAATCAATATGTGGTCAGGGTAAATAAATTTGTTAACGATGGAAATTTGCTTTCCACATAAAAAAAACAAGTAAGTAAAGTCTAAAGTCGGGCGGGGCCCACTATATTATACCCTGCACCACTTTGTAGATCTAAATTGTCGATATCATATCACATCCGTCGAATGTGTTGGGGGCTGTATATATAAAGGTTTGTCCCAAATACATGCATTTAAATATCACTCGATCTGGACAGAATTTGATAGACTTCTACAAAATCTATAGACTCAAAATTTAAGTCGGCTAATGCACTAGGGTGGAACACAATGTTAGTAAAAAATATGGGAAACATTTAAATCTGAAGCAATTTTAATGAAACTTCGTAAAAGTTTTTTTATGATTTATCGCTCGATATATATGTATTAGAAGTTTAGGAAAATTAGAGTCATTTTTACAACTTTTCGACTAAGCAGTGGCGATTTTACAAGAAAAATGTTGGTATTTTGACCATTTTTGTCGAAATCAGAAAAACATATATATGGGAGCTATAACTAAATCTGAACCGATTTCAACCAAATTGGGCACGCATAGCTACAATGCTAATTCTACTTCCTGTGCAAAATTTCAACTAAATCGGAGTAAAAAATTGGCCTCTGTGGTCATATGAGTGTAAATCGGGCGAAAGCTATATATGTGAGCTATATATAAATCTGAACCGATTTCAATCAAATTTGGCACACATAGCTACAATGCTAAATCTACTCCCTGTGCAAAATTTCAACCAAATTGGGCCAAAGCTCTGGCTATTAGAACCATATTAGTCCATATCGGGCGAAAGCTATAGATGTGAGCTATATCTAAATTTGACCCGATTTCAATCAAATTTTTCACACTTAACTGCACTACTAATTTTACCCCTAGTGCAAAATTTCAAACAAATTGGGCCAAAACTCTAACTTCTAGGTCCATATCGGTCAAAAGATATATATGGGAGCTATATCTAAATCTGAATCGATTTCAACCAAATTTGGCACGCATAGCTACAATGCTAAATCTACTCTCTGTGCAAAATTTCAACCAAATTGGGCCAAAACTCTGGCGTTTAGGACCATATTAGTCCATATCGGGCGAAAGATATATATGGGAGCTATATCGAATTCTGAACCGATTTTGCACACTTGACTATACGACTAAGTGTTATGTTTGTACAAAATTTCAAGCAAATCGGTATAAAACTCTAGTTGCTAGGTCCATATTAGTGCATGTCGGGCGAAAGATATATATGGGAGCTATATCTAAATCTGAACCGATTTCTTCCAAAATCAATAGTGTTCTATTCTGACCCAAATTAGGAACGTGTGCCAAATTTGAAGGCGATTGGACTTAAATTGCGACCTAGACTTTGATCACAAAAATGTGTTCGCAGACAGACGGACGGACGGACAGACGGACATGGTTATATCGACTCAGGGACCCACCCTGAGCATTATTGCCAAAGACCCATGTGTCTATCTCGTCTCCTTCTGGGTGTTACAAACATATGCACTAACTTATAATACCCTGTTCCACAGTGTGGCGCAGGGTATAAAATAAAAAAAACAGAAATCCATCCTTAAACGAATGCAAAATTGTACTTATTTATATTGGGGGGAAAAAAAATATTTTTGCATGGAAAAACTGTCACAAAAATATTTCATCAAATATGATTGAATTTAAAAACGTAATCAATTAATTATCAGTTAATTGATACAATTACCTTCGTAAGCCTGGAAAGCCATCCTTATTTTTTGTACACTAGCGTCATTTTTCGTCATTTTGACTACGGCCTAATTCAAGGCGCTTTAAATTGCATCATTAGCAAAAATTAGAACCAAACTCTAGTTAAAATTTTTCTTCAGTTCATTATACCCAACACCATAGAATGGTAATGGGGGTATAATAAGTTTGTCATTCCGTATGTAACACATCGAAATATCGATTTCCGACTATATAAAGTATATATATTCTTGATCAGGGAAAAATTCTAAGACGATATAACCATGTCCGTTTTCTGTCTGCTTGTTGTACTCACGCTACAGTCTTCAATAATGAAGCAATCGT